>NW_024067666.1:4365000-4728343 GCF_009389715.1 Phoenix dactylifera | reverse complement strand
CCTTCCAAAGGTATGAGCGCTCCTCTGCCTAGATTTACAGGAGATTCCACCTCAAGAAAGTACTATAAAGTTAAATCCTCTCATGGTCCAGAAGACCAAGCTCAGAAGGCCGAGCTCACGCAGGCCGAGCTCATGCAGGTCGAGCTCATGCAAGCCGAGCTCATGCAGATCGAGCTCACGCAGGTCGAGCTCATGCAAGCCGAGCTAATGCAGACCGAGCTCATGCAGGCCGAGCTCACGCAGGCCGAGCTCATGCAGGCCGAGCTCAGAAGGCCGAGCTCACGCAGGCCGAGCTCATGTAGACCAAGCTCATGCAGGCCGAGCTCACGCAGGACGAGCTCACACAGGCCGAGCTCATGCAGACCGAGCTCACGCAGGACGAGCTCATGCAGATCGAGCTCACGTAAGACAAGCTCTTGCAGACTGAGCTCATGCAGGCCGAGCTCAGAAGGCCTAGCTCATGGAGACCGAGCTCACGCAGGCCAAGCTCATGCAGGACGAGCTCATGCAGCTCGAGCTCACGCAGGCCGAGCTCATACAGGCCGAGCTCATGCAGACCGAGCTCACGCAGGCCGAGCTCATGCAGACCGAGCTCAGACGACCGAGCTCACGCAGAGACCATGGGCATTAATTGTTGACAGTCGTAGCAGGGTATGGTCCCTGGTTGATGTGTCGTGGCGTGGTCGGCAAGCAAAGCATGGTATGGTGAGACTACTGCAGGGCGTGGCCGCAGCATGCGGACGACGTGCTCGGTCTACATGAGCTCGGCCTGCGTGAGCTCGGCCTGCATGAGCTCGGTCTTCATGAGCTCGGCCTGCGTGAGCTCAGTCTGCAGGAGCTCGTCCTGCGTGAGCTCGATCTGCATGAGCTCGTCCTGCGTGAGCTCGGCCTGCATGAGCTCGGTCTGCATGAGCTCGGCCTGCGTGAGCTCGGTCTCCATGAGCCCGACCTGCATGAGCTCGGCCTGCATGAGCTCGGCCTATAAAAAGGAGAACTCCCTCCTCTTGAAGGGGGATTTTTCTTGATTCTGACTCGGAGACCCCTGCATGCAATATCTCTCTTTCTCCACTAAAGCCCCTCTCTGACTTAAGCATCGGAGGGCCGGCGCCGGAAGCCCTGGCCACCTGCTTTTTGCAGGTACCCCGGAGGACGCAGCGCGCCGACGTACCATCCGCACCGGAGCTCCACCTTCTCAGCCAGTGGTCACCCTCAGGTCCAAATTTCAGCAATAGTTGGAAATATCTCTAAGTAGGTGAGAAGGAGGATGACTATTAATTTATGTGAAGATGGTAATCTGAACCTTGTGTGATGTGTAATTTTTATTATATTTTTAATAAAAATTAGATTTTTAATACTTCTTTGATGTTAAAAGATTTTTTTGAAAAAAATAAAAATATTTTAATTTTTTGCTTACGAAAAAGTAATTTTTTTATGTTTTTTATGAGATTTTTTTTTCATGAAACGTGAAAACCATATTTCTACGGCAATACAATTTTTTCAGCTTTCTTTTTTTTAAATTTCAACCAAACAAAAAATATATTTTTATTTTTTCGTTGACTACATTTTCTGTTTCTCTTTTTCCGCGAGCCAAACAAGTAGGTGCGAAGAGGGATGAGTAATGACTTTTAAGAAGATGACTCGTACTGCTCTCTTGGAGTAGTTGGATATATCTCTAAGAAGGTAAGAGAAGGATGACGAATAATTTTTGAGAAGATGGTAATATGAACCAAACACATGCATCCAGGCAGATCCCAGCGGACACACCATCTAATGAATCTTTCTTTGACTACATGATAGTTTTGACCCCATGCCCTTTTATCTGTTTTACACGAATTAGAATAACACAAGCGCAAGCTTGTTAATTAATTAGCCCGGTAACCGAGCATCGTGATTTGTGCCCAATACATGATGTTTTCATGTGATGGTGCCCGCGGTGACACATAAAATGGCTTCCAGCCCAGGTCCGTCCAAGATATTAAATGGTGATAACGTCCTCCTTTATGGTCCCCGTTGCCCAATGGTTGGCTCTCCATGCGGATAGTACTGGACAGCGAATGTTGGGTCCTACATACGTGCATCAAACTAAGGTTGCCTAAAGGGAGGAATCAACAGCTGAGAATGACGAGCAATTGGTTTGGAGGTATAGTTCTTTATCGAACTTCGATAATTCTAGGAATTAACCATTCCAGGCTGCCAAAAACCGAAGACTAGGTTGGACCTGCACACATAACGCCACTACGCATGGGATGCACGCCACCGTTCATCACATGGCACCACCAGTACTGGTGCATGTGTCTACAGTATTACATTAATTTTAGGATTAGTAAAATATGATCCCATCTGTGTTCGATTTGCCATATACATATATGTGTTTGGCTTAAAAGGATACGGATTGTAAACACGGGTTGATCCGATTAATCTATTTAATATTTGGGTTGGATTTAAATTTTAGCCGCTTAATATGTTTAACTTGTTTAATTATCGAGTCATATCGAAAAATTAAATAACTCATTTATATAGTATTTAAATGGTGGGGGTTGGGCGCTTGGTCCGGACCTCTCGCCTCCTACCTCTCGATTCCGTCTCCTGCTTTTTTGAATCTCAGCTCCCAACTCTGAAATAAAGGTAAAATAGTTGAAGCATATTAATATTTTTTTTAAAAAAAATGAAAGCTACTAAACAAAATTAACGACCAGTCAAATCTCCAAACAATCAGTGTGCTTCGTTACGGCTCTGCACGATCTCAACATGTACAAAAAGGAATATCATAATTGTCCTGATCAGCAAATAAGGAGAGCGCCCAATCACAACGCCCTGAAAAGGGATATTATAACTACCCCAATCAGCAAATAAAAAAAGAGCTTAATTGCTTTCAACAAATCACATGATCCTAACCATGCAGATTCTCACCCTCTCCTCTATAAATATGAGGCATGGAAACTCCCTAGGTATGATGAGAAACCTTAACACTATATTTCCATATTTCTATCTCTCTTTCATCTATCATGAGACTCTGCCCGACTTAAGCATCGGAGGAGCTCCAACTGGATACATTTTGGCGACCCCTGATCGTTTTCTGCGATTGCAGATCAGCTCCAACACCGTACAACGCTTCTCCAACCCAACCAAGAAAAGCAACCTCAACCATCATCTCGTCCCCTCATCAAGTTGAATTTTGAGCAGCAAAAGAAATTTTGGGCGACATATAATAGGGTCTCCCAATAGGAGAAAATGTTATATGCTGACTATACCTTCTTTTTTTTTTTTATTGCAAATTCTCTGCAATCTTAATTGCAGAAAATTAGTATAACAAGATATATGAGAAAAAGAAGCAATATTTGGAGTTGAAGCAAATTAGTATGTTTTTCTTTTATTGCAAATCCTCTGCAATCTTAATTGCAGAACATTAGGATAACGAGACAAATGACAGAAAGAACCAATAAAAGTCCTTAGGGATAAGTTACCAAGCAACTACGCTAAGAGTTATTGACATCTTTCAAATTACCAAGCCTGATCATTTTGAATGAAAAAAAATGTCTCCCTCCATTCTTCTTTTTTTTTTCCTTTTTCCCACTAAAATTCATCAAGAACTCAAGTTGTACGAAACACTGGGTTATATATAAACCAGCAGCCACCTTATTTTACCAAGGTGGTTTGTTCGAGCACCATCTAGAAAACAAAGAAAGTTTGTGAGGGAAATGAAAACAATAAAGCACCAGCAACAAGGAAATTAATCATGCACAGAAGAAGAAGAGTCTGGCTTTGCCGAACTTCCTCACATGCATCCAGCTGGTGGAATCACAAGGTTCATTGGTTTAAGATATGTACGGAGCAAGGTGGCTTAAATATGGGATCTTGTTGCTTTGTTTCATTCCATGGAGGCTGGCTGGGTGGAAGAGAGGAGGAAAGGACGACACCAAGGCATTAGAGACCAGGGAGCTAGGGTGATCGTGGTTGGAGGTCGAAGAATATTTGACACTTTGGTTTTTGGTGCCGAGATCAGAACAGCATCAAACGGAGTTAGTCACCTATGCGAGGTGGGATATTGGGGGCGGACTTTATCTCTTTATTGAGTGTGGTCTCTATGAGGCTACACATGTTTGTAGGAAAGCGAATAGCACGGCTGACTGGGTAGCTTCATTCGCAGCCCACCATGCTAGAGGCTTCATCTGGGCTAATCATGTACTGGTGCCTCATGCTTTGGGTTATCTTTTTTTCTTCTAATTTAGCTGGCTGCTCTTACGCCTGACATGAGTGATGAATAGCGTTGTACCAAAAAAAAATAATAATAAAGAGAAAGAAAAGAAAAAAAAGGGGAGAAGGAAGGACTGACAGCGAGGCAAAGCAAGCAGCTAGTCATTGGCCTCCGGAAAAAAAAAGGCACGTGCACCCATGTCTCACCCGGCGCTGGTGCAACGAGTGCAGGTCTGTCCTACATGTAGAAAGAGAACAAAACCTAGTATAGAAATCCAAAGGGACGGAAACAGACGTAGTTTGGGGTCCCTAGCTGATGCAGACGGGCAGGCACGTGGAAAGAAGGCCCATGCAGCAACCGGCCACAGTGTCCTTATGGATAGAGGTGAAGGATTTTGAGCTCTAGTAGCTGACCTTTTGCTCCCATTGGGGATCTAATTCTACAAGAAATTATTGGATAGGCATGGCTTGCCAGCTCGGCGGTAGATTGGGCCAATAGCAGCCAGCCATGTGTAACATGTCTCGATGCTTCCCCAATATAGAAAAAATGCAACCATAGAATCAGAAAATAAAATATTGAAAATTTTTGAAAAAATATTTGTCCGTGATATACATAGAATAGATCCAATCTGCAGTGCTATTAGTCTCTTTATAAATATGTGTAATTTCAAAGGATTATAGAGATGCCCTGATTTTACACCAATATGTGAAGGTGCATGCTTTTAGGATTGGTGCTCTAAAAACTCCAAAGGAATACTCTAATCACTTTTTCCCTCTCTCTCCTATCTTCTATTGAAAGAATATGCATCACATATATTAGACGCCAGCAATTTTTATGGCTGAAAAGATGATCAATTGGAGAATTTTTAACATCACTGAAATATGTAGACAACTAAGATACCAATATATCAGGTGATACAATAATGATGGGACATTCTATACTTCATAAATATGATTGTTCGTATTTTAGCTCCATTTTCCATCTCTCTCATGATTTTTATGTATTTTCAAAATATATTTTCATTTTAATGTCCCATAAGAAATCTTTGTGAGAAGTTTTCTATTCTCTTTACCACAAGAGGTTGGCCGGCCCATAGCTTTCTTTGCTCAATAGTATCCATGTGTGGGCTAGTTGGCTCCCTGCTTGTATCTAATATGATACAAATTTTCACCCACCAAAGTAATTTAAAAGTTACGCATCACTAATATAACTTTTTTTTGGTAAATTTTGTCTGTTATTGCACCATTAATTGGTTTTTGAGCCCCAAATTCTAATATCGTTTACTTTGGAGAACCATTAACAATCGAGTTAAAGCCATACTTAGTTTGTAATACCTATGGAGATGGTATGCTAGAGAATTTTTAAGTTCTAACATGATTAGCAAATCCGTTGTTCTGTATTTAATCTATGGAGATATTGAAATACACATAAATGAGATAATCTATATATATATTTCAAACTTTAGGGACAATTTTAGACCATACAAGAGACTACAAAAATCCTAGCCATCATATTAATTAGTGTGACACCATCCAATAAGCTTAGTATGTTAACTTATGTAAATCAATAATAAGAGATAATATTTTATCACTTATCAATCGAAAAAAATGAAAATATAAAAATATGAAAGTTTAAAATATTGCTACTTCATCGGCCAAGATGAAAGCCAAAGAGTTGTGCCCAAGGTACCAAACTTGTCCATATTAATAAAACAGCTGGATCCTTCCCCTCTCTTCCTTTTTTTTTTTCTTCTAAAGGACAATTCTTTGGGTCAATGCTAACTAATATATTTCAAGGTATCGATCGATATAATATAATACGTCAACAAGAAATTCTAGATGCTCATGATACTTTTTGTCACCTTATTATTGACTTCATAACCATAGAAATTTACAAATACACAAAACAACAATTAACTTTATTTTTGTCACTCATTGGCTAATATTTTAGTATTTTAGGTGTCATGTCTGTGGATGAGATATCCAGGACATGCTGAAGCTTATATTAGTACAGGCTGCGTCGTGATTATGGAAACTATGCCCAATTAAATTTAGGCTTGAGGGCGAGAAATCCAAAGCCGGTCAACTTGGACGACTTAGTCGGCAATCGAGATATTTCATTAAAACAACTTCTTAAAATCTTTTTTTTGTGGTTTTTTAAAGCGTTGGATACATAGCTTTTGACTAATAGAGAAGGATCGGCCTCTGTTTGGCCGATTTTAAGGTTCATAATACTCTTTTTAGGCCCTGTTTGGGGGAGCTTTTGGAGGGCCAGAAAGCACTTTCTGGCCCTCCAAAAGTACTTTTAGATGAAAAACTGTGTTTGGTAAATTTTTCAAAAAGCTGTTTCAGCTTTTGCGGGAAGCTGAAAACAGCTTTTGGGAGGAAGCTGTTTCAGCTTTTTCGGAGAACTATATTTTTGACAAAAATGCCCATATTAAAATAACATAATTACATAGTTTATCCCTGGATGAACCTAAAAATCTGCTGGAGTCAAGAACCCAAGCCGTCAGACTCCCTTCCGTAAGAAAAGGTATTTTTCTTTTCAATTTTTTGTATGCATCTCTTGAACCACATTTTAGAAAAAAAAAATTTAATCCTTTTCCATAGCTTCCAAAATCAATCTATTGTTTTTTTTTTTATCATCAACCTCGCGGCCCACGCTGAGGTCCTCCTCGAGCGTGGACCACGAAGAAGTGCCCCTAGACCGCAGGAAATTAATTTTAGAAAAATTATGAAAAATTATTATGGAAAATTATTTTTTACTAATAATTATAATAGTTTTTACCTTTATTTTTGTATTATACTATAAATATAATATCATATTATATTATATCATAATACATTAATATGTTATGTTAAATAATTTAATATTATGTTATATTATGGAAAATTAATTTATACTAATAATTATAATATTTTATACCTTTATTTTTGTATTATACTATAAATATAATATCATATTATATTATATCATAATACATTAATATGTTATGTTAAATAATTTAATATTATGTTATATTATGAAAAATTAATTTATACTAATAATTATAATATTTTTTACCTTTATTAACTGCCTTAACTTTCGTCTCCAGAACAGGATTGGCAATGGCTAGTGAAGAGCTGAAGAAAAGCTATTCTTTTTCTCACATCTCTATTATTGTATTATACTATAAATATTGTATTATATTACATTACATTATAATACATTAATATGTTATTTTAAATAATTTAATATTATGTTATATTATGAGAAATTAATTTATACTAATAATTATAATATTTTATACTTTTATTATTGTATTATACTATAAATATAATATATATTACATTATATCATAATACATTAATATGTTATGTTAAATAATTTAATATTATGTTATATTACCAAATATTAATTTACTCTAATAATTATATTACTATTATGCTATATTAACATAATATTATTTTGTATTACAATAATATTATACTATATCGTATATTTATGTATTAATTTATGTTATGTTTTATTATGTTGTGTTGTATAATACTATACAATGTCCTTTATGGTAATTTTGTCATATAAAAGTACTTTCTCAGTTTGTTTACTAAACACAAAACAAAGTACCACAGCACTTTACGAATGTGGTTACCAAACAACAAACAGCTTTTTATAACAGCTCTACTTCAGACAGCTCTACTTCCAACAGCTCTACTTCCAACAGCTCCCCCAAACAGGGCCTTAATGTCACAAATATGGGAGTGCACACCTTGTCAAGACTTTGGGCTTCTCTCCACATGTGGGAGTTCATGTTAAACTCTTTTTATTTCTATTTTTTTCTTAAAAAAAGAAAAACTTAGCTAAAATGTTAAACTTGAAAGTCCATGGGTCCATTCTTTACAAACAAATTACGGTGTCAATAATTTACAGGAAGACCGTAGATTGGGTGGCCTCATATGGTCATATGCAGCCAATCACTCCAAAGATGCCCTGTGAGTCAAAAAGGGGAGCTACTTAGAACGCTTTGGGATGTGTTGTTTTCTGATCTTTTAGATATTTTTGTACTAAATTGTATGGATCATTTATCTTAGCAATTTTTTTTTTTTTTTTTAACACTTGAACTAAAACAATCTATGGAGCAGGTCAAGCCTTACTTTGCTCATAGTCATGGACAACATTGTGGAGGCCAGTGTGGCTCCTGCTGCATAATTGAACCTGAGACTATTCTTTATGAGTATAACAAAGTCACATTCTTGAATTCGTAGTACATGGAATGGATTCAATGCAATGGTTGCTGGTACTTGATGGGAAGACATAAATGACCATTAAAGCTCACGGATCTCGCTAATCTCACCTCTCAATGGGAAGATCTTTGGTGCGGAGTATCACATGCCCATATAGAAGATAGTCGTCCTTATCTTAAGATGATCACATGAAAACTGAGACAGGAGAGCAGGAGTATAGTTTTCAGAAATCTTGCTGTCATATGTATGAACGCAAGCTGATTGGCTCATCCTTGGATAAATAAATAACAGAAAGGATAGTAGAATCCACACAAAGTTTGACACTTTCTCAATGCAAGAACGAATATATCTTGCTAGGATCAAGTTCAAAATATAGATTGTTCAAACAGAAATTTCAGCTATTTTCAAAAAACTACAACTCAGTAAAATATATAGTCAAATGAAAAGAACTACCGAAGTGGAAATGAAAAAGAAAGCTATCTTCAAGCAAAAAATATAAATTGCATTATTTTAGGATCTATTTGATATTGTTCTTATTTTTGTGTTTTTTGTTTTTTGTAACTTAGTGAAATACTACAAGAAGATTGATGTTGAAGAAGCACCTGCACAAAATTTCAGCTGTTTCTTACTCTTTTTTTTTCCTCTTTGAAATTAAAAAAAAAACTTTTTCCATCAGAAAATCTCTAAAAATTTTACCAGCATTTTAAAAACAATACAATTTCATCATAAATATTATTGTCCAGTCTATTCATATTCTTCTTGGGTTTTTGAAAACAAAAACAGGGCCTTAGCATCGCCACCACACGATTAAGTATTAAAAAAGAAAAAATATATATACCGCATTAGAACCACATTAGACTTTAACAAAAGACTAGCTATTAAAAGCTTCAGACTTGGAACAATACTTGCATCGTTACATGGTTACATCGTTACATCGTTACTTGCATCATTGGCCCATGAGGACCAGCTGATCCGCAGAATTCCCGACATGGCAGGCCGGATAAGGCCCAGCTTTTATGGCACAAACAAATCTCAAACTCGGACGAAACCAAGTCAAACAATGAAACCCAACGTTACCCAAAGGCCCAATATCTATGCCCAAAGCGACTAAAAGCCTCAAAAATTTAGGGTTCCCGCGTGCGGGGCATTACCAGAGCTAGCGAGCCTCCAGGAACAGCTCATCCCTGCGTCGCAAACCAAGTGTCCTTCTTCCGCCATGGATGCCGAGAAGGAGAAGAAGTCCAAGTCCAACAAGAGGAAGAGCAAATCACGCCCTCAAGCTGAAGAGGAGAACTCCAACGTCAATCCCGTCGACGGCAAAGTAGAAGAAGAGGAAGTGCACGGAGAGGACGCGGACCGGAGAGCGAAGAGCTCGAAGGAGGAAGCGAATGACGGCGGAGGCGGCTGAGAAGAAGAAGGAGATGATGGCGATGGCGAAGAGGAGAAGGCTCCGGTTGCCAAGAAGGCAAGAAGCATAAGATGAGGGAGAAGAAGGGCTCCAGTATCATGACCTCCGAGCCCTTCTCCGTTTTCCGCTCTCCGAGCCCACCATGACAGCTATCAAGGAGATGGGATTCGTCAGCATGACGCAGGTCAGACCTCGCGCTGTCTAAAGGATCTTCCCTATGGTTGGGTTTCTCTTTGCTTTGCCATTGGGTTTCAGGGGATTAGGGGTTTTCAAGGAAGCTTCGACTGTTTCATAAAAATAAGTTTTTTTTATCGATATTTTTCATGGTAAATGATGTTGCCTCTTATCAGACGTACTCGGAATTCTTCAAGTCGAGATTATAGTTTGATTTTTACGGTACTTGATAATTTTCCTGCTATACAATACATCGATGGATTGGCTTATACTTCACTCTGTTTCTGTGGCTTGGGGTTAAGATTTAGCTGCAATTATGTTTGTTGAGCAGCTTTGCATTGGTATAGGATGTGGCGACATCCTTCTGTTTTAGTAATCCACCCAAAATAAATCTAGACTTGGATAGTGCTGCATCGAAGTTTAGGAAGAAGATGCGTAAAATTGATGGCAGCCGCCATGGTTTCAGTGCAAGTAATCCTTATGGAAGTAAGAGTGCCGACAACGAAAGACGGTTTCCAAGATTTTAGAGAGATGTTCGTGCCGAGGTGGAGAAGCTACAACTTCAAATTGTACAAGCAACCATATGAAAAAGTCGATGGACTTGAATTTTGTTGCATGTCAAGCCATTCGGAATGAGTTTGACCTTTACATGTTGATTACGTAGTCACATATTGTTTATTCTTAGCTGCAGATGCCAGTGTTAGTTTCTAGAATTGCAACGCAGCTCGTCCTTGATTAATACTACTGTTGCAGTAACAGATGAGTGCCATCTCTGGGAAGTTGATTTTAGGAAATTGACATATATTTCTGAATACGAGTAATGTTACTTCAGCACCTCTCGGTGAATTGCTCATTACTTGCTGCTGTCCGGGTTGTGGTTGCAGTATCGATCGCATTGTCTTTCATTCTCATCTTTGAGCCTGGTCCACCAGAAACGATCATTTGGCTATTCTTTCGACCAAATCTAGGTCCCATTCTTAAACTCTTCTAGGATGAGTTTGAGAAAGATTGCACTTTTAAACAGAAGGCATGTCGAAATTATTATTGTTATTGTTACTATCATCATCATTATTGTTATTATTATTTGATTTGATGCTAAGAAAAAAGCAAGATGCCACAAAAAATGAGTTAAAAAACACCTCCCATGTGGAACATAACATATATGCAACGTATCAGCGTACGACGAGGTCTCATCACATACATGAAGGCAGCCAGAATTGACTGCGGTTCGGTCCTCAGTCCTCACATGGCTGATGGTGATCGGGTTGGCTTGGTTCCACCGTCTGCGCCACCGCCAGCGCCACCCCACTTGTACTCACGGTGATGGTGCCTGCACCGGAATGATCGCGGGTGGCGAGTCCGAGAGCAGATGCACTGCTTCCGCCCATCGCCAGGCGAGGAAGGAGCCGCTGCCGCCGCCTGGCTCACCTCATCGATGGCTGGAAGGAGACAGGACCGCCGTCGCCGCCGCTCGAGGGTGGAGCCATGGGGAAGCAAAGGTAGACCAGGGTGACACATGAGCTGGTGGTGGTGGGGGTGCAAGGAACGGTGTAGAAATTGCGAGGGCTGCAAGGAATGAAAGAATGGATCGATCGGAGAAGAGAAAAGAGGAGGTGGAGATGGATGCTTGCTTTGATGGGAATGAGAGGATTGTTTGCTCTGATGGTCAGGCGGCAGCTGCTGCTGTTGGAATTAGCTTGCTTGGTTTGGGTGGCGTGCGGCGAGGGAAAAGAACGGACGTGTTTCATGGCGAGTGGGCAATGCATCTTTTTGGCCACCTTTCTTATTTCCGTTTGCTTTCTTTTCCCAATGCACCTGGCCAAAACCGCTTCACTTGGCCAGCCGATTCGTATTCTTATTTATTTATTTATTTATGCAATCTTTAATGTTGAAATAAGATAAATATTTGGCTCCAACCATGGTTTTAAAATTACAATCGTTGTCTAAGCGTAGTCTATTGAAAAACGTCGCCCCAAAGACCTGTTTTTGTACTTAAACCGTGCGAAAGTCTGTTTGAATATTTTTTGCACAGTTAGACTAAAATCTTATAAGAATCAAGCCTATTAGACTGTCTATTTTATATTTTTTTAGAGCCTGGATTCTAGTCTTTACGCTGGACTGTAGAAGAAAAAAAATTTTATTTTTTTTATATAGAATTTGGTTTGGATGGTATTTCAATTAATAAATTTTATAAATATTTTAATTTAAATTTGGGAAAAAAAATCTTGAACAGGTCTATGTAGTTAGACAATCCTTGTACAAGATGGTTTGGATCTAGAACCACGCATTGTCATATATAGTTTTGCCTCATTAGATCGAGGCCTCTCTTTAAATCATTATTGGATATCATACTAATATTATTTTAATATATTTGAAAAATTAATAAAAGTTGTTTATTTTCAAAATAGATGCCATGATGGCCAGAGGTTTGGCCTGTGGACATGGGCACAAGTCCCCATGGGCTGGGAACGTATGTCGACATCCCCCCACAAGATATGACAGTGGCCATTTGTTTGTGATGGCCCTCTCAGGCTCTCAAGCACTGGTGCCTACAGTGCTAAACAGCTTCTGTAAGACCTTTGGACCACTTCCCACAAGCTCACCTTCCTGCATGCCCATTGAGCCCATCACAAGAACTTTCAGCACCATCCATTAGGTTTGTTTCTCCTCTATAACAATAAGCTCTCATGCGGGACCTGTATCCAATTCTAGTTCAGGGAGACCCACTCATAAAAAAAATTCATGTAGGGCCCCATGTAATGTACAACCATTGTCTTTGAGTTAAGATGACTGGCAAAAGCTTTAACATAAAGATGATTACAGCCTTAGACTTAATTAACATAACCAACCTAATGGTTCAAAAGCAGCAACCTCCAATATCCAAAATCCACATCAACCCAAACGCTCAAGCCTATAAACGGTGGCCGGGTGGCAGCTGGAAAGACTCCAATGAACCGCTGCTGTTGCTCAAGGCGACCATGATGGAGCTTGCATTATAAGCCTAATAACCATAAGCAATGAAATCATAGCAGAAGCCCAAATCTGAAGTGCTCGAGCCCTTTGTACCAATCACATTCTAAATCTCACATGAAGCACTGGAGGGAGTTCCCGAAAAAATCCTACATTTGATCTTCCTTCGCTTCAAGAAGCATCTCCACTACTTGCTTCATCTTAGGCCGCTTCGCCGGTGTATCCTCGGTGCAGAGCATCGCAACCTTCAAAACTGCTACCATTTGTTTCCTCCAAGCAAATGTGACAGCACTTAGCCTTGCGTCCATCATCTGTTCCAGGAATTCACCCCTTCCTGATGCATTATGGACCCTTTCACCAGATCCATCCCTTCTCCAAAGACCTCATCGACCCGCAATGCGCGACGTTACGATCTCAAGTAACACGACTCCAAGCTGTAGACGTTCCCTGGCACTGTAATCTCATTGTGTCATGCATATTCTGGGTTAAAAGAGATTGATGATGAGCACAATGTCAGTTAGTGCTGCACCTTTTCTAGGCTCATCAGTATATGGAGAGAATGGAAAGAACATGAAAGTTTACCGGAGGAATATAACCAAAGGAGCCAGCCCACTGCACTGATGCTTGCAGGTCCTTTGATGGATCCAGAGCTTGGATATCTCTATCTCCCCAATGAGAGCATTGAAATTGGCATCAAGAAAAATGTTGCAGATGATATATCCAAATGGCATGATGGCAATGTGGTGAAGAATAAGCTAATCCTTCGGCAACTCCAATAGCAATGGACAGCCTTCTCGGCCAATCGGGCTCGAATTCAGTGGCCGATCTTTGTTGCGAAGGAGTTGTGCCAGTGTTCCATTAGGCATGTAGCTGGTGAAGCAAAAGAGCAACGTCCCTCGTAGATCGCATAACCGATGGGCCTCATCAGATTTGCATGGCAAAGATTTCCCAAGCCTTTCAAGCTCTCTTATCATTTTATTCTGGTGGTGAACAACTGTTCTTATCGACAGATTTCAACTTCTTTAACTGAAAGAACAAGTCCTGATGGCATAGCTACCTTATAGGTGGTACTAAATGTCCATTGCTCACTTTATTCGAATTCTTCAACGTTGCTTTGACAGCACCGTCGAAATCAATGGCTTGCTTCAAGCTCTCGATGAAGACATTCCAGCAGGTTATGTGTGGAGGAGTCACAACTACTTCCCCTGCAACCAATGGTATCCTTGCCCATCCATCTCTTGTTTCTCCCTCAGCATAAACAAGCTGGCAACTACCGATTACCGTAGTGAAAACACTCAAACCAGATCCAACAACAGCTAATATGATTCTTGTAGGACACCTTGCGGTGGTTCGTCGTAACCAGCAACCGAACTGGAATAATCCCCACAATTAAAATCCAATGGATCGCCACATAGGTCCTTATTTCCCGAGAAACTCGAAACGAGGGCTCTTCTGAAATGGACCGAAGATTGGTATTTTGGCCAGTGAGTTGATTGTCTGAGAAGTTGACTTCTATCAAACTCAGCCATGCCTTTGAGTTCTGAATGGAATGTCTCCAGCAGTTTGATTGTTGGAGACATCCAAGGAAACCAGCTTGTCGAGCCTTCCCAGCTCCTGAGGCAGCGGCCCCCCCTCAGATGATTGAAGCTAAGATTTAGAGCTATCTGCAAGTTCTTGATCTTGCCAATCTCAGGTGGGACTGTTACCAGTCAGGTAGTTTCTGCCCATCTGCAGCTCGAGCAGCCTTGCGCAGTTGCCAATTCCCCGAGGTATCTCCCCACCTAATAGAGTTTGTGATCCAGAAGTAGGAACTGCAACCTCGACATGTTGCAGAGGTCCGCAGGCAAGGCTTCCTTTGAAATCGATTGTAGCTCAGGTCAAGCTTGCTGAGGTTCCTGCACCTGAGGATGGACTTGGGGAGCTCGCCCGTGAGACCGTTATCGGAGACAATGAACTCTTGGAGGTTCTTCAGCTCTCCTAGCTTCTCAGGTATGGTCCCCTGTGAAGCCATTGGAGGCTAAATTCAGAAGTGTGAGGTTGGAGCATTGCGCAAACTCCGGAACAATCTCTCCAGAGAGGTGATTGCTGTCCGCTTCGAAGTATGTGAGACTGCTAACGTTTGCCGATTGATGCAGGAATGCTTCCAACAAGCCTGTTATTTCCAATTCGAAGACTCGAGAGGCCTTTACAGTTCCCGACCGACGCCGGAAGGCTGCCGTTCAATCTGTTCACAGTCAGCAACCAAAAACTTGCAGCTTCCCCGACATGAAAACGCTCTCAAGGTATCGCCCCTTCGAGCAGGTTGGAGTGGAGGTTCAAGCACCTCCAGCTGAGAAACCCGAGCCCAGGTTGTCGGGAATCACACCAACCAAATTATTCTCATAAGCCGAAAAGACCCTCAGATCAGTCAGGCTGCCAACCCAAGCAGGAATGGAGCACTAAGATTGTTCCCAGAAATCTGGAGCTCCTGCAGCCTCTCTAGCTTCTTCAACTCATCAGGTATTTCACCCCAGAGGAAGTTGTTCGAAAGATTTAACGATTTGAGGTTTCTGATGCGGCCTAAAGAAGAGGGAATCCAACTCTCAAACTTGTTCATGGACAGATCAAGGAACTCGAGCATAGCTAAGTTTCCAAAAGAAGACGGAATGGACCCATGAAAGGAATTGCCCGAAAGATCCAGCCGCTTCAAACGACGAGAGCTCGGAGATGGAGGAGATGCTGCCTCGGAGGTTGTGGCGAGGGAGGTCGACCGCCTCCACCGTTTGGTTCGGGCCCGGCGCAGGTGACGCCGCACCAGGAGCAGTAGGAGCTTGGGTTGTTGGGGTCCCAGTCCACCACCATGAGCTCTCTCTGGAGAGCCACCATGGTGGGGCGATCCTGGAGCTGGGACGCGGCGGCGGCGGCTGGCTGGCTCCCACATAGAAGAACCATCACAAGAGCAAAGCAGCAGCGAAAGGGAAGCCATTGCACCACCCCTCATATCAACCTGCTCTTTTTTACCGAGAAGAGGTTGCTTTTGAGAATACGTTAAGTTTTTTTTTTTCTTTTTTTCTTTTTGTCCCCTTTCCTGAGTTCCTCAAATCCAAAGCATATAACAGAGATATTTACATCCTTTAACAAAATGACAGCAGCTGGGGCTTGGTGGACCAGTGAAGCATACCTAAAAAGAAACTCCTGGCACCAAACTTCCTTCAACTCTTGGGCATATCTTAACAGCAAGCTTTGAAACACAGGCACATACAAGAGAGGAAGAAGAAGAAGATGTTGGCGAACTTATGAGGAGACCAGAAGCCATAATTCCTTTTGCAGCGACATCACAGAAGTTCCGTTTCATCCATTGGTAGTAGTAGTTGAGTCATGGGTGGGGCAACAGCACACCATTTCGCCTGCTGCAGTTGACATGAACCTCCCTTCTCTCTTCTCTCTCTCTCCCCCTCTCCCTCTTCTTTTTATTCTTGTTTTTAAGGAATTAATCAAATATTTTCGGATACTTTTAGTTTTTAACACTACTGAGAGGGGTTTCATTTAGCGCAAAAAGTTGGAAATGAACAGCAGATGTCAGAATTCTAGTGCTCAACGCCATGAGTACGTTATTTGACTCTCATCAGAGCCCAGGAATAATTTTTTAAGTCTAATTAGGATGGATTAGTGCGTGCTGCCAATGGTTCCAAGAGTTTTTAAAGGCTGGAGTTGGATATAGGGCTCATGGATGGCCATATACAAATGCTTTAGACCCCTGCTGGGCGAGGCTTTACATAAAAATCCACTTTGCTCGCAAATGGGATGAAGGGCATGTGTCCTTTTTTTGGGCGCTTTTTGTTGAAACCCAAAATTAAGCATTGCCCTCCAGATTCTTGAGTTTCAGAATCCCCCAAGTGAGGAACATGGCCTTCACCACAAGATGCAATTATTTAGTATCAATCTTATTTTGTAACAATCACTGTATTGAGGACTGTTTGTTGCTAAGAATTTGATGATGTATCATTCAAAGCATTGATTAAAAAGTTACATGCTCATAACAATAGTAAAATAGATATTAATGATCAGTAATGCTAGGCTAACATGAAAGAAGAAAAAATAATCGTAAAGAATTAGGATGAAACCTAGTTTGGTAGGGGATGGACCAACAAAAGTTTTTGGAACACCAACCTTAATTGTTGAAGTTATTTATCTACTCTCATGCTAGTTTAGCATTAATCTGTAAGTCTAGCTGGAAATGTATGTTCATTTTGTAAATTTGCATAATGAGAATTGGATGAGGCGAATATTAACTGATATCTTGCCCAAGATGAAAACCATGCACTGGCCCCTTCTATGCTATTCTTATTGTTTATTTCTGAAATAAAGAGCATGGATTGAAATATAGTATAGTTGCAGCCAAACAAGTACATATGAAGGATTATATTAGTCTTCTCATGATGCGAGTGAAATCATACCAGCACATGTTGTTAGGTTGTTTGATGACAGATTAAATAGTACTATTAAATCATTTATAAAGCATGTATCTTTTGATAGACAAAGCTTATATGTTTGGTCATGGAGTATGGGGGTGCATTTTCTAGCCTTTTCTTGAAGGTCACGCCTATCTTTTGGCTTTGGTATCAGAACATTGGCCTCCCTGGTTGGAAAGGCAGCCCACTAGGTTTCTTCTTGCTTCTGATGTCCCAGATTTTTGCCCCGTGAAACCAGGAGCTTTAAGTATTTCTAGTTTTTGTGCTCCCATAGGCCCTACATCAGAGATATCAACGTCTTGATGCACCTGGTCTGCACTTTGGATTCCAAAAGGCACCTCTGCTCCTCTGTTTGGAGTCAGCTAATTTCAGAGCGATTGGCTTGATTGCATGCACTTTCTCGTTACAAGTAAAAGTGCTCGTTTCATGTTTCCTGTATGTTTTGATTTCAATGGCAAACATCATGACATGGTGTGCGATAGGCCAGTTTCTAAAGCCAAGATTTGTTAGGTTGCTACATATTTATGAAGAAAGAGAAATGCGTCCTTTAGAGAGGACAGATGTTATCAGATACTGCAATGGCATCCATTAACATGATGCCCTTGTTTATTGGCTATATATATATATATATATATATATTAGGTCACTTGCAATAGTTTGTCGCACCCCAAAAAAATTGGGACAATAATATGACCATGCTACCGAGGGGTACAATCCATTATAACACGAAGTTAATATTTACATTTAATCTCCAAATTCATTTCAAGCAAAATATAATAAATGAAAGTCCAATTTTGTACCTATTAAGTGCAACCAATACTGGTTCAGAACGTCTAATCCACACATAAATATCAAATCCACAATCCTCAATATATAGAAAATTACTAAGCTACAAATTCATAATCAATTAAAGAATTGAAATTTAGCTACAGAATCATCAAACTTACTAACACGAACTCTAAGCTTGGATCATCCTTCGTTCCTATTAATCCTACTCATCTGAAAAGAGAAAAGGAAAACAAAGATATGTGATCTTGAGTACTTATAAGGATCAAGGAACCCAAATAATACTTTCTGACTAGCCATTTTGAATGAGGTCCTAGGTTGTTACTAATGGTATCAGAGCGGACCTGGCTCATAACCTATGTGGACTAGGGGACACTGCAGTATAGATCTATTAGGGCTGACCATGGGCCGATCATGATGCTTAATTGTGATTAGATTTGAATGGATTTGAACTCTTGCCCGACGAGAATGTCGGGTCTTAAAGTGAGAAAGTATGTGAAACCCATGCGAGCGTGTGTTAGTCCTATATCGGTTAGTTCTGGTAGATCTTGAGTACTTATATAGGATCAAGAAATCCAAATAATACCTTCTAACTAGCCATTTTATGTAAGATCCTGAGTTGTTATATTTTAATTTGTTGACTATTGTCTGATATAATTATCTAGAAATCGTTGCAATCCCGATATGATAAATTTTGTTTTAAGTTTTATGGGGTGTGGAGCCAATCACTAGTTACAGCTTATTTGACAATATGTAGCATGAACACACATCCTGTTTTGTGGCAAAAAAAATTCTTGTTACAAAACCTCTTATCGATCATTTCATAAACTTGTATATTTCAAGGGTCGTGCAATTTATTCTTGGATCGAGAAAATGAGATATCTATAATTCTTGCTCATCTTGTTTCTTCTATTTTTTGAAAATCCTTAGTAGGTAAAAAAAGTCATAGCAGCCGGCCCACCATTTTTTTTTTAAAGCAGCAGCGATGCAACATCAATCGTCTCCTCATCAAAGAGCCGATCTTGCAATCGTGCAGGTGAAAGTTCGAGTTTGCGACCATCATTATGGGTGTTTTTTTCTGTTCAAAGTTGCCCTGATTTTTAGACAAAAGGCCTGCCCACGAACGTTATGGCGAGACTTGTATTGTCACTGTACTCGTAAATTGAACAACCACCAAAACATGATGAGATGAGACTTTTCCCCCTTCGTAATCCCTCCAATGAGGGCATCATTAGGGGTTGTCATAAATCATTAGGTCAAGATGTTATCCAAATCAAACCCAAAACTCAATTAAAACACTATGTCAATGCTCGATGTTAGATTCATAAGACTACCTAAAATGCGATGTCACGAACCTTAAGCTATTAAAAAAATAATGATACCAGAAATTGGTTAAAAGCAAAAAAGTTTATCCTAAGCCTAATTTTTTAATAAAAGGATAATCAAGTCGGCTTTCAACTAGTCAAATCATAAGTCACAGATAGAAATTTATTGGATCAAAGTGGGTTGTTATTTGATTTTTATAATTAAAAGGCAGAACTGTTCCGTCTTATTTCTGTAAAAAAAAAATTATTATTATTTTTTTTCTAAAACAAATATACCATGCATAACGAATACGAATACATTTATAAAAATTAAAAGATAATAAGTTCCGGAGGACACTGGGTAGTCCCCTCTCCCCCAGCCATAGGGTCTCCCCAAAATGGTTAGCCACATAAGAGGGTACCCAATCTACTGCCCCGGTAGCCCCTTTATTTTTTATTCACCTTATTTCTTGAGTTCGGGGTGGGCTTTTTCATGGGCTGGACCGTGGCAACCAAATCTATTAGGCTATGAAGCCTTATGCTTCTTGGGGCCCCACAAAACTGAAGAGACCTGAGAAGTGAGAAAGATGAAACTGCCAAATGTCCAGCTGGAAAAGCCATTGACCTGGCATCCTATTGTTAATTTGTTATGACTCCATCGACCACATCTACAATTTGGACAATTCGTAATCCCTTGTCTTGCAATAACAGATAACGTTCCTTTTAATTTTGTTTGCTCGATACAAAGAAAATGACAAGGAAAGTTTCTCTTATGGTGCAATAAAAGAAAGTTAAGTGGCAAGCGTGACCCGGTGACTTTTATTCTTACAGGCAATGAGAATCAAAGACCATACCCATAGCCATAGCCATCAATCATTAGCCCCGAATGTATCATCTCCTGCCTCTAGAGATAACTATAATGAGGCGGGCTTCAAAAGGATCTGTAGCCGCGTTCTTCACATTCGAATTTAATTAGTAGTGCGGACGAAGAGGAGCTTCTCATAAAATACTAGGTTGTCAATGAATGTTCTGATCATTTGTGGCAATGGAAAAGGAGTTCTATGGCCATATTGTCACGACCTGTCTTCATTCTATGGCACCCAAAGACGTACAACACTAACAAAGCCCTTGGTGGAGTAACAAGAGCCAAAGAACATATACTTGATAGAAGCAATTACAGAAGACCACAAGATGGCAAGCTAACATAATATTCAGCAACCATAAGGAAAAGGAAAAGGAAAAGGAAAACATATATAGATAGAATCATGGCAAATCCACCGTCGTTAAGTAGCAGCCATGGCTGACGAAGCTGCTCCACGAAATTATCAAAGGGGCTTCCGGGCAAGGAAGAAGTACATCGGGGTGAAAATTTCTTTCCTGCATCCATCCGGTTTATATATTATCTCACTTGTAACCGACACGAATAAGGGGGGCAAACACTAATGCACAGGAAGATTGGGAGCATCCAGAAATTACAGCAAGTAAACTGCAAAAAAAATATTTTACTTACCTTCCACCTTCCAGAAGCCCTTCAGCAGCCTTTTCCAGCAATGATGATACTCTCCCACTTCCCGCCGGAGCAAGACGCAAAAATTCTAGTGTCTTAAGCTACAGAACACCAAAATGAACAATATTTAATGACAAGCAAAAAGATAGAAGAGGAGGAAAGAGATATGGAACAAGTAGTGTCGTAGTGATCTCAATTACCATAGTTTTGATAATGAAACGTCCCAACAGCAGTCATTTGAAAGCTTGATATGGAGAACTGACTCGGATCCAAGGACGAATACCATGGCACAGGAGAATCTAATGCAAGATCCTTCTCCCATACGACCTGTGAAAAAGCAATTGCGTACTAGAGTCTCACATACCTTTTTATAGAGGAAGCATTAAGGACCAATATATGCTGTGTAATCTTTTACCTCAAATCCAGCAAGCCTTAAGGCTTCAAGGCATTGGTTTACAGTTCTTATGTCAGGGCGACCACTACCAAGCTCGATTAGAGCCTTAATTTTCTGATGACTTTCATTCGTCGGATCAAAGTGATCGGTCATTAACCCCTCATAGGCCGCAAAACACTGGCCAGGCTTCAGTACTCTTATAATCTCCTTATAGCAGCCAAGCTGGAACGAGCAAAAAGGCATTAGAAATATTTGAAGAAGGTATGATACAATCAAAAGATAAGCTATTGGAAACATGTACACAAGCATTTAAATCGGCACATTACCGCATCTGGTGCATGACATGTTGCTTCTATAGCATATATCGCATCAAAAGTGTTATCGGAGAATGCCATTTTCATGAAGTCGGCCTGCATATATGAGAAGTGAAGAGTATGGAGGACATGAAGATTATCCTAAATATTAACCAAGCATACTGAATTATATTTCTATATAATAATACCTCTAACTATAGAGGTTAAAGACATTTGAAATTCTAAATTAGACCTCTAAATGAGAGAAATCGGCAATAATTTTTGCAAAGACAGACAGATATATAACAGAATATATACAACCCCAGAAATGGAAAAATAGTGATACAAAAGAGAAAAGAAAAAAAGCTACATGTACCTCAACGAAGTTGCAAGACTCACTCAATCCTGCTAGCTGGTTTAACACCTGTGGATTGAACACTGTCAGTCAGTAAAGGCTTTCTATCAAGTCTCAAATGCATGTTGATATTAAGAAAGACAAATAGGTATTAGAATATTTGAGATAGAAAGTGTTAACAACCTTGCCTCTTGATATCTGGTACTCGTTGTTGTTCAATCCGGTAATGGATGCCAAGCTGCAACAGTTTCAATATGAGAAGTTATCATAGCTATTCTCTTCTTGTTTTTCTTTTTTTCCGGTAGAAGGGAGGTAAATTGCATTCAATAATTTCTAAGATAAGTACATCCATAACTATTTGGATTTACAAGATGTAATAGATAAGCAGGAAGCCTTGTTGATCCATTGTATAGAAAATAACAAAGACCACTTATCTGAAATAATGAACGAACACATCACACCCCAGTAGAACCTTTCAAATTACCCACCTTTTTCTGATCACATTAGACTGCCATTGATTCATCTTAGTAATGGATCAACAGAAATGGTCAGATTATGCAATTTTTTAGCCTTCAATTTTCATTTAAGCATCATATCAAGTTGTATTTACACAACAATTGCATCCACATACTTACCCTAACCTCGTCTTGTCGATGAGCACTTAATGATAGCAGTGTAACATACCTCCTGAAAAATGGGAGGCATGTGACCTGTCCTAGTGCTATCCCTGCCCAAGCATGTTTAAACAACAGAATTCTGATAGAATTTGCTGCTCTAATTAAGATATGATTCAAAATAGCTTCTCTGGTAAATGCGACATGATAATTATGCAACAGGATCCATTTTAACTTTAAAATGGAATACAGAAAAACAACTTGCAGAAACAAAGTTGAGATAAAAAAGTTACCTAAATCTAGCAATTTCCCGTAGTGGTCCACCAATTCCACAACCTACATCCAAAACCTGCATTTACAAATATAAAGAAGCATACATTACCTACAAAGCATCTTGCCTACTAAGATTTGCCGCGTAATCACAAAAGGAAAGACAACTAAAACCTTCATTCCCCTTTTCAAGCCTAGTTGTAGGGCAAGAAAATGCTGGTGGCGCTTCATGCTTTCTTGTGATGATTCCCCTTTCCATCTTCATAAACGTTATTAAAGTAAATAATTAATTCTAAGCAATTATCAAGAAATGATCCATAAACATAGTGCATATTTTTTCTGATGAAAGATGAATTAATTAAATGTCAGTAATTAAAGTAGTGCTAACCGGGGAGCAAAGTGGAAGGATTCTCCCAAGGCATATTCATAGAAGCTTGTTACAAGATTATAGTACTTGCTTACCTGAAATATATCAAATAAATACCAAAAGCATTTAGTTAGACTTTGCAAGGATATGGTCAAAACCACATTGACTGTTTCATGCTGGATTCAAAATTGCAGTTATTCAATGATATAGAAAATGAGTTTATCCTACAGGTTATGATATTTTGAAATCTTTTCCTCAGATTACAGAGAACAAACATTGCTCCTATATTTTCATACAGATTCCTTCACAAGACAAACAAGCATCACGTCATGAGTGCATACTTAGTTAATAATTGACACTGACGCGGACGCCTTTTCTCTAAATCAGAAGTGTTGCATATAGTCTTTCATCCGTAATCAAATATGAAAACCTTAAAACAGAATCCATTACAATTAATCTATGTATCAGTAAAAACTAGAGCAAAAACTTGGCTTTGAAAAACAACTAATTTCATGGTTCATGGACCAAATTTATCCCTTCAACTAATCTCAAAAACTGTCAGCTATAGCTGATACCTGATCACAAGTACCTTAGGCTTCATCAGTAAACATCCAAGTCATGACCAAAGTATCCTTACCTATCATACAATATTTGTCCTTATCCTGACATAAAGATCTGTTTAATCAAAAATGAAAGTATAAATAAAAAGTATAAAAACCAGGATTTGAAAGTATAAGAGTCCATATTATATTTGTACACACATACAGTACATACATACATACATACAGTGCCAGGATTTGAAGTACATACATCTACTTTTTATTTTGTTATGAACAAAAATTTCTCATCCAAAAAGTGTTCCAAAAATTATAACCAAACAGAAATTGGAATAACTCATAGCGTAACTATTCCCAAGGGAATAATTTTTGTGTTCCCATTTTTCTTGTTCCCGAATCAAATGCACGCAAAACTTGAGGCATAACTATTCCCACAGGCATAGTTTTTCTGTTTCTATTTTTCCTGCATAAACAACCATAAACAATCTCTGACATAGGTAGGAGTTATATTTGAAGTGGAATAGCTATAACATATTCCTACTTTAATGTGACTTTTGAAGAGTTGTGGTTGGTTCAGGACTCTTGGATTTATCTTTTTCCAGTATAATAAAAATATGCATACAATATGTCCACACATGGCAGCAAATTCAAGGTGGCCATAGTTTATTTCTTATCTACGGAGTCTAGAAAAGTTCACATAAAACTGCACAATTTAGTAACTTCCTCCTATCCTAGTAAACCGATTTTCAGCACCAGGCAAGGCTCAATTCCTTCAGATATTTAACTTTTTTTGAGAAAACAGGCATAGCGATAAGATCACAAATTTAACACATGTTTTTTCCTTAATTCTTGTTCTGTCTTTTGTTCTTCGTTTTATAAATTACTGTCATATAGATGGTTTCAGATTTGTCTTATTTTGTGCACATGAGCCATAAAACTAGTTGCTTTGAATTCCTCTAGTCACAAGAATCTTAGAATTAACTTTGGGAACCAGCTTTCCATGTCAATTTTTCTTCAAACTTTTATTTCCTGCATCAGATCAGGCATATCAGATCTCTGTTCCTCTACGGCGTCAGATCTTATGTATTGCATAAGTACCCTTCCACTTGACAACGCAGTCTTCTACATCCTTCTTTCAATCTTTGATCCTATAAGCCCAAATACCCTTAAAGTAATCTACTTTGTCCATTTTAACCATCTACCTACACAACTTAGGCCAGCAAGTCAACATTCCTATGATCGATACTGTCATTCTACTAGCCAAAGCCATTCATTACCATAAGTAACACTCTAAACCATGGGATCATATTTTTAATGCTGGCAACGAGTTTTATATAAATGATAAAATGAACATAGCTTTGTATTGGAGTTAAATCCAACAATTAAACAAGAAATAAATAGATAAGTTGTCTTACCACGTCATTGTAGTTGGCTTTTCTTGTTTCCTTATCCCCTCCAAAATAGCCATGATAGTTCTCATACCTAGGAAAAGAAAAATTATACACAATTAAAGAAAAATACCAGAAATCAATTTACAGATAATTGCGCTCAGAAAAAACTACATAGTGAACAAAATGTTGTAAACTCCAGGAAGAAACATCAATAGTCCATCTTTTGTTCACATCATTTTGTTTGTGGATTGTCAAATCAGTAACGGCAGCCACAAGGTTATTTTGTTAAAATTATATGGACAGCAAAGATTCAAGCTTGTAAAGTTGAGGAATGCATAGACACCACTAGCAGAAAGGAAGGGCATGTAGAATGCGATTATTGTTTCACTTGTCAAATTCCATTATTGTTTTATAAGCCTAAAAGAAGGAAAATTTAGGCCAGATGCTTCATAAGAAGATTCTGCATGGACCCATGTTATAGGCCAAATAGCAAGGGTCCTTATCACAAACTATTACTCACAAAAGCTACATTAATCCTTAAGAATAATTAAAGAAAAGTACTATTGTACTATTTTACATCTTTTTCCTTTTTCCTTCAACACAGTAGATAAATGTGATCCGTTGTCAAAACTTATGTGGTACAATATGCTCATAACGATAAGATCAAAATGATTCATTATCTTTCGATTTTTTTTTTTCCAGTTAGATATAGGGGATAAGAGGAAGATTAGAGTGACATCAACACAAGATGACTCCACAACTCAGAAAGATTCCATTTCTCATGCGCTCTTATCGCACCACCGAGAATATTGAGACCCGCTCCTATTGCTTGTCCTCACACGGCGAGAAAAGTCCATGGCATTTTATCAAAAAAAGAAGAAGAAAAGTCCATGGCGAGAAATGCGAGAAACACATGTTTCTATCAAGAAAAGTCCATGGCATTCTCACAGGGATCAATCATACTCATAGCTATCTATGTGCAACACTATTGAAATATAATGGAAGAAAGACAGAGAGCACGGCGAGAAACATACTGCTCCACTGCCGATTGAACTTCCTTCTTGTCGATGCTTCCTCCCACCCCAGAAGCAAAATCCAGAGCTCCTGACTTCGACATCACTGGATCCCGGAAGCACTAAAAAAAAATTACAAGCCCCAGATCAAATTTTTTTTAAAACAAATTAATTAAAGCTCATCCACTTTTCCAAAGTTGGGAAAAAAAATACAAGGAGAATAAAGGAAAAAAGAAATTTTTTTTTTGAATTTTTTTTTTAAGTGTATACTTTTCTAAATACGCGTAATTGCATAAATATCTTTATAGAGTTGCTATTTGTATCTGTATCCTTATAAAATTTTCTTTTTGCGTGTCTACCTGTAATGGTATTTCAATCATTTTAAATGTAAATCGTTTATTTTTTTAACAGCGTTAGATGGTATGTGTATATATATATTAAAAAAAGAAAAGGAGAGGTATATATACAAAATAAGTATTTTACGAGGGTATATATATAAATAAAAATTTATGAGGGTATTTATACAATTTTGAAAAAAAGAAAAATAGGGATATATATGCAAAATGAGTATTTTATGAGGGTATATATGTAAATAGAAAATTTATGAGGGTATTTATACAAATTTTTTTAATTTTTTTCTATAATGAGAGAAAATGAGGAGATTAAAAAAATAATAAGAAAGGACAAAAATAATCACATTAAAAAGCAACTGCTTTTTTTTTTTTTCTTTTGCTTTGGAAAGAAGAGGGAGGGGAAAACCCCACCCACGTAGCGGCCCCCACTGCCCCCCTTCCAGCAGGGAATGTTCGATGCGGGTAAAAATTTTTTCTCAGATATTTCATGACCCGTGGTCAACCCCACGTGAGTATGTCACCCCAGTGCCAGCTGGACCGGTCCCCACATTTAATCGAACTTGGACCACATTAGTGAAAACAAAGCTTTGTTCCAACCATGCTACCACCTTGGTGGCAAGCAATTGTATTTGGAAAAAAAAAAAAAAAACATGATGTTGAACATAGATTTCACTAAAAAGACAATGTCGAATGAAAAAAAAAGGACATGGAAAAAAAAAAACCAAAGCCATATTTTTGCGAGAAAAAACAAATTGAAGGAAAAAGGAAGACGAAACAAAAGACTAACAGCCAGACAGCAAACCCAAGCCAACCATATACTAGGATTTTACTTAAAAAAAGAAAGAAAAGGGAAAGAAGAAACGAAGAAATCAACAAAATTCACGAATCTTACATTCTCTCGATTCTTTCAAAAACAAAAGAAAAAAAAAGAAATAGAAGGCCGGAGAAGAGATAACGGCCTTAAAAAGATCGGATTCGATCGAATGGGCGAAGGCGAGGCCTTACGATTTTTATCGCGTGGAATAGGGAGACGATGGAATCTAAGAGGGCAAGAAAATAAAAATCTCAGAGGAAAGGTGAAGATTTAAACCCAGCCAGGCTTTTCATTTATAGAGAGAAGGTGGCCGCGGGGGGAGGCGAAGAGAGCGGAGACGGGGAGAGAGGGGGCCTCCCAGCCAAATTGTTTATGGGAAATTAATTTTCCACCCTTCCTAAGTCTCCTCTGTAACAAAAAGTCCTTGTTGACTAAATTTAAAATGAGACTTTTCAAACTATAATTTTCGGTCCTTGAGCTCCTTTTATTTAAAAAAAAGCTATCGAAGGCAACGAGGTGAAATCCTTCTGGCTGAAATCGAATGAGAACTCGCCGCGATCATCGGCGATTGATCGAGAAGGAGGGGTGATGCCGAGAGGGAGGATGGATGGGCCTTTTATATGCCAACTCATGGCATTGCTGGAGTCCTAGTTGCCTTCGAAGTCCGGTCCTTGCCGAAGTTAAAAGTCTTCTCTGGGCACATGCCCAAACAGCCAGCCCAAGCCCAGCAGACTGGACCGGACCGTACAGTTACGAAACACCAATCATTAAGGCTCGTTTGGCTCGTGGAAAGTATTTTTCCTCCTAAGAATATGATTCTTAGAAAACAAATTCCTAGGAAGAGAATGCTTAAGAAAGTACTTTTGGCATGTTTGGTTGACCATGGAAAAGTGACAAATTTCCAAAGTGTTTATGTTTGGTTGGCCATCCATTTTTCTAGAAAAGTTATATATAATTTCTATTATGCCCTTAGTAAAAATTAGGTTTTTAATGCCTCTTTAATGCTTCTTTCCCATGTTTTTTATGGAAAAGACTTTTCCATAAAATGTAGAAATCATATTTTCATGGAAATACAACTTTTCCGTCTCTCTCATTTGAAAACTCCAACCAAATAAGAGGAATCTCATTACTTTTCCGTTGACCACACTTTTCTCTCTTATTTTTCTGCGAACCAAACGAGCCCTTATATATATATATATATATATATATATATATATATATATATATATATATATATATATATATATATATATATATATATATATATATATATATATATATATATATATATATATATATATATATGGTTAGCCTTCTCCGAAGGCGATGTCGGCATTCATCATGTCTTGTCTTGGTTTTGTCATGGTAATCATAAAAGACGGAGAGCTTGACCGGTTTTTTATATTCTATTCACGCATCATTCTCTCAATTTTTCCACGAAAACTCGGCCGCTGCAGTTTGAACCAAGCGAAGGCAGTGAGCAAAGTCTTCCAGGGTGCCTTCACCACTTATTTTCTTGGAGAGATTACGAGTGTGGAGAATGAAGCAGAGATATTCTATGCTTGACGTACTCGATGGAGGAAATTGTACGGCATGGCGATAGCCAAGTTGCAGGTGCTGCCAAGCTACCAGTCCGGCCTACGTGGTCCGCACCATGCATCATGTTTGACCAGATGATAATCCCTATCATATTTGACCAGATGATAATCCCTATCAACCTATCATATTTGACCAGATGATAATCCCTATCATATTTGACCAGATGCATCATAGTTGCAATCAGCATATTTACTAGATGGAAGATAATTGCATAATCCCTATCAACCATGCATTTTCCAAACCAAAATGACTTAATCTGCTACACGTGTCCTTCAACATCTTTCCTCCTTGTGCTGTGCCTGTGCTTACAAACGAATGATTGGACCATCTTAACTTATTTGGTTCTACAGTGTTGGTGCTCGCAGCAAGAACCACACCTATATATCATGAGATTGGTCACAGGTGTGATTCTAATGGACTATGTATGTGAGGGAAGTTTGGACCGAGCAATACACAATTTCTACAAGAAACACGGATCGGCCGCGAGTTGGCAATTAAGAGCTTTGGCTTAAACCGTTGATTGTTCAAGTGATGATGAACTTTGGCTAGGATAGGATTGATTCTCTGCAATTTCAAGCTCAACCCATTCAAAAAAGTTAACATGGATGGCCTGGCTGGTGGAAGAATTATTCCCTTTTACCCGGCCCCCTCCTGCAGCCGCCACGGCACGCCCCCTTCCGGCGCCATCGGCTCGCAGGAGGAGAAGAAAGAAGAAGAAGGAAAGAAGAGAAGGAAAAAAAAGAAAAAGAAAAGAAAAAAAAGAAAAAAAGGAAAGAAAAAGAAGAAAAAAAGAAATAAATAAATATATGTATAAATAAATAATTATATTTATATGAATGAGATAATAAATAAATAAATATATAATATATTATAATTAGAAATAAAATAATTATAAATAAATAAATGAATAAAGCTGCCGCGGCCCGGCTCCGTTCTGGTGCCACCGGCCTCACGGGAGGAGAAAATAGAAGAAAAAAATAAAAAAATAAAAAAAAAGAAAGGAAAGAAAAAGAAGAAAAGAAAAGAAAATAGAAAAGAAAAGAAAATAGAAAAGGAAAAGAAAAAAAAGAAAAAGAAGAAAAGAAAAAAAGAAAAAAGAAAGAAAAGAAAAAGAAAGAAAAAAATAAAGTTAAATCATCTTGTAACACAGTTAAATAAGCTTAGAATACACTTAATCTATCCTGGCATACAGTTAAATTTTTCCGGCACACAGTTAAATAAGCTTGGAATACACTTAATCTACCATGGCACATAGTTAAGTCATCTCGGCATATAGTTAAATAAGCTTGGAACACACTTAATCTATCCTGGCACATAGTTAAATCATCTCGATACACAGTTAAATAAGTTTGGAACACACTTAATCTAGCCTTGTATACAGTTAAATCATCTCGGCACACAGTTAAATAAGCTTGGAACATACTTAATGTAGCCTAGCATATAGTTAAATCATCTTGGAACATAGTTAAATTTTTTCTGCATACAGTTAAGTCTATCCTGACACAGTTAAATCATCTCAGATCACAGTTAAATAAGCTTGGAATATACTTAATCTAGCCTGGCACACAGTTAAATCATCTCGGCACACAGTTAAATAAGCTTAGAATACACTTAATCTAGTATGGCACACCGTTAAATAAGCTTAGAACATACTTAATCTAGCCTAGCATATAGTTAAATCATCTTAGAACACAATTAAAATTTTTCTGCACATAGTTAGGTCTACCCTGGCACATAGTTAAATCATCTCAGAACACAGTTAAATAAGCTTTGAACACACTTAATCAACCCTGGCACCCGGTTAAATCATTTCAGCATAGTTAAATAAGTTTAGAACACACTTAATCTAGCCTCGCACACAATTAAATCATCTCGGCACACCGTTAAATAAGCTTGGAACACACTTAACCAACCCTGGCACCCAGTTAAATCATCTCGGCACACAGTTCAATAAGCTTGGAACATACTTAATCTAGTCTGGCACACAGTTAAATCACCTCGACACACAGTTAAATAAGCTTAAGCTTGGAACACACTTAATTTAGCCTGGCACATAGTTAAATTATCTGGGCACACAGTTAAATAAGCTTGAAACACACTTAATCAACCCTGGCACCAAGTTAAATCATCTCGGTACACAGTTAAATAAGCTTGGAACACACTTAATCAAGATTATTTAACTTTATTTTTTTTCTTTTCCTTTCTTCTTTTTCTTTCCTTTTCTACTTTTTTTTTCTTTTCTTTTCTTTTCTCTTCTTCCCTTCTCCTCCTGCGAGGCCGGCAACGACAGAAGGGGGTCGGGCGGTGGTAGCCGCAGGAGGGGGCCAGGGGCCAGGGGCGGGGGGGGGGGGGGGGGGGGGGGGGGAGTCGCAACCGGCTGCGGCTGCGGCTGCCCAGTGGTTCCTCTTCTTCGGCACCTCCCCACCGTGGGGCATTTCCGGCGGCGCGGAAGAGGGCGGGCCATGGCGGCCGCGGGAGGGGGCGGGTCATGGTGTTGGAGGGCGGCTCTCGGCCCCGAGTCGCCACACCAAATCCTTCGCCGTATGCTCCTTTCGGATGCCTCAAGAAGTACGGATGCGGGCCGAACGGGTAACGCCGGATGCGTGCCGTGCACTTAGTAGCCAAGGGAATCAAGGCAAGGACGGGTCTACTGGCTGCAGCTTGACCCGACCTTTGTCTTGAATGAAAACACTCAAGGACACAAGTGGATTTAGAGGAAAGCTTGAGGTGAATTTTATTCCCAAAATAAGGTTACAAAACAATCTAGTGGAAACTATGATGGGTTTCCACTAGCCCAAGTCCAAGAGCAAGCTCAAGGACCGAATACAATAGGGCAAAGCCCTCCCAAGCCTAAGGCCGAAATACAACAAGGTTCTAAGGTGTTCCCAAAAGCTCCCTCTCAAGCTTGCACAATACATATTTATAGGCTCTTCATGGGGGACAAACAACTAGTGGAAAGTGTGGCCTAGGTTGGCCAAGGTGTGGCATAGGCCAGCCAAGGCTTGGCCTAGGTTGGCCAAGGCCTTGGCTGCCCAAAACTTGGCCATGGCTGTCCAAAGGCTGCTGGTGGCTGGCAGGCCTTTGGTTGGCTTGTTGGGGGTTGTGGCATGGCCCTTGGCATGGTTGGCAGCAGGGCTGGTGAGCAGAAGTGGCAGGCAGGCGGCTGGGCACGGCTGGCCTAGGTGGCCTGGTCGGCCAAAAGCCCTGCAAGGCTCTGGGGCGCAGTGCTGGGCGCTGGGGCGCGCGGCGGGGGGCGCTGGCAGGCTGGGGCGCGCGGCAGGGGGCGCTGGGCGCGGGGATCGGGTGGCAGGGGCGCTGGGGCGCGACAGGGCACTGGCAAGGCGCCTGTCGGGCGTGCGCACAGGCGGGCGTGGTCGGCCGCAGGCGCGCGTGGGCTGGCAAGCGCTGCGCGACCGTATGTGCGTGCAGGCGCACAGTCGGGCGCTTGGGCGGGCGCGCCGGGCGGTGCGGGGCGCGCACCTGGGCGAGCGGGGGCGAGCGCGCCTGGGCGCGCGCGGACGGGCGCGTGCGGTCCTGCAACCAGCGAGGTTCGGGCGGCCGAACCTCGCTCGGTAGCCGGTGCGCTGCGCCGTGCGGGCGCGCGCGCGGCCAGTGCGCGTGGCTTGGGCGCGCGCGGGCACGCGCGGACGCTGCCTGGGCGCGCATGGATGCGTGCGGTGGGCGCGCATGGGTGCACCGTGCTTTTGGCATGCTTGGCCGTGCCATGGCCGACCTTGGAGGTGCTTGGCCGTGCCTTAGGGGTCTTGGCTTAACCAAGGCTTGGCCAAGTGTGAAAGTGGTTGGCCAAGGCTTGGCCAATTGTGAAGAAGCTTGTTCAAGGGTGAACGGGCTTCGGCCCATGCTCTCCAAACAAAATAGTTGACCCGTACCTCGTTCTTGGTCTTGGCATGACCTTCCATTGTCCTCCTCCGAGCCAGGATTCTCCATTGGTTGAGGGATTCGGCGGTGCGGCGGGCTTGGGTCCTCAACATTCCCCCTCCCTTGAAAATTATCCTTGTCCTCAAGGATCGAGTTCGGGCACCGCCAACCTTTATCAACATAGTCTCCCCACGAATCTCCTTCTCTTGGCCTTTTTCCCCAATGAGCGACTACTTGATAGTTCTTCTATTTCTTCTTAAACTTCTTCCAATCGAGGGAAGGCTTCTCATGGTTGCATGTGTGGAGCCACCCAAGTTGGCTCCCTCCTTTGCAATTGTAAAAATGTGCCAACACCTCCTCGATGTGGAAGACCCGCAATGGATCATGTGCAAGGCCCTCAACGATTTTCATCCTTATGCAAAAATTTAGTCCACCCCTTCGGTTGTATGGCGCAAGTGCATCATTTGGCGCCTCACATACTTCATGAATTCTTTGAGCCCAAATATCATACCTTGTCGCTTCCCAAGTGATGTTCCACATCAAGGCATTGAGCGCTTCATAAGAGTTCTCCCTAACTCCTTTGGCTTCTTCCTTGGGTTGGAACACATGCTTGAACTCATATTGTTGCAGCATGTCTTGGAATTTTTGCTTTGATTTTCTGCCGGCTGCTAGTAGGAAGGCTCGGTCACCCTCCAAAGCTTCTGATTTGCAGCTGCCGCTCTCCAGGTTCGCAACCAAGCTTTTGGCCCCTTGTAATTCCATAATTTGATGATCAAAAGCCAGGGTTTGAAATGATACCTTAGCATGATATGCCGTTACCCAAGTTGCAGAATTTTCTGCTGCAGAAATTTTTGCAGCGGCTGAAATTGTGAGTGCCGAGTTGGGTTTGATCTTGAATGCCCATAGTTGTATGTTCTTGGCGTGGCTTGCTGTTGCATCAATAGGGCATCCTCCTCCTTCAGCCTTCAACAAATTGGGCCCTTCCGCATCAGCCTCCTCTTATGGCTTGTCATCTTCTCGGCATGCTGCAGAATTTTCTGCAGCTGCTGGAACTTCTGCGGTTGCAAACTTTGTGGCTGCAAAATCATGATCATATGTGGTCACGGGATGTTGAACTTCCTCCTCATAACTGGCCACTGCATCCTTAGTTGCAAGAGCAAATTGTGGTGGCTTTGGTGCTGCAAGATGGGCTCCGAAATCAGCCGCTTGGGTAGCCTTCGGTTGCAAGTAGGGAAGGCTTTTGCTGCAGAAATTTTGGAAATCAAACTTTGGTTCTTTGGGCTCCTTCTCTTGGGCCCGTTGTTCTCCCATAACATCCCTCCTATAGTCAGCAACACCTTGCTCCTTTCTCACCTCCATATCTCCTCTTCGGTCCTCAAGTTTTTGATCATGGGAAAGCTCCTTCTTGGGTTCTTTCATACTAGCATGGTTTGCCCCAAGCTTCATGCACTTTCGGGCCTCCTCTAACTCCCTTCTTATTTTCATCAATTGGTCCTCTCTCCACCTACTTTCACCATAGCCATACTCCCCATGGTGAATAGCATAATTACTTGCCTCATCACTTCCTTCCTCATACCAACCCCGGCCTTGCCATGAGACATATGACCTAGGCATGGCTCCATGAGTCCTCCTATACTCCTTTTCTTTTTTTCTTTCTCTTCCCCAACTCTCTATCTTATCTTCTCTTCCTCGCACTTCTTTCTCCCTTCTTCTCTCTTCTTTTCTTCTTTCTTCTCTCATCCTCATGAACTCATTTTTCCTCTCTCTTTCTTCCCTATCCCTTAGGTCCTTTCTAATTTTTGATAGGGTCTCATTTGCCCTCTTTAAACAAGCCTCACTCTCCATGATATTTACCATATTTATCCAATTCTTTCACTCTAACCCTCCTTTGGTCGTCACCCAAGAGATGAACCGACCCTCCTCTTTTTATAAAAATTTGAATGAACACCACTCAATCTTCTCCAATTACAACAAAGATTACAACAAGTAGAACTCTCTCTCTTTTTTTCCCAAGAGAGACATTTTGAAACTCTATTTGCTTCCTACCCGATGTAGTTGGAAAATGGCACGAGGTACTACCACTAGCCTCCCTCTTGTGCCGTCCCTAATATGCCCTACACTGAATAGTTGGATCAAATAGTGCCGGGTACCACCATTAGCCTCTCCATTGGCACCATCCCTATGATGAGCAAGGTAGAGATCAACCCGTTCCCTTTCACAAGAAAAAAAAAATTCTCACTCCTCTTTTGCAAATAGGAACGATAAGTTGCCGAAATTTAAGAACCCAATGTATGCATAATAAACTTCTAATGTACCCTTCTACAAGCTCAACAATTAATATGAAGGTATCATGAAGCAAACCTCACTTCTAAGCATGCAATGTAATGTAAAACAACTTATCCCAACCCAATATAGAATTTGAAATTTTCTTAGGGTTGTAGGCGTTACCTCTAAGGAGAGAGATCTTCGACGGAGCTTCTCTAGGAACTTCTCCCGACGAATTCTCTCAATGAAACCCTCTCAATGAAAGCACCATTGTTGGAGGGCGGCTCTCGGCCCCGAGTCGCCACACCAAATCCTTCACCGTATGCTCCTTTCGGATGCCTCAAGAAGTACGCATGCGGGCCGAACGGGTAACGTCGGATGCGTGCCGTGCACTTAGTAGCCAAGGGAATCAAGGCAAGGGACGAGTCTACTGGCTGCAGCTTGACCCGACCCTTGTCTTGAATGAAAACACTCTAGGACACAAGTGGATTTAGAGGAAAGCTTGAGGTGAATTCTATTCCCCAAACAAGGTTACAAAACAATCTAGTGGAAACTATGATGGGTTTCCACTAGCCCAAGTCCAAGAGCAAGCTCAAGAACCGAATACAATAGGGCAAAGCCCTTCCAAGCCTAAGGCCGAAATACAACAAGTTTCTAAGGTGTTCCCAAAAGCTCCCTCTCAAGCTTGCACAATACATATTTATAGGCTCTTCATGGGGGACAAACAACTAGTGAAAAGTGTGGCCTAGGTTGGCCAAGGTGTTCGGCGAGGTTCGCTGGCCCGAACCTCGCCCGATGCGCTGGCAGGGGCCTGGTGCGCGTGGGCGGCCGTGGCAGGCCGCTGTCGGGCGTGCGCACAGGCGGGCGCGCGTGGGTTGGCAGGCGCCGCGCAACCGTACACGCGTGCAGGCGCACGGTCGGGCGTGTGGGCGGGCGCGTCGGGTGGTGCGGGGCACACCTGGGCGAGCAGGGGCGAGCATGCCTGGGCGCGCGCGGACGGGCGCGTGCACTCCTGCGGCCGGCGAGGTTCGGGTGACGCCCGGTAGCGGGTGCGCTGCACCGTGCGGGCGCGGCCAACGCGCGCGCGGCCTGTGCGCGTGCGGCCAGGGCTTGGGCGCGCACGGATGCGTGCGGTGGGCTGCGCGGCTCGGGCCGCGCATGGGTGCGCCGTGCCTTTGGCATGCTTGGCCGTGCCATGGCCGACCTTGGAGGTGCTTGGCCGTGCCTTGGGGGTCTTGGCTTGGCCAAGGCTTGGCCAAGTGTGAAAGTGGTTGGCCAAGGCTTGGCCAATTGTGAAGAAGCTTGTTCAAGGGTGATCGGGCTTCGGCCCATGCTCTCCAAACAAAATAGTTGACCCGTACCTCGTTCTTGGTCTTGGCATGACCTTCCATTGTCCTCCTCCGAGCCGGGATTCTCCATTGGTTGAGGGATTCGGCGATGCGGCAGGCTTGGGTCCTCAACATGTGGCCAGCGGCGGCCGCGGCTGGCCAGCGGTTCCTTTTCTTCGGCATGTCTCCACCGTGGGGGTGGGGGCATTTCCGGCGACGCGGAAGGGGGCGAGGCCGGCGGCGGGCGCGGGAGGGGATTCGGGAAGGGGCGGGCCGGGAGGGGGCGGGCCGTGGCCGACGGCTGCCTTTTTCTTCCCCTTCTTCGGTGAGAATGGGAGAGGCGGGGGCATTTTCATCCCATATTGCAATGTTGAAATATATCTGGAAACAACCTGTCAACAGGGATTAAACATTAAAGACCAGTCATTAAATGGACCAGTCATTAATTTCCCCAATTGTTTATTCCTGCGAGGCCCCGTTAGCCTCCGGTGCTCCACTTGTACGCCCTACCGTCGAGAGGCACCCATCGACAGACTGCCACGTTAGCACCAATCCATGATAATATTAGTAAAACATCACTTATAATCCTGCGCAGATATTTATTTTTTAAAAAAATTAATTATGTAAATGCAAGATACTGATTTTATTTTCATGATATAATGCCTATAATAACAAAATAATAGATAAATAATGATTTACATATAAATTTATGTTCTAAATATATGTAATGTATAATTTTAATTTATTTTTACGGAAATTATGGTGCGGATCATTTTTGGGACTTCTCTTGCATTAATTTTATAACAATTTTGTTTGGCCTTCGGACGCGATTTCAGTCCACTAGAATGAATGTGACCACCACTAGAAGTAGGAGGAAACGTAGCACCTCAATGTGTTACCATATGTGATTGCGTACACCTGTCTCCACGTGGGGCAATATAGAACAAAATATTATATAGACAGACACGCTCGTACTAATTGACCAAGATCTAGCATCCTCTACTGTGCATGGTTTGCACCACAACATACTATTAGTCGCGCCTTGAACCCAGAACGCGACAAATGCCACCATACATGTATGCAAGACTACAAATTATATCAAAGCAATATTAATTTCTAAAAATTTATTTAATCAATAAATTATTCAAATTATTCTGACAATAGTTCTAATATAACATGTGTTAACATAAATCAAATATTCTAACTACTCTAACTAAATGTCAATGACTGAAAGAATCTTCAGAAAATCTAACGCACTTTTCAGTCCTGTACGATCATGCATCTAGATCTGAAAAATAAAAAAAAATATGATAGTGAGCCACGCTAGCCCACTAAGCAACATAATATCCTATAATGGGTCAAAGTATGCCAAATTCATTGGGATCTCACTCCTGTCCCCTTGATATATAAATTCATCCCCATCTAAGGGTCTGAAGATAACACTCTTTTTCTTGGCAGTTAATGGTGGCACGATTGTCTGATAATCAATCCATGCCCAGTATGACATTAAAGTCTAACACTGCCAACTCAATCAAATCGACTGTGAGTGTCTTACCTTCTATCTCTACCATACAGGTAGGATACACATATCTCACTTCTATACTATCCCCTACAGGTGTGTTAATAGCTAAGGGAATATGCATCAATATTTTATCCTTAGCTAACTTTTTAGCAAAATAAGGGAACACAAATGAATGGGTAGCTCCAGAATCAAACAACATTCTAGCTTTAATCTTATCAATGAGGAGCATACTTGTCACAGCTGCATTCGATGCCTGTGCCTCTTGTGGATTTACCGTGAACACCCTTCCTTGCCCTCTGCCTGCTGGAGCTAATGGCTGAGATGGTCCAGCACTCTGCTGTGATGCTGGTGTCTGACCTCCGCCTCTGCCTACAAGCTTCCTACTACTAGGCCTGTCCATCTGCATAGAAGGGTAGGATGCTGAAGGCACAAACTGCTGGATGACACCCTAAGGGCATTCTCTGGCAAAATGACCCGGCTATCCACATCTGTAGCATACTCTCTAGCCCATTCTGCATCTGCCAGGGTGCTGCCTCCCACATGTGTTATACACTGGCCATAATTGGAACCTGGATTCAGTTCTGGCCATAGTGACTGGAGGGCGAGGTACTGATGGTAGAAAAGTATCATGTGATCGACCTCTTTCCCTCCATTTCCTCTTACGTGGGGCAGGTGGAGCAGAGCGTGCAGACTGCTCTGTCGGGCCCTTCGGAAGACCTGCTTCCTCGGATCTACCTCTGCTGCTTTGCCCTTTCCCCATACTCATTTTTCTCTGTTCTCTTTCAGCTCTTTCTCCTTTGTTTCTGGTCTTCCGCTGTTTTGCTTTATCTATAAGCTTGGACAAAGTAGAGACCTCTACTGCCAATACCGTATTATAAAACGGAAAAATCAGACCCCGTCTGAACCTTTCTATCCTAGCAGTTTCAGTGGGGATGATGTAAGGAGCATACCTCCCCAATCTGGTAAACTCACAAGCGTACTCAGATATGCTCATTCCGGGCATCTGCTTTAGCCTCTCAAACTGAAGAGCCCGATTCTGCTTCTCAGCCGGAGACAAGAACTCATCTATCACTGCTTGCCTGAACTCTTTCCAGGTTGGAGGATTCATACTGTACAATCTATCCTCCACATGCCTCTGGTACCAGTCTCAGGCATCTTCTTTCATAGTGAGCCTTACAAGCTCTATGGCCCTTGCATCAGAACAAGGCAATCTCCAAATCATCTTCTCCGTTTCCTCCAGAAATCTCTGAGGATCTTCACCTTCTTCCCCCTTAAACTCCAAGATTCTGAGCCTCAGAAAGTCCTGTACATAAATCCCCTCATCATCCAGAGCCCGCCTGGCCATACTTCTCGGCACAGGTATAGGAGGTGGGATAGATGCCACTGACGGGGCAAGAGGCTTTCCTCGAGCAATCTGCTCTCTTAAAGCCTGATTCTCCGCCAAAAGTTGTTCTACCAGTAGATCTCTACTTCCTACCTCCCCTTGATCATCAACTCTCCGCCTGTCTGCAGGAGGAGATTTTTCTCTTTAGGGCTTGACATGTGCGGAACCTGCATCCAATGCTATATCTGGCTCCATCCTCCTTCCAGGACAAGCAGGTCCTCTTCTTGGAGGTATTTTTTATATGGTTGTAAAAGAATCAAAGAGAGAGGGTAGTTATTACACACTGAGTCATAATATGTTCTACTAAATTGCAAATGACTCATAAAATAACATACCGAAAAACCCTATGCTCCAAAGTATAATCCTATACTTAATCCTGACTCACCCTATAAATCTGACAGGACTCTTCTTAACCTTTGCTCTGATACCACCTTCTGTCACGACCCCCATTATATGGGCAGCCGCAACGGTCCTAGGGTGCGGGTAGGCATAAGGCCACCAGCCACCACGTAGAACCCTACTAACCTAACACCAACATCCTTAAACCTCCGAAACATTTTGGCATGATATGTGCACAAAATGAGCACTTTTGATCTATGTTAATCTGTCAGGATATATCAAAACATACAACCACTCTAACTGTCAGAGCAGCAATCACATAACCTGTCATATAATAAACCTAGACAATATATAACAATATATTATCACAGGCACACAACTGAACTGCACACACACATATATATATATACCTGCTTCCCAATCCATCCATGGTCAACCTATATCCACAACATGATCTATGACTATAACTATACACTATATATAACAGAAGGTTTATAATACACGAAAATGTATAAATCTCTATCTACATTATACTATGGAGCGGCACAGCTAGCAGGCAATTTCTAACCCTGCTCCTCTCTATACAACACTTGCCCTGTAATCAAAAACACCAAACTGGGGAGTGAGTATATGAATACTCAGTGAGTGGAGTAAAGAGTACTATGCACATGAGACAAGATATAATCATGGCTCGAGGTGAAATCTCAAGAGCATATGAGCAGTCATCAATAACAGGGTGCACACAACTCAACATAAGAAATATGGAGTAAATCATCACAGTATCACCACAATCACAATCAACTCATCGGGAGCATATATAGAATAATCAAATAAACATGAATGATACATCATGAATATGCTCAATAGATTATAACACTAAAAAATACAAATCGGGGTGTCAATATGCGAAGTCATCACTAGACAGCTATCGGAAGGTGGATCTTACGCCCTAGGCGAACCATAACAACTTCCTATTGTCACATGCATATGCAGAATAAGACACTATACTGATAATGTAAATGCTGACCAGTATTCAGAACATAAATCTATAGAAATATCTCACATCTGTATACTAAACGGCACATCACGGGATCTTACTTTGCCCGGCGGTAAGCCATATATAAGTCGCAGGACCGGCCGATTCTACGCCTAGGGCCGTATCCTCCCTAGAAAGGGACTGGGCTCCGTCCACCCAAAAGCCTACTATGTGCACACAGACCGGTGTTTAACCCCATCGACTATAGGTGTCCTGTAGATACTGCGAAGCCATGCATAAATGCCATAATGCACCCTTCCAATACTCTACTAAAAAAGAGTATAATCAAGACTACCACTCACTCGACCACGATCCAATCATAAACTAACATCAGGGTTGGGAGTGAGGAGTCAAGAGAGTGCAATGCAACTCAATATACCACTGAAAATGCTCTACAAGTCTTTGAAATAGAGGAAATGGAATCAATTACAAAAGAAGTCATTTCACAATTCGGAATCAATTTGACTACTCTTCTACCCCTTGTAATTCCTCTCAATATTTTTTCAAATGCATGTACAAAATAATCAAGCATGGAGAAACAAGATTATAGAGGAATCTACTACAATATCAATCAATATGCACAAGTGGAATCAATTCACACTTGGAGATATTCATGAAAATGAATTAAGAATGCTCATGGTGCAAAGTACATGACTCCCACTCACCTGCAAATCCGGCACGGTCCTGATACACCTCCAAATCTACAGTAGGCAGTGGAGGACTTCTTCCTCTTGTTTTCTAGCTTCTTGTCCAACTGTGACATGCATTAATTATACATTCAGTCTTATAACAAGGGCTCATAATCTATGTATCAATCATAAGCATAGAAAGCTTTAATTGACTCAACTCCCTCCTCACTAAATCTTCTTTTTTTTATTAATTAACTTGCTATTTATGTATATTTTGATGCAGGAGCATCTCACTCACACCTTGGACCAGTGCTGTTGGGGCAAGGCGTGATAAAAAAATTGAATTTTTTTTCTTTCTAAAATTTTTCTGACTCCCGGGCCATCTCCGACTTCTCGAGTCGACTCCGCTGAGGCTCGAGTCGACTCCAGCACCTCCCGAGTCGACTCTGCCTAGCTCGAGTCGACCCCAATCTGCCCTGTGTTGACTCCAGTTGACCTCGAGTCGACTCCGGCACGTTTTGAGGCGACTCCCATCATTTTTCTCACCTTCTTCATCTTGGATGAACAGTAATCCGGACTGACAGCGGGTTACTTCATCCCAGTTTTGATCTACTTTTCAAGCTCTAAATTTTATGAAATTTTTATCTAACATTTTACACTCATAGGGGTTTCCAGAATGATAATATATATTACCTTCGGAGGCCGATTGGCCTCCAAAATAATTCGCTGAATTCAGGACTTCGACACAGATTTTCCACAGTCTCGGAAAACCTTACCGAAATCTGATTCTCTCTCTCTTAACCACCTCTAAAACTCCTATCTAACCTCTTTACAGCCTCAATTCCATTAAGGGACTAGGTAGGGATGGGGTACTCAACACTTCTTTTTTTGTTTTCCCTCCTCCTCCTCCTCCTCCTCCTCCTCCTTCTTCTTCTTCTTCTTCTTTTATTTCCCCTTCTTTTTCTTCTTCTTCTTCACCGCCTGAGACCTCCTCTTCTTCTCTATTTCATCCCACCGCCACAGCACCCCAAACCCCCCATTTAAATCACATCACAATGCTAAATTCCCATTTTGTTTTTGCCACTTCAATGCATCTACAATTATGCCATTAACTTTTGATTCCTTCCAATTTTGCCCCTTATATCAATTTTTAAGGACTATTCTATCCTTCTTTATATATATATAAAAAAAATTGGGGTTATTACAACGACCCATGATGGATGAATAGAACCTAAAATAAATACAGCCCACAAGGGTTGAATAGGGCCCAAAATGAATTCGGCCCACAAGGGATGAGCAGGGCCCACAATGGATACGGCCCAACAGGGTCCAATAGATGTTGTTCATCCCGTTGAGTAAGAAAACAAGGAGGAAGGGGAAGAGAAGGAAGAGAGGGAGGAGGGGTTGCTGGGCCTGGGTGGTCGGAGGTTGACAGCCAGCCGACAACAACCGGCGGTGGCTGCATTGACCGATGAGAAGGAAGAACTAAGATCATCCTCGGTTTAGCCTGAAATAGGGGATGGGAACACACTCGACAACAGGACACAGAGAGGGGGGTGGGGGGGGGGTAGGAAGGACCTCGGCTGCAGCTGCTCAACTGGTGGCATCGGTGTTCGAAACAGAGAGGAATCAAAGGAAGCAGAGCAATTAGGGAGGACTTCGGATGGCACTCACCCGAGGTGGCATGCCGACTACCGGAGGAGGAGAAGGAGGGAGGGGGAGGGAGGAGAGAGCTCGGTGGTAGTGATGGGCATCGGGCCGTGCCGGGCCCGGCCCGGCCCAGGCCCACCGGGCCACAGACTAAACGGGTCGTGCCTGGCCCGGCCCGCTTCGTAAACGGGCCGTGCCTGGCCCGGCCCGCTTCGTAAACGGGCCGTGCCTGGCCCGGCCCGCTTCGTAAACGGGCCGTGCCTGGCCCGGCCCGTTTAGCCTAAAAGCTAAGCCTGGCCCGGCCCTAGGCCCATGGGATGAGATGGCCGTGCCGGGCACGGCCCGTGACGGGTCCAAACGGGCCGTGCCTGGCACGGCCCGTCTGGCAAACAACCAACTAGCCGTTACGGGCCGTGCGAGGCACGAGACGTGCCGTGCTGGCATGGGAACAAAATAGCCATTTGGAAACGGCTATTTTTTGGTTTTTACCCAAAATACCCTCCCAACAGTCCAAAAACGGCTAATTTGAGGGGTATTTTGGGAAAAAAATTTGGAGTCCTATAAATATCCTTTTTCTCCCTCATTCTCACCACACCAAACCAACTATTCTCTCCTTCTCTACTACTACTATTTCTCTCTTCTAAAGTGCTCTTCTAGCAATTTAATTTTTAGTTTGCATTTAGCAAGTGTTCAAGTGCTACACAAGAGGAGGTTCTTGTTGAGAAGAGAAGGTCACTCCTTGTTGAGAGCACAAGAGGAAGCTCAGAAATCTTGGCTCTACCTCTGCCCTCTGGTTTCTCTACTCAATTCCTCCTTGTGGTTACTTTTTATTTTTTGCATTCATCAATTTAGATATGTCATCTTTTGAGGAAAGTCATTTAGGCATTCCTCCTGTTTCTGAGGGAGAAGAAACTAATCCCCAACCCCATGTTCCTAGTTTCTCTAGAACTAGTGAACCGAGTGAAGATCAAACCTCTTCTCATAAGAGGACTAGTGCTGTATGGAATGAATTTGATAGAATTATAGTTGATGGAGTCTGAAAAGCAAAATGTAAAAAATGTGCCAAACTTTATAGTTGTAGTAGTAGTGGGGGAACAGACCATCTAAAAAGACATCAAGAGAGTCATAGGATGCATGATTCTCGTCTTCAAAGTACCCTTAATATACAAGGAGGATCACTTTTAGGTAATTTTGCATATAATCATGAAAATAAAAAAAAAGCACTTGTAAAATGAATAGTTAATGATGAATTACCTTTTAGTTTATGTGAATCTTTTAATTTTGAAGAATATGTTCAATTAAACCTACAACCTGCTTACAAAAGAACTAGTAGGCGTATATTTAGAAGAGTAGCTATGACTAACTTTTTAGCAATTAGACAAAGTTTAATTGAAACACTCTTTACTTTAAATGTAAAAGTTTCATTAACCTCTGATATTTGGTCAGCATCTGTAGGTAGTAATTATTTTATTGCCATTACTGCTCATTATATTGATAATGATTGGCAATTAAATAAACGTATTCTTGCTTTTCGTGCTTTTGATTTTCCACATTCTGGGCAACAAATTTCAAATGCCATTTATCAAACTGCATGTTCATATAATATTAATGATAAAATTATATCTATTACTTTTGATAATGTATCTAATAATAATTCTGCTGTTATATTATTAAAGGACTCATTGCATCCCATGTTAAATGAAAATTTATTGCATATTAGATGTGCATGTCATATCTTAAATCTTTCTGTTCAAGCTGGCATGGGCATGATTCAAGATGTCATTTCAAAAATTAGAAATGCAGTTTCTTTTATTCATGCTTCAAGATCAAGACTTCAAGAATTTAAGGAACTATGTATAAATCATGATAAACATTTTAAAAAATTTAAACTTGATGTAATTACTCATTGGAACTCAACATATAGCATGATACATGATGCATACCCATATAAAAACTTATTAAGTGCATATATTAATGATCATGTATTAGGCTTTATATTGACTGAAATTGATTGGAATAAAGAAAAAATTTTGGAAGATTTTTTGCTTAGTTTTTATAATGCTACTAATGTTCTTTCTGGTATTTATTATCCAACTTCATGTTCATTTTTACAATAAGCATATATAATTAGTCAAAAATTTGCAGAACATAGATATGATAATATTTTAATGCCTATTATTGAACAAATGGAATCTAAATGGAATGAGTATTGGGACAAGATATGTCCTATGCATAACGTAGCTGCTGTATTTGATCCAAGAGTTAAATTGAATGCGTGCTAATTTTACTTGATGCATACTGTGAAAATATGATTCAAGATCCTGAACCTGCTAAAATTGAGGTAAAACAACTTCTTTATGATATTTATGCTATATATGATGAAAAAATTCGTGGATCTAGATTCTTCGTACAAAGCTCTATTTCTTCTTCTAGTAGTTCTCGTTCGTCATCTATTTTTTCATTCATTGCAGAGAGAAAACACACACATGCTTCAAGTTCTTCTTCATCTTCTTCATCTTTAAGTAGTGAACTAAAATTTTATTTATGAAATGATCTTCAGTCTTCATATGATGAAAATCAAATAGAGAGTCTAGATGTATTATCTTGGTGGAAGAGTGTTAAAAATCAATATCCTGTTATGTCTGCAATTGCACGCGATATTTTAGCTTTGCCAATGTCCACAGTAGCATCGGAATCCGCTTTTAGTGCAGGTCGGCGTGTTCTTGACGAAAAGAGAAGTAGGATGACTGGCGAAACGGTTGAGATGCTTCTTTGCTTCAAAGATTGGTTGGATGCTGAGGCGAGACTTCAAGATAAAGATGGACATAATACAACATCCTCTGATGATGATGATACAAACACTATTGAATAATGAATACTGAATCATTGATGATTAGTAAGATTTCTTAATTTTTTATAATTGTACATTTTTATTTTTTTAATTGTTAAAGTGAGTCATCTCTATTTTTTCTCCTTTCTTATTGTATTCCGGAGGTCAGACCAAGGTCCAAACCTTCCTTCATGTACCATTTTGATTTAAATTAATAAACTGGTAGGGGTCTATGCCAAACCCCCCACCATTAAGGTGGCTTTATATTAATAAATCCTTAGTTTCCAATATTTATTAATTTATTAAAAAAAATTATTTTTATTTATTTTAAGGAGGACGGGCCGTGCCTGGCCCGGCCCAGGCCCGAGTCAGGCCCTTATGGGCCGTGCCGGGCGAGCTCGCGGGCCGTGCCGTGCTTGGCCCACGAGTCGTGCCAGCCCAGGCCCTTATGGGCCGTGCCGGGCTCGGCCCACGGGCTAGAAATTGGTAACCCAGCCCGGTCCCCTTTTATGGGCCGTGCTAGGCACGGCCCGTTACTGTAGTAAGCGGGCCGTGCCTGGCACGGCCCGCTTCGTGCCGGGCCGTGCCGGGCCATGGGCGGCCCGGCCCAATGCCCATGTCTACTCGGTGGTGGGTCAATGGCAAAGGTATGAGGGGTTTTATAGAGAGGGTTGTAGCTCGTTCACCACCGTGATTCTCATGGTGGTTGAGCGAGAACGGCGGCCATTTAAAGTAGCCATAGAGCTACCGCGGAGCCGCCGCGGGGCTGCCGCGGAGCCGCCGCGGAGCCGCCCCGGAGCCGCCGCGGGGATACTATGGATCTTGCCTCCATTTTCCTGAGGAAGGAGGAGGAAAGGATCGCGATTGCGATCCTTTGTTCTAGCTTCTCTTTCAGCCATGGGTTGAAACCGGTTGGGCTGCCGGCTTCAGCCCCAAATAGCCCATTCTGGGCCAGATATCATAATTATCACCATTAAAAATGATTGACCATCAACAACGTTATATTTATGTATGTTATACATGATTGTTTTATTTGATAACCATCCATCTCTCTTGATGACAATCAACAAGCATTGTATTCTACGGTGCCATCAAACTATCCTTGCTCATAAATATTAGTAAGGAGCTCTAATCGGAATAAGAGCAAATGAGGGTTGGCCCGTGTGGTTTCACATTGGTAAGAAAGTCTGTTTGAAGCCTTCAGACATGATCCACAGGGAAAAGACAAACGCCAAACACCTGCATCCAGGCAGATACCAGCGGACACACCATCTAATGAATCTTTCTTTGACTACATAATAGTTTTGATACCATGCCCTTTATCTGTTTTGCATGAATTAGAATAACACACGCGCAAGCTTATTAATTAATTAGCCCGGTAACCGAGCATCGTGATTTGTGCCCAATACATGATGTTTTCTTGCGATGGTGCCCGTGGTGACACATAAAATGGTTTCTAGCCCAGGTCCGTGTTCAAGGAAAGCACGCTGTTGGCCAGTCCGCTGAGAATAATTGTTGTCTGTCCAAGATGTTAAATGGCATTATTGCTTGTCCAAAAATGGCATGGCCGTAACCATGTAGAATCTCACCCTCTTCTCTATAAATACATGGAAACTCTTTCAGTATGGTGAAAAACCTGAACACTATATTCTCATACCTCTATCTCTCTTTTGTCTATCATGTTTTCTCTCGAAACTCTGCCCGATCTAAGCATCAGAGAATTTCCAGCTGGATATATTTTAGCAACTCCTGATCATTTTCTGTGATGCAGATCAGCTCCAATACCATATATACAATACTCCTCCAACCCAACCAAGCAAAGCAACCTCTCCCATCAGCTCGTCCCCGTTGAGTCGGATTTTGAGTAGCAACGGGACTTAAACTCGAAGACTCGTGCATTTGGATACGATGGGTGGGCCACATATGATAGGGCTTCCCAATAGGAGAAAATGTTGGATGCTGACTATACCTTTTTTTTAATTGCAAATCCTCTGCAATCTTAAATTACCAAGCCTGGTCATTTTGAATGAAAAAAATGTCTCTCTCCATTCTTCATTTTTTTTCTTTTTTGCCTACTAAAATTCACCAAGAACTCAAGTTGTATGAAACTCTGGGTTATATATAAACCAGCAGCCATCTTATTTTATCAAGGTGGTTTGTTAGGCTAATGAGCATCATCTAAAAACAAGGAACACCAAATCAAAACAAGTTTGTGAGGGACATGAAAACAATAAAGCACTACCAACGAAGAAATTAAGCATGCGCAGAAGAAGAAGAGCTTGGCTTTGCCGAACTCCCTCACATGCATCCAGCTGGTGGATTCACAAGGTTCATTGGTCTAAGATATGCGCGGAGCAATGTGGCTTAAATATGAGACCTTGCTGCTTTGTTACACCCTATGGGCTAGGTGGAAGAGAGGAGGAAAGGACGACAACGACGCAAACCAACTAAAGCCACCTTGTGAAGGGAGAAGGAAGGGCTGAAAGCGATGCACAACAAGCAGCGTTTGGCCTCCAGAAAAAAAAGCCACCTTGTGAAGGGAGAAGGAAGGGCTGAAGCAGCCGACGGGTCTCTCAGATGAGAGGATGGTCATTGCCGTACCTATCCGCACCCCGAATCCAATCGATCACCAGAAATGAGTCCTCCTCTAAATACACCCGGTCGGCACCAAGAATCTGTCTCACATAAGATACACCCTCCCAAGCAGCCTGAAGCTCTGCCCCAACAACCGTAAGACCTGGCGTGCGGCGGCCACCGGCTGCTATCAGCCTTCTAGCAGAGTCTCTAATCACAAAGCCAACTGCTCCAGACACTCCATCCCGCAGCATGCTACCGTCGAAGTTCACTTTGAGATGACTAGGGGGTGGGGGCACTTAAGAAATAAGGGTAAACCTCAGCGCTGTGACAACGGAAGGAGTGCCTCAGATATTTCTAGCCAACCCAGAAGAAAACATAGCAGCAGCTGCAGAAATCTTCCACCATGTAATGTGGCTATATCTACCACCATCATCGGAGGCGACCTCATGCTCTCAAAAATGTCTTCATTCCTATCCAACCATATGTAGTAAGCCAGATTTGCATGAAGGATCCCTGCACCGACAGAACTGGGTTCCACCGGAAGACTCTCAGCATATGAATCAGATCCTACGCCGACTCCACCGAGTGGGGTGGGGGTACCGGTGACCTACTCCATATCTCTCTGGCTCTGGGACACTGTAAGAGCATATGATCAATCGTCTCCTCGATATCGATACACACCTCGCAACATTGGAACACCCACACCCCTCGCCTAGTTACCTTTCAGATGAAAAGTGCCACTCGCGGGTGAAGCCGCATCCTCTATATCCATCCTCCATCTATCTATCGAGCTGGCTCCCTACTAAGCAGAGTGTGAAGATCCCTAGCTCGCACTTGCGATCGCCCAGACGGCACCCAAACTAGCCTGTCAAGCTCCTCCTGGGCGGGGATTGGTAGAGCCAAGACCCTCTCTACCAGCTGCTCCCCAAACACCTCCCAGATCAGCCCATCCCTCCACCGACCTCCATCTAGGTCTAACAGGTCACTGATCCTGCAACCTGCCAGTCTCGTCGAGTCTACCATGGTCGGAAAGCGACTAATCGGCTGCTCAGTCACCCACACATCCTCCAGAGCATCAATGGATTGCCCATCCCTAATGGTTCATCTGATCATCAGAAGCACCCAATCAGCTCTAGCACACATCTCCCTCCAGACGGGTGAATGGTGACGGCCAGCTCTTACTCTAGGCAACAAAGCACCATACTTGGCCCTCATCAGTGAGGACCACATGCACTAGGGCTCTAACACAAATCTGGCTGCATGACGTGCCGCTAAGGTCTCCCATCTAGCTAACAATGACTGCACCCCCAAACCTCCCACCCTAATCGGCTGACACACAACCTCCCACGCCAATAGATGAATACCACCTCTATGTCTTCTCTCCCCCCCTAATAAAGTGCCTAAAGAGCTGCTCAGGAGTCCTCAGAAATGCCACTGGAATGAAAGAATTGGATAATAAATAAATAGAGATCAAAGTAAGAACTGACCAAACCATGGCAATCCTTCCCATCATTGATAGCGAATGCATTTGCCAACCCTCCAGCTTATGCCTGATGTTAAGCTTGAGAGAAGAGCACACCCTGCTGCGCAGCTGCTGACCAGTGATCGGGATCTCCAGGTACCTCAACATACTGTCCTGCTCTCCCACTCCTAAAATCTCTAAGGGCTCGTTTGGTTCGCGGGAAGCATTTTCCTTCCTTGGAATATGATTCCTGGGAAACAAATTCCTAGGAAGAGGATGCCTAGGAAAGTACTTTTGGCATGTTTGGTTGACCATGGGAAAGTGACAAATTTCCAAGGTGCTTATGTTTGGTTGGCCATCCACTTTCCTAGGAAAGTTATATATAATTCCTATTATGCCCTTAATAAAAATTAGGTTTTTAATGCTTCTTTAATGCTGAAGGGACTTTTTGGAGAAAAGTAAAAATGGAGTGATTCCCACCTCATGGGAAAGTAACTTTCCCATGTTTCTCATGGGAAAGACTTTCCCATGAAATGTGGGAATCACATTCCCATGGGAATACAACTTTCCCTTCTCTCTCCTTTGAAAACTCCAACCAAACAAGAGGCATCTCATTACTTTCCCGTTGACCACACTTTCCCCCCTTCTTTTCCCGCGAACCAAACGAGCCCTAATATTGAGTTCTTCACTGCCGACCTGAGTTTTGGGCTGAAACAGATGGCTGACATTGTCAAATTAACTCGTTGGCCTAACACTGCACAATAGTCTCGTAGAATCCTACAAATGACTCGAGCAGTCGGCCGGGTTGCCCTGACAAGCAATAAACAATTATCAACGAAGAGCAGATGAGAAATAGGAATGGCCTCCGCCACTGGCCTATATGCCTCCAACTCTTAAGTGACCACTTCATGTTTAAGAGCTCTGAATAGCGCATCCGCACAGATGATGAGAAGCAAGGGCGAGAGAGGGCACCCCTGGCGCAGCCCTACAGAAGACTCAAAGTAGCGGAATGGTGTGCCGTTCACCAGCATGGCGAATGAAGGAGCCCTGACACATCCCATCACCCAACTATTCCATGTCTCATGAAAGCCAAACCCCTGTAAAGATTGCTGCACAAAATTCCAACACATCCTATCATAGGCCCGCTTCATATCGTGCTTGATCTCCATCAAGTTCCTCCTCATCGGGGCCCTACCAAGATTAAACATAAACTTCGGGGCAATAAGAGCATTATCTGAGATATTCTGACCTCCCATAAAAGCACCCTGCTCCGGACTGATCAATCTCGGGAGAATGTCCCTCACCCTAACTGCAAGTATCTTCACCGACCATCATTACTTGATTCCCCTCTCAAAGGCTTCCCCAAATCTGACGCTGCTGAGAGGATGACTTCATTGTTTCCCTGTGCTGGATTGCACGCCTTGTTCCATGAGACGCCCACTTTGCCAGCTTGAGTGACCTTCCCCTTGTCGGTGCCATGGTGGCCATCGGCCACCCTTGTCAGTCCCCGTCGCTCCACCGCCGCCTCCGCTTGTGTAGCCCCGGTCGGCGCCACTACCCCCAGCTTTGAGAGACCCGCTGCCGAGCTCGACCGAACCAGTCGTCCAAGCTTCACCGCCCCTTGGCTCCATGATGTGAAGCCTGCACCCCTGACGTCGAGGTCCCCCTGAGGTCCCCCCAAGAAGGTGAACTTTAATGACAACGTTGGTACGGGAGGGGGTAGCAGAGGTGCAGGGTTTGTCATCCGAGACCAGGAGGCCATATTCGTGGTAGCCGGGGGTCGGTGGATATTTGATCAGTCTGTCATGGGTACTGAGCTTAGAGCAGCATAAAAGGGCATTACTTATGCGAGACGGATGTTGGGTACAGATCATATTCTTCTTGAGGGAGACTTTACCATGGTAATCAAGTGGATTCAAAGTCGGGGACACGCAACTAGTGAGATGCGGCTGCTCCATGACATCTGCAGTAATCTAGGCAAGTGCGCCTCCTATCGAGCGACACACATTTACATGAAGGCGAACAATGTGGCAGACTGGGTGGCCTCTTATGCGGCCCGTTATTTTGGAGGTTTTATTTGGAAGAACCACGTGACTGTCCTTTTTTCTTTGCACTCTATACTTTTGTCTGATCTTATGGGCTACGCCCACACACGTAGTGTGTGAGTTCCTGTTGTACCAAAAAAAAAGAAAAAAAGGCACATGCACCCATGTCTCACCCGGCAATGAGTGCAGGCCCATCCTACATGTAGAAATAGAACAAAACCAAGTATAGAAATATATTATGAATTTTAAATTTTTTATAAATTATAAATTTAATTTTTTTATAATTTATAAATATATTCTTAAATAAATATTGTTAAATAGCTTCATCCCAAAATATGCCCTAATATTAGCATAATTTTAGAGATCATGTAACAACCAGCATCGCCAATAATATTTTTTTTATTAACGTGATTATGTATCAATCTATATTATTTTTCTTTATTAGCATGATAGGTTGTTTGATGACAGATTAAATAGTACTATTAAATCATTTATAAAGCATGTATCTTTTGATTGACAAAGCTTATATGTTGGTCATGAACTATGGGGGTGCATTTTTCTAGTCTTTTCTTGGAGGTCACGCCTATCTTTTGGCTTTGGTATCAGAACATTGGCCTCCCTGGCTGGAAAGGCAGCCCACTATAGCTTTCTTCTTGCTTCTGATGTCCAGATTATTGCCCGTGAAACCAGGAGCTTTAAGTATTGCTGGTTTTGTGCTCCCATAGGCCCTACATCAGAGATATCAACGGTCATGATGCACCTGGTCTGCACTTTGGATTCCAAAAGGCACCTCTTCTCCTCTGTTTGGAGTCTGCTAATTTTCAGAGCTATTGGCTTGATTGCATGCACTTTCTCGTTACAAGTAAAAGTGCTCGTTTCATGTTTCCTGTATGTTTTGATTTCAAAGGCAAACATCATGACATGGTGTGCGATAGGCCAGTTTCTAATGCCAAGATTTGTTGGGTTGCTAGATATTTATCGAAGAAAGAGAAATGTGTCTTTAGAGAGGATAGATGTTCAGATACTGCAATGGCATCCATTAAAATGATGCCCTCGTTTATTAGCTATATATGTATATTAGGTCACTTGCAATAGTTTGTCGGACCCTCAAAAATTTGGGACAATAATATGGCCATGCTATCGAGTAATACAATCTATTATAACACGAAGCTAACAATTACATTTAACCTCTAAATTCATCTCAAACAAAATATAATAAATAAAAGTCCAATCTTTTATCTATTAAGTGCAACCAAAACTGGTTCAGAATATCTAAATCCAAACATAAATACGAAACCCACAATCCTCAATATATTTTCTACATATTCATAATCGACTAAAGAATTAAAATTTAGCTACAAAATCGCCAAACTTGCCAGCACGAACTCAAAGCTTGGACCATCCTTCGTTCCTACTAATCCTACTCATCTGAAAAGAGAAAAAGAAAAATAAAGATATGCGGTCTTGGGTACTTATATAGGATCAAAGAACCCAAATAATATTTTATGACTAGCCATTTTGGATGAAATTCTGGATTATTACAAATGGTATCAAAGCGGACCCAACTCATAACCTATATGGACTAGAGGACACTATAGCATAAATATATTAGGGCTGACCATGGGCCGATCGTGGTGCTTGTGATTAGATTTGAATGGATTTGAACCCTTAGCCTAACGAAGATATCGGAGCTTAAAGTGGGAGAGTATGTGAGAACCCATATGAGTGTGTGTTAGTCCCACATCAGTTATTTTCTGGATAGATCTTGAGTACTTATATAGGATCAAGAAATCCAATAATAATTATCTAGAAATTGTTGCAATTCCGGTACGATACATTTTGTTTTATGGGGTCTGGAGCCAATCACTTGTCACAGCTTATTTGACGATATGTAGCATGAACACACCTCCTGTTTTGTGGCACAAAATTCTTGTTACAAACCTCTTATCGATCATTTCATAAACTTGTATTATTTCAAGGGTCATGCAATTTATTCTTGGATAGAGAAAATGAGATATCTATAATTCTTGCTCATTTTGTTTCTCTTAATTTTTTGAAAATCCTTAGTAAATAGAGAAAGTCATAGCAGCCGGCCCACCATTTTTTTTTTTTTTTTTTAGCAGCAGCGATGCAGCATCAACCGTCTCCTCATCAAAGAGCGGATCTTGCAATCGTGTAGCTGAAAGTTCGATTTTGCGGCCATCATTATGGGTGTTTTTTTTGTCCAAAATTGCCTGATTTTTAGACAAAAAGCCTGCCCATATATCATCCGAGCGAATATTGTTTCACGGTGGAAACCACTGAATTGCCGTGGGTTCATCATGAATCTTCTCAAAATAGGCTGATTACCATTCGACAAACTGTTCCCACGAACGTTATGGTGAGACTTGTATTGTCACTGTACTTGTAAATTGAACGACCACCAAAAACATGATGAGATGAGACTTTTTCCCCCTTCATAATGCCTCCAATGAGGGCATCATTAGGGGTTGTCATAAATCATTAGGTCAGGGTGCATGCATTATCCAAAATCAAACCCAAGACTCAATTAAAACACTATGTCCATACTCGATGTTAGATCCATAAGAGTACCTAAAATGGGATCTCATGAACCTTAAGCTATTAAAAAAATAATGATACAAGAAAATGGTTAAAAGTAAGAAAAGGTTATCCTTACCAATATTTTTTTAATAAAAGGATAATCAAGTTGGCTTTCAAGTAGTCAAATCATAAGTCACAGATAGAATTTTATTGGATCAAAGTGGGTTGCTATTTGATTTTTATAATTAAAAGACAAAATTCTTCCGCCTTATTTCTAAAAAAAAAAATTTATTTTTCTTTGCATAAACGGATGTATCATACATAGCGAGTACAAATATACCCAAAGAAATCAAAAGACCTTAGCTGAGCTACCATTCCTATTATCTCATGCCCTTATGCGCCACTCCTCTTTGCTTGAAAAAGCAAATATGACTTCGCTACCTTTCTCTGAGCTTCTAGGCAACAGATCCCACTCCCTAAGAAGAGTCATTAAGAGAGAGGAATCCATTTAAAGGTTCTAACATAGGGATTGCTAAAAGTCAAATTCGGGAAAAAGAACCGATTGTATGGAAAATACTTCAAGAAGTTATGCGGGAGCATCCTGTATTGTTGAATAGAGCACGCACCTTGCATAGATTAGGCATACAGGCCTTCCAACCCATTAACAAGTCCCGGAGGGCACTAGGTAGTCCTTCTCCCCCAACCATAAGGTCTCTCCAGAATGATTAGCCACATAAGAGGCTGCCCAATCTGCTGCTCCGGTAGTCCTTTTACTTTTTATTCACCTTATTTCTTGATTTCAGGGTGGGCTTTTTCATGGGCTGAACCATGGCAACTAAATCTCTTAGGCTATCAAGCCTTATGCTTGCTTGGGCCCACAAAACTGAGAGACCTGTGAAGTGAGAAAGATGAAACTGCCAAATGTCCAGCTGGAAAGCCATTGACCTGGCATCCTATTGTTAATTTGTTATGACTCCATCGACCACATCTACAATTTGGACAATTCGTAATCCCTTGTCTTGCAATAACAGATAACGTTCCTTTTAATTTTGTTTGCTCGATACAAAGAAATGACAAGGAAAGTTTCTCTTATGATGCAATAAAAGAAAGTTAAATGGCAAACGTAACTCGGTGACTTCCATTCTTACACGCAATGAGAATCTAAGACCATACCCATAGCCATAGCCATCAATCATTAGTCCCGAATGTATCATCTCTTGCCTCTAGAGATAACTAGAATGAATGAGGCATGCTTCAAAAGGATCTATAGCCCCGTTCTTCACATTCGAATTTAATTAGTAGTGCGGACGAAGAGGAGTTCTCATAAAATACTAGGTTGTGAATGAATGTTCTGATCATTTGTGGCAATGGAAAAGGAGTTCTATGGCCATATTGTCACGACCTGTCTTCATTCTATGGCACCCAAAGACGTACAACACTAACAAAGCCCTTGGTGGAGTAACAAGAGCCAAAAGAACATATACTTGATAAGGTCCCTGCTTAGGGGTTTCATCATTGTCGGAGCAATTACAGAAGACCACAACATGGCAAGCTAACATAATATTCAGCAACCATAAGGAAGAGGAAAAGGAAAAGGAAAACATATATAGATAGAATCATGGCAAATCCCCCGTCGTTAAGTAGCAGCCATGGCTGACGAAGCTGCTCCACGAAATTATCAAAGGGGTTTCCGGGCAAGGAAGAAGTAATTCGGGGTGAAAATTTCTTTCCTGCATCCATCAGTTTTATATATTATCTCATTGTAGGGGTTTCATCATTGTAACCGACACGAATAAGGGGGGCAAACGCCAATGCACAGGAAGATTGGGAGCATCCAGAAATTACAGCAAGTAAACTGGAAAAAAATATTTTACTTACCTTCCACCTTCCACAAGCCCTTCAGCAGCCTTGTCCAGCACTGATGATACTCTCCCAGTTCCCGCCGGAGCAAGACGCACAAATTCTAGTGTCTTGACCTACAGAACACCAAAATGAACAATATTTAATGACAAGCAAAAAGAAAGAAGAGGAGGAAAGAGATATGGAACAAGTAGTGTCGTAGTGATCTCAATTACGATAGATTTGGTAATGACACGTCCAACAGCAGTCAATCGAAAGCTTGTCATGGAGAGACGCCTCGGATCCAAGGGCAAATACCATGGCACAGGAGAATCTAATGCAAAATCCTTCGCCCATACGACCTGTGAGAAAGCAATTGCATACTAGAGTCTCACATACCTTTATATAGAGGAAGCATTAAGGACCAATATATGCTGTGTAATCTTCTACCTCAAATCCAGCAAGCCTTACGGCTTCAAGGCATTCGTTTGTAGTTCTTATGTCAGGGAGACCATCACCAAGCTCGATTAGAGCCTTAGTTTTCTGATGACTTTCATTCGTCGGATCAAAGTGATCGGTCAAGCACCACTCATAGGCCGCAAAACACTGGCCAGGCTTCAGTGCTCTATAAATCTCCTTATAGCAACCAAGCTGGAACGAGCAAAAAAGCATTAGAAATATATGAAGAAGGTATGATACAATCATGGTATGTCACACCGTACCATACCAAACGGTACCGGACATACCGTATCGTACCAGTATACCGGTACTGCTAGCGTACCGACCCTCGGTATGCTAAAAATTCTGTACCGTACTGATACTATGCTAGTGTAGCATCGGTACGGAGTCTGGTATCGGCATGGCGAACCTTGGATACAGCCAAAAGATAAGCTATTCGAAACGTGTACACAAGCATATGAATCGGTAGATTACCACATCTGGTGCATGACATGTTGCTTCTATAGCATATATCGCATCAAAAGTGTTATCGGGGAATGGCATTTTCATGAAGTCGCCCTGCATGTATGAGAAGTGAAGAGTATGGAGGACATGAAGATTATTCTAAATATTAACCAAGCATACTGAATTATATCTCTATATAATACCTCTAACTATAGAGGTTAAAGACATTTAAAATTCTAAATTATACCTCTAAATGAGAGAAATCGGCAATAATTTTTGCAAAAACAGATAAATATATAACATAATACAACCCCAGAAATAGAAAAATAGTGATACAAAAGAGAGAGAGAGAGAAAAGCCACATGTACCTCAACCATGTTGCAAGACTCACTCAATCCTGCTAGCTGGTTTAGCTCCTGTGGAATGAACACTGTCAGTCAGTAAAGGTTTTCTATCAAGTCTCAAATGCATGTTGATATTAAGAAAGACAAATAGGTATTAGAATAGTTAAGACAGAAAGTATTAACAACCTTGCCTCTTGTTATCTGGTACTCACTGTTGCACAATCCGGTAATGGATGCAAAGCTGCAACAGTTCAATATGTGAAGTTATCATAGCTATTCTCTTCTTGTTTTTTTTTTTTTTCTCAGGTAGAAGGGAGGTAAATTGCATTCATTAATTTCTAAGATAAGTACATCCAATAACTATTTGCATTTACAAGATGTAATAGATAAGCAGGAAGCCTTGTTGATCCATTGTATAGAAAATAACAAAGACCACTTATCTGAAATAATGAAGGAACACATCACAACCCAGAAGAACCTTTCAAATTACCCACCTTTTTCTGATCACATTAGACTGCCATTGATTCATCTTAGTAATGGATCAACAGAAATGGTCAGATTATGCAATTTTTTAGCCTTCAATTTTCATTTAAGCATCATATCAAGTTGTATTTACACAACAATTGCATCCACATACATACCCTAACCTCGTCTTGTCGATGAGAACTTAATGATAGCAGTGTAACATACCTCCTGAAAAATGTGAGGCATATGACCTGTCCTAGTGCTATCCCTGCCCTAGCTTGTTTAACAACAGAATTCTTATAGAATTTGCTGCTCTAATTTTGATATGATTCAAAATAGCTTCTCTGATAAATGCGACATGATAATTATGCAGCAGGATCCATTTTAACTTTAGAATGGAATACAGAAAAACAACTTGCAGGAACAAAGCTGAGAAAAAAAGATTACCTAAATCTAGCAATTTCCCGTAGTGGTCCACCAATTCCACAACCCACATCCAAAACCTGCATTTACAAATATACAGAAGCATACATTACCTACAAGGCATCTTGCCTACAAAGATTTGCCGTGTAAGTCACAAAAGGAAAGACAACTAAAACCTTCATTCCCCTTTTCAAGCCTAGTTGTAGCGCAATAAAATGCTCGTGGCGCTTGATGCTTTCTTTTAATGATTCCCCTTTCCATCTTCATAAACATTATTAAAGTAAATAATTAATTCTAAACAATTATCAGGAAATGATCCATAAACAAAGTGTATTTTTTTTCTGATGAAAGATGAATAAATTAAATGTCAGTAATTAAAGTAGTGCTAACCGGGGAGCAAAATGGAAGGACTCTCCCCAGCCATATTCATAGAAGCTTGTTACAAGATCATAGTACTTGTTTACCTGAAATATATCAAATAAATACCAAAAGCATTTAGTTAGACTTTGCAAGGATATGGTTAAAACCACATTGACTGTTTCATGCTGGATTCAAAATCGCAGTTATTCAATGATATAGAAAATGAGTTCATCCTACAGGTTATGATGTTTTGAAATCTTTTCATCAGATTACAGAAAACAAAAATTGCTCATATATTTTCATCCAGATTCCTTCACAAGACAAACAAGCATCACGTCATCAATACAGATTTAGTTAATAATTGACACTGACGCGAACTAAACTTAACCCTAAAAAAGGGTCTTGTTTGGATATTCAACTTGAAGAGATATAATTATGCAATTTCATGGACCAAATTTATCCCTTCAACTAATCTCAAAAACTGTCAGCTATAGCTGATAGCTGATCACAAGTACCTTAGGCTTCATCAGTAAACATCCAAGTCATGACCAAGGTATCCTAACCTATCATACAATATTTGTCCTTATCCTGACATAAAAATCTGTTTAATCAAAAATGAAGGTATAAATACAAAGTATAAAAACCAGGATTTGAAAGTATAAGAGTCCATATTATATTTGTACATACATACATACTGTAACGACAACCCAGGACCTCACCCAAAATGGCTAGCCGGAAGGTATTATTTGGGTTCTTGATCCTGTATAAGTACCCAAGATCTACCTAGCGAATAACCAATGTGGGACTAAACACACGCCTGCACGGGTCCTCACATACTTCCCCCGTTCAAGCCCTGACGTCCTCGTCAGGCTAAAGGTTCATATCTATTCAAATCTAATCACAAATACCACGATTGGCCCGTGGTCAGCCCCAATGGATCTGTACTGCAGTGTTCCCTAGTCCACATAGGTTATGGGTCGGATCTGCTCTGATACCATTTGTAACAACCCAGGACCTTACCCAAAATGACTAGCCGGAAGGTATTATTTGGGTTCCTTGATCCTGTATAAGTACCCAAGATCTACCCAGCGAATAACCGATGTGGGACTAAACACACGCCCGCACGGATCCTCACATATTCCCCCCGTTCAAGCCCTGACGTCCTCGTCAGGCTAAGGGTTCATATCTATTCAAATCTAATCACAAATACCACGATTGGCCCGTGGTCAGTCCCAATGGATCTGTACTGCAGTGTTCCCTAGTCCACATAGGTTATGGGTCGGATCTGCTCTGATATCATTTGTAACAACTCAGGACCTTACCCAAAATGGCTAGCCGGAAGGTATTATTTGGGTTCCTTGATCCTGTATAAGTACCCAAGATCTACCCAGCGAATAACCGATGTGGGACTAAACACACGCCCGCACGGATCCTCACACATACATACGTACATACATGTATTCAGATTGCAATCTTTAAAAATATACTGCATCTGCCATCTCATGATCTTGATTTTTGCTGCTTATACAAGTCATAGCAAACTCTCATATACCAGAAAAAAATTAAGAAACGTTAAATGCCAGTAATTTGACAATTGACACTAGTTACCTTTTTGATAGTGCTTTTGTTTTTGTTTTTAAAATTCCAATAAGAATTGAAATAGACTGAACAGAAATAATGATGAAACCTTTTTGTTTTTAGAATTGTTTGTAAAACCTTTAGGCCGCATTTTTGAGCATAAAGCAGGCTTAGGCATGGAATAAGCCTTATTCTTGCCAAACAGCCTTTTGAAAATAGGCACAACCAAGGAAGAGTTATGCTGGTGAAACTTGCTTATGACAGGCATAAACATTCCAATGGGGAGCTGTCATAAGCTACTCCTTGGCATAAAGGCATCTTTCATATCTACTTTTTATTTTGTTATGAACAAAAATTTCTCGTCCAAAAAGTGTTCCAAAAATTATAACCAAACAGAAATTGGAATAACTCATAGCGTAACTATTCCCAAGGGCATAATTTTTGTGTTCCCATTTTTCTTGTTCCCGAATCAAATGCACGCAAAAGGTAGGCATAAGTGAGAAATGGTTATGTCAGTCAAACTTGCTTATAATAAGCGTAAGTATTTCATAGGAGAGTTGTCATAAACTATTCCGGGCCATAAAGGAATTGTTAATGCCCACTTTTTACATTTTTTTTGGATAAAAGAATCCTTATTCAGAAGTTATTCCAAAAATCTTCCTAACATCGTAGCCAAACGGAATTTGAAAAACTTGTGGCATAACTATTCCCACAGGCATAGTTTTTTCTGTTTCTATTTTTCCGGCATAAACAACCACAAACAATCTCGGACATAGGTAGGAGTTATATTTGAAGTGGAATAGCTACAACATATTCCTACTTTAATGTGACTTTTGAAGAGTTGTGATTGGTTCAGGACTCTTGGATTTATCTTTTTCCACTATAATAATAATATGCAAACAATACGTCCATACATGGCAGCAAATTGAAGGTGTCCATAGTTTATTTCTTATCTATGGAGTCTAGAAAAGTTCACAAAAAACTGCACAATTTAGTAACTTCCTCCTATCATAGTAAACCGATTTTCAACATCATTTTATGAACCAAGCAAGCCTCAATTTCTTCAGATATTTAACTTTTTTTTTAGATAACAGGCATAGCGATAAGATCACATCGTTAGCACATGTTTTTTCTTTAATTCGTGTTCTTTCTTTTGTTTTTCTTTTTATAAATTACTGTCATATCAATGGTTTCAGATTTGTCTTATTTTGTGCACATCAGCCATAAAACTAGTTGCTTGGAATTCCTCTAGTCACAAGAATCTTAGAATTAACTTTGGGAACCAGCTTTCCATGTCAATTTTTCGTCAAACTTTTATTTCCTGCATCAGATCAGGCATATCAGATCTCTGTTCCTCTACGGCGTCAGATCTTATGTCTTGCATAAGTACCCTTCCACTTGGACAACGTAGTCTTCTACATCCTTCTTTCAATCTTTGATCCTATAAACTTTGTCCATTTTAACCATCAACCTACACAACTTAGGCTAGAAAGTTGTTCATTCCTATGATACTGTCATTCTACAAACCAAAGCCATTCATTACCATAAGTAACACTCTAAACCATGGGATCATATTTTTAATGCTAGCAACGAGTTTTATATAAATGATAAAATGAACATAGCTTTGTATTGGAGTTAAATCCAACAATTAAACAAGCAATAAATAAATAAGTTGTCTTACCATGTCATTGTAGTTGGCTTTTCTTGTTTCCTCATCCCCTCCAAAATAGCCATGATAGTTCTCATACCTAGGAAAAGAAAAATTATACACAATTAAAGAAAAATAGCAGAAATCAATTTACAGATAATTGCGCTCAGAAAGAACTACATAGTGAACAAATTGTTGAAAACTCCAGGAAAAAACTTCAATAGTCCATCTTTTGTTCACATCATTTTGTGTGTGGATTGTCAAATCAGTAACGGCAGCCACAAGGATATTTTGTTAAAATTATATGGACAGCAAAGATTCAAGCTTGTAAAGTTGAGGAATGCATAGACACCACTAGCAGAAAGGAAGGGCATGAAGAATGCGATTATTGTTTCACTTGTCAAATTACATTATTGTTTTATAAGCCTAAAAGAAGGAAAATTTAGGCCAGATGCTTCATTAGAAGATTCTGCATGGACACATGTACATGTTATAGGCCAAATAGCAAGGGTCCTTATCACAAACTATTATTCACAAAAGCTACATTAATCCTTGAGAATAATTAAAGAAAAGTACTATTGTACTATTGTACTTCTTTTTCCTTTTTCCTTCAACACAGTTGATAACTGTGATCCGTTGTCAAAACTTATGTGGTACAATATGCTCATAACGATAAGATAAAAATGATTCATTCCATAACGAGGTAATGCGAGACGGAATAATTTGGTGATTGAAGCACATGTTTCTATCAAGAAAAGTCCATGGCATTCTCACACGGATCAATCATACTCATAGCTATCAATGTCCAACACTATTTAAATTATAATGGAAGAAAGACAGAGAGCACGGCGAGAAACATACTGCTCCACTGCCGATTTAACTTCCTTCTTGTCCATCCTTCCTCCCACACCAAAAGCAAGATCCAGAGCTCCTGACTTCGACATCACTGGTTCCCAGAAACACTAAAAAAAATTACAAGCCCCAGATCATTTTTTTTTTTGAAAAAAAAATTAATTAAAGCTCATCCACTTTTCCAAAGTTGGAAAAAAAAAATACAAGCAGAATAGAGGAAAAAGGAAAATATTTTTTATTTTTTTAGGTATACCCTCCTAAATATATAAAATTACATGAACACCCTTATAAAATTACTATTTGCTTGTATATTTATTTTTGCATATATATATATATATATATATATATATATATATATATATATATATATATATATATATATATATATATATACCATCTAACGTTATTAAAAAATAAATAGTTTAAAACTAAAATGACTAAAATACCCTTATGGGTAGATATGCAGAAAAAAGTTATTAGGATATACACTCAAATAACAGTTTTACAAGAATATTCATGCAATTTCTCATACTTAAAAGCATATACAGTCAAAAAATCTATTAAAGAAAGATCGAAACTCGGCTGAAACGTACTAAATTTTTTATGATTCAGTTGGATTGACAAATCAAAAAAAGATTGAGCGATATTGCTAATTTTCTTTTTAAAATCATTACTCAGTCAAGTTGGAATATTAAGTGATCATTTTAGTAATGCTATTCTCCTCTTGATTTTGATATAATTATCATTATTAAATCTATGACACTTATATATTATTCATCATTTTTAAAAATTAAAGAATCACAAATTTAAATTAATTATAGATGCTTAGATTTGTAAAATATTTTTTAGTGATTTGTAAATATTGAGTTGTTGTTTATTTTTTATGCGAGAATTTCATAAAAGCAACATGATTTATTCTATAAGAGTTGATATTAACATGAGATCATGTGACAAGGTAATATTAATCTTTTTTTGACATCTTTTATTATTAAGAACAACTGAATTATCTTTACTAAATTTTGATCATTTTTTATTATCTTTTTTAAGTGTGTACTTTCTAAATATGCGTAATTACATGAATACCCTTACAGAGTTGCTATTTGTATATGTATCCTTATAAAGTTTTCTTTTTGTACATCTACCTGTAATGGTATTTCAATCATTTTAAATGTAAATCATTTATTTTTTAACTGCATTAGATGGTATATATATATATATATATATATATATATATATATAAAGAAGGATATACATGCAAAATAAGTATCTTATGAGGATATATATGTAAATAGCAATTTTACGATGATATTCATATAATTTTGTATAGTTTGGAATGCATACATGCAAAAAATATTTTTTTTAATTTTTTCTCTATAACAAGAAAAAACGAGAAGATTAAAAAAATAATAAGAAAGGACAAAAATAGTCACATCAAAAAACATAGAGGAAAATATATTTACAGGTCCACTAAAAAGGCAAAATCGAACGGAAAAAAAGGGACATTGAAAAAAAGAAGAAAGAACCAAAGCCATATTTTCGCGAGAAAAAGCAAATAGAAGGAAAAAGGAAGACGAAACAAAAGATAAATAGCCAGACCTCAAACCCAAGCCAACCATATACTAGGATTTTAATTAAAAAAAGGAAAAGAAGGGAAAGAAGAAACGAAGAAATCAACAAAATTCAAGAATCTTACATTCTCTCGATTCTTTCAAAAACAAAAGAAAAAAAAAAAAGAAATAGAAGGCTTGAGAAGAGATAACGGCCTTAAAAAGATCGGATTCGCTCGAATGGGCGAAGGCGAGGCCTTACGATTTTTATCGCGTGGAATAGCGGGGACGATGGAATCTAAGAGGGCAAGAAAATAAAAATATCAGAGGAATCGTGAAGATATGAACCCAGCCAGGCTTTCCATTTATAGGGAGAAGGTGGGTGCGGGGGGAGGAGAAGAGAACGGAGGTGGGAGAGAGCGGCCCTGCCAGCCAAATTGTTTATTCCTTCGGGGCCCCGTCGCCCGCCGGCGCTCGACTTGTACGGCCCACCGTCGAGAGGCTCCCATCCACATACTGCCACGTCAGCACCAATCTATGATAATATTGGTAAAAAATAACTTATAATCCTGCGCAAAAATTTGATTTTTTTAAAAATGAATTATGTAAATGCAAGATGCTGATATTATTTTCATGATATAATGCCTATAATAACAAAATAATAGATAAATAATGATTTACATATATATTTATGTTTTAAATATATGTAATATATAATTTTAATTTATTTTTATGAAAAGTATGGTGCGGATCATTTTTGGGACTTCTCTTGTATTTTATAACAATTTTGCTTGGCCTTCGGAAGCATGGGTCACACAAAGTACCAAAAACCACTATTATTAATCACCAGAGGCAACGGTGTCCAAATACCACTATTCTAATACCGGTGGTGCGGTGTTGAAACCATTTTCTTACATATTACAAGTTGACAGGGACAACGAATAATTTCCATTGGCGGGCCCAGATTATAGCCATACTAAGAATACATACATACAAAATAGATTTTTCATAGTTTGTCGTGTCATATTTTCTAGATTTCATAATATATAACATAATTTTAAAATGAATATTAACATGTCTGGCCCGTTTAACTAAGTACAAAACATATATCAAAATTTAATCAACTAATAATTTTTTTACCAAATAATTTTAGAAAATACACTTTGAAGCATTAGGTTACTTACCTCTTTTCACTTTAAATCTACTTTAGGCAAACGGGTCAGGTGCACCTGTTTAATATCATTAAAATATTATTAATTTTAACATTATTCTGGGAGTCAAAATTAAACACTGCAGAGAATAGCTTTGGTGCGGACACCAGTGCCAGGTCAGCCGGTCGCCACAGGATCCAGCCAGCTCAGCGGGTTCCAGCCGATTCAGCCAGCCTGATTTTATTTTAGATTGATTTATTTTATGTTGATTGGGTTTATTTGCATATTGTCATTTGGGTTTATTTGCATATTGTCATTTTAGGAGCTTTTTGGAATTATTTTATTTGTAGGGGTTATTTGTTATTTTGTGACCCTATATATATGGGTCCATCCTGATGTTTAGGGTTTAATGAATTAATGAATGAAAAAATTGGTCTTCTTCTTCCTCCTCCTCTTTTCCTCTTTCCCTTCTTCTTCCCCTCTTCCTCTCCTCTTTCTCTCTGTATTTCAATCCGTACTTCCGTCCTGCATCAGCTTTGGTATCAGAGCCTCGGCTTTGCCCCTGTTGCCAAAGCCCCGATCCAGTTTATTGGAGCAACAAAACATCTTGACCTGTCAGACTTCCTGCCATCCGATAAAGGGTTCCGATCCTTTCTTCTTTCGAAGCAGAACTCCCGCACCCTGCTTCCGTGTGTGCGAGTCCTCCCTCTCGAGTCTCACCAGAGGAGAAAGAAAAAGAAAAAAAAAAGGAAATCCTTTCTTCCCTCTCTCGGTTCTCGCACAAGAAACAGGGGCAAACCCCTTCGCCAGGTCTACCCACCCGTCGTCACATCCGCGCCTACCGCCGCCACCAGTCCCCGCCACCGTCGGACGTCCTCGCCCTCGCCGCCGCCACCGCCTAGTGAGGGCCCGAGCCCGCCGTCGGAGGAGCCATATCCCCACGGAAACGTCGCTGCGCGGGTTCCCGTGTCTGTCGACACCACCAGTGGCTACTGTTTTCAGCCGCCCTTCATCTGCCGCCACAACTCCTTCCCTGCAGTCGTTGCCGCGAAGTCCGGCCGCCGCCACAGGGCAAGTAAACCGCCCCTCAACTCAAGGCGGAACCCAAACCCAGTAGGGTTGAAAAAAAAAAAAAAAAAAAAAAAAGCATCGGGCGTGAAACGGGTTAGCGGAGCGAGTTGTGCCCGTTAACCCGAACACTACCATTACACCAAAACCCGCAGGTGTTAGTGAAGGCGCAACTTTATTTCCTTAAACTAGCGCAGGGGCCCATAGCGCCACGAGTCGACTCCGACCAAGCCTCGCCCAACTCCGGACTCCGACAGGGCCTCGCCAGTGGGTTCAGGGACCCCCTAGTGGTATAACCCACCCTACTCCTCCAGCGCATCCACGTTGGTAGGCGGCAGGACTGACTCGGCCCTCCAGGCCTCCGCCAACGTTGACTCGGCCCCTCAGGCCTCCGCCAATAATCCCCCCCCCCCCAACGTGATGCCTGGGTTTTGAACTCGAGACCTATGGCTCTGATTATGCCTGATTGCCCAGATCGGTCCGAGCAAGAAGGATTCAATGGTAAAGATCAAAGATAATCAAATTTTGCTGGGGTTGAAGTAATAGGGCAGTCTACCGTCCGGGTATGGAGGCGGTGCAAGGCGTCCACCTAGGGATCAACTTGGATCTGAGAAAAGGAAGCCAGGGCTTTGAACTAAGATCTCCATGTCTGGCTTAGAGAGAGAATCTCGGTCCAAGTCTTGGTCTGATTTTAATCACGGGCTCGGTCTGAGTGGTTCGAGTCGACCATTAGGGAAAGGTCTAGATCTACTCGATCAAGGAGAGTCAAGAGCTAGTTTTTTTTCCTCTTGGCTCAAAATGGGAATGAACATGTCCAAAATGGATGAACACAACCCAAACTAAACACAACCCACAATGGATGAACAGGGCCCAACACGAAACAGGAAAAGGGAACACACTCGGTAACAGGAAACATAGAGAGGGGGGATGGGAAGGACCTCGGCCGCGGCTACTCAACTGGTGGCATCAGCGCTCGAAACAGAGAGGAATTAAAGGAAGCAAAGCAAACGGGGAGGACTTCGGACGACGCTCGGCCGGGGTGGCACACCGGCCATTGGAGGAGGAGGGAGGGGAGGGAGGAGAGAGCTCGGTGGTGGGTCAATGGCAGAGGGATGAGAGGTTTTATAGAGAGGGTTGTAGCTCGTTCACCACCGCACTTCTCGTGGTGGTTGAGCGAGATCGGGGGCCGTCCAAAGTAGCCGCAGAACTGCCGCGGAGCCGCCGCGGGGCTACGGCAAATATCGCCTCCGTTTTCCTTAGGAAGCAGGAGCAAAGGATTGCGATCGCGATCCTTTTTCTAGCTTCTCTTTCAGCCATGGGCTGAAGTCAGTTGAGCCTGCCGGCTTGAGCCCTAGACGGCCCATTCTGGGCCAGATATCACAACTATCACTATTAAAAATGAATGATCGTCAACAGCGTTATATTTATGTATGTTATATATGATTGTTTTGTTTGATAACCATCCATCTCTCTTGATGACAATCAACGAGCATTGAATTCTACGGTGCCATCAAACTATCCATGCTCATAAATATTAGTAAGGAACTCTAATCGGAATAAGAGCGAATGAGGGTTGGCACGTGTGGTTTCACATTGGTAAGCCAGTCTGTTTGAAGGCTTCAGACATGATCCACAGGGAAAAGACAAACGCCAAACACATGCATCCAGGCAGATCCCAGCGGACACACCATCTAATGAATCTTTTCTTTGACTACATAATAGTTTTGACACCATGCCCTTTATCTGTTTTACATGAATTAGAATAAGACACGCGCAAGCTTATTAATTAATTAACCCGGTAACCGACGATCATGATTTGTGCCCAATACTAGGGATGGCAAAATATGACCCGACCTGCCAACCCGATCCGTATTCGACCCGCCATAAACAGGTTTGGGTTTGGCCTAAATAGGTTCGGGTCGTAAACAGGTCGACCCGTTTAACCTGTTTTTAATTGGGTCGAATACGGATTTTAGATGTCTGACCCGTTTAACCTGTTTAACTGTTGGGCAGGTTAAACAGGTCGAAACAGGTTAAACGGGTTTAAACATGTCTAAACAGGTCGGGTTGGGCAGGTTAAACAGGTCTAAATAGGTTAAACGGGTCGGGCTGGGCAAACAGGTTAAACAGGTCGGATCGGGTTACCTGTTTATTAAACATGATAGGTTTAGGTTGTAATTTCTGACATGTTTAATAAACAGGTCAGGTTCATATTTATGATTTTCTGACCCAACCTACATGTGACCCAACCCGTTTATGACCCGACCGGATCCGATTGCCACCCCTACCCAATACATGATGTTTTCTTGTGATGGTGCCCGCGGTGACACATAAAATGGCTTCCAGCCGAACTCCGTCCAAGATATTAAATGGCATTATTGCTTGTCCACAAATGGCACGGTCGTAACCATGTAGATTCTTACCCTCTTTTCTATAAATACTAGACATGGAAACTCTTTCAGTATGGTGAGAAACCTGAACACTATATTCTCATACTTCTATCTCTCTTTTGTCTATCATGTTTTCTCTCGAAATTCTGCTCGATCTAAGCATCGGAGGATCTCCAGCTGAATATATTTTAACGACCAATCTTAATTGCAGGACATTAGGATATCTTTATGACAAAAAGAAGCAATATCTGGAATTGAATTCGAGACAACCGGAAAAGTCCTTAGGGATAAGTTACCAAGCAACTACGCTAAGAGTTACTGACATCTCTCAAATTACCAAGCCTGATCATTTTGAATGAAAAAAATGTCTCTCTCCATTCTTCATTTTTTTCTTTTTTTCCTAGCTACTAAAATTCACCAAGAACTCAAGTTGTATGAAACTCTGGGTTATATATAAACCAGCAGCCGCCTTATTTTATCAAGGTGGTTTTTTAGCCTAATGAGCATCATCTAAAAACAAAGAACACCAAATCAAAACAAGTTTGTGAGGGAAATGAAAACAATAAAGCACTACCCATAAGGAAATTAAGCATGCACAGAAGAAGAGTTTGGCTTTGCCGAACTCCCTCACATGCATCCAGCTGGTGGATTCACAAGGTTCATTGGTATAAGATTTGTGCGGAGCAAGGTGGTTTAAATATGAGACTTTGCTACTTTGTTACATCCCATGGGCTGGGTGGAAGAGAGGAGGAAAGGACGACAACGAGGCAAACCAACTAAAGCAACCTTGTGAAGGGAGAAGGAAGGGCTGAAAGCGATGCAAAACAAGCAGCGTTTGGCCTCCAGAAAAAAGGCACAGTAACCTGAGGAGCCGTCACCCCCCGACTTTCTTAAGGTAAACTTCTATGGCAATGTTGATACGGAAAGGAGAAGCAGAGGTGCGGAATTTGTCATCCGAGACCAAGAGATCATATTCGTGGCGGCCGGGGGTCGGCAGATATCTGATCAGTCCGTCGTGGGTGCCGAGCTTACACTACAAGAAACTTGGACATTAGCGACATTTTTTTTGGCTATTAGCGATGCTTTTAAGCGTCGGTAGAAACCATCCCGACGCTTTCCAAAGCGTCGGTAAAGCGTCGCCTATGCTACAGTGGAAAAAATATTTTCCGACGCTTTTAAAAGCGTCGCTAATTCCAATTTAGCGACGCTTTAACGCGTCGCTCTTTCCCGACGCTTTAAAGCGTCGCTCTTTCCCGACGCTTTAAAGCGTCTCGAATTACCATTTGCAAAAAAATTACCGTTTGCGGTCTGCATCTTCTCCCCCATTCAGAAATACAAACAACCTCCCCGATCGGTACCTTTATTCCATCCGTGCGGAGTGGTTGGGTTTGGCTATATAAACAGTTTTTTTTTTTCAGATCCGCCGATATGGGACTAAAATGGGGTGGTTTTTTGGTTTCCGACGACGTTTTTAACGACGCTTTTAAGCGTCGTTATTTAACAACGCTAAAAAGCGTCGTTAAAAGTCACGTCAATTACATATTGACTTCGACGACGCTTTTAAGCGTCGTCATTAGCCGACGCTTTTAAAAAGCGTCGGCAAATGTTGACGGAAAAAATTTTTTGCCGACGCTTGGAATAAGCGTCGGCAAATAAGAGTCGGTAATTTACTTTTTTTGTGTAGTGTTAGAGTAACATGGGAGGGCATTACCTATGCGAGATGGGTGTTGGGTGCGGACTATATTCTTCTTAAGGGAGACTCTGCCACAGTGATCGAGTGGATTCAGAACCGCGGGCACGCAGCTAGTGAGATGTGGCTGCTCCACGACATCTGCAGTAATTTAGACGAGTGCGCCTCCTATCAAGCGACACACATCTACAGAGAGGCGAATAATGCGACGGACTGGGTGGCATCTTATGCGGCCCATCACTTCAGAGGTTTTATTTGGAAGAACCATATGATTGTCCCTTCTCCTTTGTACTCTATATTTTTTTCTGATCTCATGGGTTACACCCACACACGTAGTGTGTGAGTCCCCGTTGCACCAAAAAAAAAGAAAAAAAAAAGAAAAAAAGGCACATGCACCCATGTCTCACCCGGCAACGAGTGCAGGTCTGTCCTACATGTAGAAATAGAACAAAACCAAGCATAGAAATATATTATGAATTTTAAATTTTTAATAAATTGTAAATTAAAATTTTTTATATATTATATATATATTATTAAATAAATATTGTTAAATAGCTTCATCCCAAACTCTGTCCTAATGTTAGCATAATTTTAGGGATCACGTAATACACAAGTATATATAACCCCTGAGATCTACTGATTACGATGGAATAGAGAAATAAAATCATTTTTTTCTCTTTTTCTGTTGCCCCCAACCGTTTCCCGTACCTCTATTGAAACAGAATGGTTTCATGTTCTTTCATCGATTGGTTATTTCTCTCCGTTCGTATCTCTTTATCCAATTTCGGTCTCGATTAGTTCACAAGATTGAATGGCCAAGTCATTGAAAAGCCTAGATTCGATTGTTTTCCAAGAATGTTGAGCCGGGCCCGGGTATGTAAGTTAAGCCATGTATCTGGGAGGAACTTTAAAGAAAGAAGGGCTTTAGGTTCTTTGCACCCTGTTTTGGCATAGCAGCTATATTTCGATTCATCCTCTTCTTCCACGGGTTTCAAAATAGGACGTTGAACCCATTTCATATGAGTTGGGGCACGTTCACTTGTCCTGCCAAACGGAAGAAATCATTCTCACCTCGCTCATCCCCAACTCAAGGTACAGAAACGCCTGCAGTGACTTCTTCCCCGGATGTTGTCTTCGTTGCCATTGGGTTGTCCTCCGCACCATCTCCATCTGTCCAACTATGATGTCACTGGACCTCATACAGCAACTTCTCCCTCACCTTGTCCAAGCTTTATCTTCGACCTCTATCTCTGGTATGGGTCTCACTTATGGTTATTTGATGGAGGTGCCTCGAATCATATGACTGGTAATGGCTGGCTCTCTGTTACATGGCACTACTCCTCTTTCAGGTAACCCCTCTATCTTCACTGCTGATGGATCTTTATTAGATCTTGTGTTGGTTCTATTCGTTCGTCTCAAAAATCTGCCCTTATCTAACGTCTTGAATTTGAAAATTTTGATATGTCTGTTGGGATAGGAGGAAGGGGGCCGGGCCTATCATATAAAGAGGGTTGTTTAAAGAGAACCCGGCCACCTATTTTCATTCGACATTCCGAGGCGCCCGATTCGATCGACGAATTCGGCGGACGTTACCCCCTGCCCCCTCGGGGGGATATCCGGTCTTCAACTGGACCTGTCACCTGAGAATTGGACGTTACCCCCTGCCCCCTTGGGGGGATTTACTTATTCGCGCACACATGCGCGCTGTAATGACACTACGTATCATTTTAAGGTTTAACTTTTTAGACGAAATCGCGCTATAATGCGATTTCATCACTCCAACGATAAATCATCCACAAACGAGCTTTAACCTACCTTAAAGCTCGTTTTAGATTAAGAAATTGAGGGTTTTATTGTGGGGGTATCCCCCCCCCCCCCCCCCCCCCCCCATTTTTCAATGACCCGATAAATTCCTTCAGTTTTTCGAATTGCTAAACAATATCGGATCCATGCTGCAATATCTCCTAGTCTACATATGTTATGAGCTAGGTCCGTTCTGATACTATTTGTAACAACTTAGATATTTTTAGATTTCTTGATTTTGTATAAGTACTTGAGATCTACCCGATGTGGGACTAAACACACGTACTCACGGTTGCAAAAACCTACAGTCGTGTTTGTGTCGGTGAAACCATCTGACTACCTATCTCCTCATTCTGTTCAGACAGCGTTACGGTCTTTCGGTCTTAGAACATTGACCATAGTCTTATTGCGCCCATCGTCTTGGTAAAACATCAAGCGTGCATCTTGATGCATTGCTATAGAAATGTGCGGCTATAATTGATGGTGTGCACGGCGATGTGCGGCGGTGCACAGTATAATTTCTGGGCCGTTGGATTCACCACTGTACGAATACATGGTGTTCCAACATTGGATCATGGCCGCGACTCCCACGCGGATCACCGCACTGGTCGCTCGTATGATGTATCTTTGCCCCCCAAAGAGGGTTTCACGTTTCTTCGCGCGAATCCACAATCGGATCACCCACTGCACAGCTCTTAAAGCATTCCAATCGCCATCATTCATCCGCCGCATTCATTAGTTCTCAAAGCGGAATATATTAGAGTATGTTGGAAATATCTACAAGTGAGAAGAAGAATGATAGCAATAATTTCTGAGAAAATGACTCGTCCTACTGCTCCCTTGGTGGAAGTATCTTTCGAAGCAGGTGAGGATGAGCAATAACTAGTAGGTGAGAAGAGGGATGAGCAATAACTCCGGAGAAGATAGACTCGTACTGCGCTCTCGGAGTAGTTGGATATATCTTTAAGTAGGTGAGAAGATGGATGACTAATAATTTCTAAGAATATGGTAATCTGAACCTTGTGATGTGTAATTTCTATTATATTCTTAATAAAAATTAAGTTTTTAGTGTCTTTTTAATGCTGAATGATCTTTTTAGAAAAAAATAAAAATATTTCGATTTACGGCTTACGAAAAAGTAACTTTTTTATATTTCTCATGAAAAATAGTTTTCCATGAAACGTAGAATCATATTTTAATGAGAATACAATTTTTCCGTCTCTCTCCTTTGAAAACTCTAACCAAATAAGAGGTATCTCTTTACTTTTCCGTTGACCACACTTTCTCCCCTTCTTTTTTTGCGAACCAAATGAGCCCTAGGTGAGAAGAGGGATGAGTAATATCTTCTGAGAAGATGACTCGTACTGCTCTCTTGGAGTAGTTGTATATATCTCTAAGAAAGTGAGAGAAGGATGATTAATAATTTCTGAGAAGATGGTAATATGAACCATGTGATCATTAGAATTATTAATCACCGGCCAAAGGGACGAAAATATAGTTTGGGGTCTCGCATCAATACAAATGCAAATAGATTAGATTGGCCCAGATCATGAGTAACCCTAACCCAACTCGCTTATTTGGATTCTAATTTTGGACCCAAACCCAACTCAATAGAAAATCAGGTCGGGTCAGGTCCACGGCTATAATTTTTGACCCAACAGGTCATTTGAGTTGGATCGGATCCATATATAACTCAGTCCCAACCCAAAAAATTCATGTCCAATTTAGGTTGGATCCGGATCATAGAGTGAGAAACCCAAAATTACCCTAAACATCAAACCAGTCGGGTCGGGTCAGATCGAGTCAAAATTTAGTATACCCAGACCTGACTCAAATAATGGAACGGGTCTAATTTTAAAATCCGACCTGGCCCTACGGGTTCTTTAAATCAGGTCAGATTGGGTCTAATGAGTATGACAAAGTCTAATCCATTGAATTCGTGGTATATGGAATGGATTCAATGCAATGGTTGTTTGGTACTTGATGGGAAGACATGAATGACCATTAAAGCTCACGGATCTTGCTAAGCTCACCTTTCAATGGGAAGATCCTTTGGTGGAGAGTATGGCATGCCCATATTGAAGATAGTCGTCCCACTGATCGGTTATCTTATGATGATCGCATGAAAACCGAGACAAGAGAGCAGAAGAATAGTTTTCAGAAATCTTGCCTGTCATATGTATGAACGCAAGCTGATTGGCTCATCCCTGGATAAATAAATAACATAAATTTTGACACTTTCTCAATTCAAGAACGAATTATATCTTGCTACGATCAAGTTAAAATATAGATTGTTCTGTCAGAAATTTCTGCTATTTTCAAAAAACTACAACTTAGTAAAATATATAGTCAAATGAAAAAATCTACCGAAGTGGAAATGAAAAAGAAAGCTATTTTCAAACAAAAAATATAGAGTCAAATATACTTTTGTTCTTGCAATTTATTCTTGGATAGAGAAAATGAGATATCTATAATTCTTGCTCATTTTGTTTCTCTTATTTTTTTGAAAATCCTTAGTAGATAGAGAAAGTCATGGCAGCCGGCCCACCATTTTTTTTTTTTTTTTAGCAGCAGCGATGCAGCATCAACCGTCTCCTCATCAAAGAGCGGATCTTGCAATCGCGTAGCTGAAAGTTCAAGTTCGCGACCATCATTATGGGTGTTTTTTTCTGTTCAAAATTGCCTGATTTTTAGACAAAAAGCCTGCCCATATATCATCCGAGCGAATATTGTTTCACGGTGGAAACCACTGAATTGCCGTGGGTTCATCATGAATCTTCTCAAAATAGGCTGATTACCATTCGACAAACTGTTCCCACGAACGTTATGGTGAGACTTGTATTGTCACTGTACTTGTAAATTGAACGACCACCAAAAACATGATGAGATGAGACTTTTTCCCCCTTCATAATGCCTCCAATGAGGGCATCATTAGGGGTTGTCATAAATCATTAGGTCAGGATGCATTATCCAAAATCAAACCCAAGACTCAATTAAAACACTATGTCCATACTCGATGTTAGATCCATAAGAGTACCTATAATGGGATCTCATGAACCTTAAGCTATTAAACAAATAATGATACAAGAAAATGGTTAAAAGCAAGAAAAGGTTATCCTTACTAATAATTTTTTAATAAAAGGATAATCAAGTTGGCTTTCAGGTAGTCAAACCATAAGTCACAGATAGAAATTTAATGGATCAAAATGGGTTGCTATTTGATTTTTATAATTAAAAGGCAAAATTGTTTGGCCTTATTTCTGCAAAAGAACTTTTACTCTATTTTAATTTTTTTGCTAAAAGGATGTATCGTATATATCGGGTACGAATATATCCAAAAAAAATTAAAAAATAACAAGTCTTGGAGGGCACTGGATGGTACCCTCTTTCCGGCCACAGAGTCTCTCCAGAATGGTTAGCCAAATAAGAGGCTACACAATCTGCTGCCCTAGTAGTCCCTTTATTTTTTATTCACCTTATTTCTTTATATCAGGGTTGGCTTTTTCATGGGCTGGACATTGGCAACTAAATCTCTTAGGCTATCAAGCCTTATGCTTGCTTGGGCCCACAAAACTGAGAGACCTGAGAAGTGAGAAAGATGAAACTGCCAAATGTCCAGCTGGAAAGCCATTGACCTGGCATCCTATTGTTAATTTGTTATGACTCCATCGACCACATCTACAATTTGTACAATTCGTAATCCCTTGTCTTGCAATAACACATAACGTTCCTTTTAATTTTGTTTGCTCGATACAAAGAAATGACAAGAAAAGTTTCTCTTACGGTGCAATAAAAGAAAGTTAAATGGCAAACGTAACTCGGTGACTTCTATTCTTAGAGGCAATGAGAATCTAAGACCATACCCATAGCCATAGCCCCGAATGTATCATCTCTTGCCTCTAGAGATAACTAGAATGAGGCATGCTTCAAAAGGATCTGTAGCCCCGTTCTTCACATTCGAATTTAATTAGTAGCGCGCACGAAGAGGAGCTTCTCATAAAATACTAGGTTGGCAATGGAAAAGGAGTTCTATGGCCATATTGCCACGACCTGTCTTCATTCTATGGCACCCAAAGACGTACAACACTAACAAAGCCCTTGGTGGAGTAACAAGAGCCAAAAGAACATATACTTGATAGAAGCAATTACAGAAGACCACAAGATGGCAAGCTAACATAATATTCAGCAACCATAAGGAAAAGGAAAAGGAAAAGGAAAGCATATATAGATAGAATCATGGCAAATCCCCCGTCGTTAAGTAGCAGCCATGGCTGACGAAGCTGCTCCACGAAATTATCAAAGGGGTTTCCGGGCAAGGAAGAAGTAATTCGGGGTGAAAATTTCTTTCCTGCATCCATCAGTTTTATATATTACCTCATTGTAGGGGTTTCATCATTGAAACCGACACGAATAAGGGGGGCAAACACCAATGCACAGGAAGATTGGGAGCATCCAGAAATTACAGCAAGTAAACTGGAAAAAAATATTTTACTTACCTTCCACCTTCCACAAGCCCTTCAGCAGCCTTTTCCAGCACTGATGATACTATCCCACTTCCCTCCGGAGCAAGATGCACAAATTCTAGTGTCTTAACCTACAGAACACCAAAATGAACAATATTTAATAACAAGCAAAAAGAAAGAAGAAGAGGAAAGAGATATGGAACAAGTAGTGTCGTAGTGATCTCAATTACGATAGTTTTGGTAATGACACGTCCAACAGCAGTCAATCGAAAGCTTGTCATGGAGAGACGCCTTGGATCCAAGGGCAAATACCATGGCACAGGAGAATCTAATGCAAAATCCTTCGCCCATACGACCTGTGAGAAAGCAATTGCATATTAGAGTCTCACATACCTTTATATAGAGGAAGCATTAAGGACCAATATATGCTGTGTAATCTTTTACCTCAAATCCAGCAAGCCTTAAGGCTTCAAGGCATTGGTTTGTAGTTCTTATGTCAGGGAGACCATCACCAAGCTCGATTAGAGCCTTAGTTTTCTGATGACTTTCATTCGTCGGATCAAAGTGATCGGTCAAGCACCACTCATAGGCCGCAAAACACTGGCCAGGCTTCAGTGCTCTATAAATCTCCTTATAGCAGCCAAGCTGGAACGGGCAAAAAAGCATTAGAAATATATGAAGAAGGTATGATCCAATCACGTTATGTCATACCATACCATACCGAACGGTACCGGACATACCGTATCATACCAGTGTATCGGTACCGCTGGTGTACCGACCCTCGGTATGCTAAAAAAAATTTGTACCGTACTGATAGTATGCTAGTGTAGCATCGGTACGGAGTCCGGTATTGGCATAGCAAACCTTGGATACAGCCAAAAGATAAGCTATTCGAAACGTGTACATAAGCATTTGAATCAGCAAATTACCACATCTGGTGCATGACATGTTGCTTCTATAGCGTATATCGCATCAAAAGTGTTATCGGGGAATGGCATTTTCATGAAGTCACCCTGCATATATGAGAAGTGAAGAGTATGGAGGACATGAAGATTATCCTAAATATTAACCAAGCATACTGAATTATATCTCTATATGATACCTCTAACTATAGAGGTTAAAGACATTTAAAATTCTAAATTATACCTCTAAATGAGAGAAATCGGCAATAATTTTTGCAAAAAAAGACAGATATATAGCAGAATACAACCCCAGAAATAGAAAAATAGTGATAGAAAAGAGAAAAGAAAAAAAAAGCTACATGTACCATAACCATGTTGCAAGACTCGCTCAATCCTGCTAGCTGGTTTAGCTCCTGTGGAATGAACACTGTCAGTCAGTAAAGGTTTTCTATCAAGTCTCAAATGCATGTTGATATTAAGAAAGACAAATAGGTATTAGAATAGTTAAGACAGAAAGTATTAACAACCTTGCCTCTTCTTATCTGGTACTCACAGTTGCACAATCCGGTAATGGATGCAAAGCTGCAACAGTTCAATATGTGAAGTTATCATAGCTATTCTCTTCTTGTTTTTTTTTTTTCAGGTAGAAGGGAGGTAAATTGCGTTTATTAATTTCTAAGATAAGTACATCCATAACTATTTGCATTTACAAGATGTAATAGATAAGCATGAAGCCTTGTAGTGCCATAGAATATCTTCATCTATTTAGCACAGAATTTCATTATAACGGCCACGTCTGATTAATAGCAGGATATCTTCATCTAATCATGACTGACAACATATGAAGCAAAAAGTTTAGAGATGAAGAGAACAGTACAGGAGCAAACAATGTACCCATAAAAGAATTTCCATAATTTTGTATCAAAAAAATTCCATAATTAGTTTTTTTTTTCTCGGTGAAAATGATACGGCACTCAAGAGTAAACCAACATCTGTAGATAAACACCATGCTGAAATTGCAAGTTATCTGTGATTTAGGAAAACTAGAAAAGATTTTTATGTCAAATCATATGATTTATTCTCCAAAATATAAATCTAAAACAGACGACACATTATCGGAGGATCTGCTCCAGAACCATAAAAAGTTGAAAAATAGTCCAGGTTTTGGGAAACAAGAAAAGAGCTTGCAAGATTTAAATATTAATTCTACAGAGGATCTCAAATGAAAGACATTGAAGGACGATAAATGACTGCTAGTTTAATCTTTTGATCAATATAAGAATATGCTAAAGCAGAGGGCATTTATTATTTTTCTGACAAAAATAGAATTTAGAGCATGGGAATGATAGAAGCAGTTAAGTCTACGTGCATAAAATCTTACTTATTTACTGGTTATGTTTAAGAATCAGTACCTCTTAACTAATTAACTCTTAAAAAATATCTGTACATGCTTCCCCTGCCAGTTGCACCGAGAAATTCTACTCAAGATCATGCATTATAACATACAAACGTAACCTTAACAACTAAGCTTCACCACCAACTTTAGACCATTCTCACAACCAGCCATGTTACTTTTCGTGGTTCCTCCTTCCTGACACTTTCAATGCAATTGGAGCTCCAGTCCTCATTAAGGCCTTCTTGGTTCTTTAATTATCGCAAAAGTCAAACTATCTCAGTTTATTAACCCCCATTTGAAGTCCAAGCCTCCTCTAACCCACTCAGCCCCCAAACCATCCATCCTAAACTTACTTCATATAAGCTTCAGCATGGCCTCTCAGCACTCATATGGCATATGTTAGGCTTCTCCCTTGGCCAACTTTGTGAACCATAATATATTGTGGGCTTTACTCCATGAGGTCCACAGTTAGATCTGTTGTATAGAAAATAACAAAGACCACTTATCTGAAATAATGAATGAACACATCACACCCCAGAAGAACCTTTCAACTTACCCACCTTTTTCTGATCGCATTAGACTGCCATAGATTTGTCTTAGTAATGGATCAACAGAAATGGTCAGATTATGCAATTTTTTAGCCTTCAATTTTCATTTAAGCATCATATCAAGTTGTATTTACACAACAATTGCATCCACATACTTACCCTAACCTCGTCTTGTCGATCAGCACTTAATGATAGCAGTGTAACATACCTCCTTAAAAATGTGAGGCATGTGACCTGTCCTAGTGCTATCCCTGCCCAAGCATGTTTAACAACAGAATTCTGATAGAATTTGCTGCTCTAATTTCGATATGATTCAAAATAGCTTCTCTAGTAAATGCGACATGATAATTATGCAACAGGATCCATTTTAACTTTAAAATGGAATACAGAAAAACAACTTGCAGGAACAAAGTTGAGAAAAAAAGGTTACCTAAATCTAGCAATTTCCCGTAGTGGTCCACCAATCCCACAACCCACATCCAAAACCTGTATTTACAAATATACAGAAGCATACATTATCTACAAAGCATCTTGCCTACTAAGATTTGCCGTGTAAGTCACAAAAGGAAAGACAACTAAAACCTTCATTCCCCTTTCCAAGCCTAGTTGTAGCGCAATAAAATGCTCGTAGCGCTTGATGCTTTCTCTTAATGATTCCCCTTTCCATCTTCATAAACATTATTAAAGTAAATAATTAATTCTAAGCAATTATCAAGAAATGATCCATAAACATAGTGTATTTTTTTCTGATGAAAGATGAATAAATTAAATGTCAGTAATTAAAGTAGTGCTAACCTGTTAGCAAAGTGGAAGGACTCTCCCCAGCCATATTCATAGAAGCTTGTGGAAAGATCATAGTACTTGCTTACCTGAAATATATCAAATAAATACCAAAAGCATTTAGTTAGATTTTGCAAGGATATGGTCAAAACCACATTGACTGTTTCATGCTGGATTCAAATTCGCAGTTATTCAATGATATAGAAAATGAGTTTATCCTACAGGTTATGATATTTTGAAATCTTTTCATCAGATTACAAAGAACAAACATTGCTCCAATATTTTCATCCAGATTCCTTCACAAGACAAACAAGCATCACGTCATCAGTGCATACTTAGTTAAAAATTGACACTGATGCGGACATCTTTTCTCTAAATCAGAAGTGTTGCATATAGTCTTTTATCCATAATCAAATATGAAAACCTTAAAAATGAATCCATTGCAATTAATCCATGTATCAGTAAAAACTAGAGCAAAAACTTCGCTTTGAGAAAAAACTAAACTTAGCCCTGAAAAAAGGGTCTTGTTTGGATATTCAACTTGAAGAGATATAATTATACAATTTCATGGACCAAATTTATCCCTTCAACTAATCTCAAAAACTGTCAGCTATAGCTGATACCTGATCACAAGTACCTTAAGGCTTCATCAGTAAACATCCAAGTCATGACCAAGGTATCCTAACCTATCATACAATATTTGTCCTTATCCTGACATAAAAATCTGTTTAATAAAAAATGAAGGTATAAATACAAAGTATAAAAACCAGAATTTGAAAGTATAAGAGTCCATATTATATTTGTACATACATACATACATATGTACATACATGTATTCAGATTGCAATCTTTAAAAATACACTGCATCTGCCATCTCATGATCTTGATTTTTGCTGCTTATACAAGTCATAGCAAACTCTCATATACCAGAAAAAAATTAAGAAACGTTAAATGCCAGTAATTTGACAATTGACACTAGTTACCTTTTTGATAGTGCCTTTGTTTTTGTTTTTAAAATTCCAATAAGAATTGAAATAGACTGAACAGAAATAATGATGAAACCTTTTTGTTTTTAAAATTGTTTGTAAAACCTTTAGGCCGCATTTTTGAGCATAAAGCAGGCATAGGGCATGGAATAGGCCTTATTCTTGCCAAACAGCCTTTTGAAAATAGGCACAACCAAGGAAGAGTTATGCTGGTGAAACTTGCTTATGACAGGCATAAACATTCCAATGGGGAGCTGTCATAAGCTACTCCTTGGCATAAAGGCATCTTTCATATCTACTTTTTATTTTTTTATGAACAAAAATTTCTCGTCCAAAAAGTGTCCCAAAAATTATAACCAAACAGAAATTGGAATAACTCAAAGCGTAACTATTCCCAAGGGCATAAGTTTTGTGTTCCCATTTTTCTTGTTCCTGAATCAAATGCACGAAAAAGGTAGGCATAAGTGAGAAATGGTTATGTCAGTCAAACTTGCTTATAATAGGCTTAAGTATTTCATAGGAGAGTTGTCATAAAGTATTCATGGCCATAAAGGAATTGTTAATGCCCACTTTTTACATTTTTTTTGGATAAAAGAATCCTTATTCAGAAGTTATTCCAAAAATCTTCCAAACATCGTAGCCAAACGGAATTGGAAAAACTTGAGGCATAACCATTCCCACAGGCATAGTTTTTTCTGTTTCTATTTTTCCTGCATAAACAACCATAAACAATCTCTGACATAGTTAGGAGTTATATTTGAAGTGGAATAGCTATAACATATTCCTACTTTAATGTGACTTTTGAAGAGTTGTGGTTGGTTCAGGACTCTTGGATTTATCTTTTTCCAGTATAATAAAAATATGCATACAATATGTCCATACATGGCAGCAAATTCAAGGTGGCCATAGTTTATTTCTTATCTATGGAGTCTAGAAAAGTTCACATAAAACTGCACAATTTAGTAACTTCCTCCTATCCTAGTAAACCGATTTTCAACATCATTTTATGAACCAAGCAAGCCTCAATTTCTTCAGATATTTAACTTTTTTTTAGATAACAGGCATAGCGATAAGATCACAACGTTAGCACATGTTTTTTCCTTAATTCTTGTTCTTTCTTTTGTTCTTCTTTTTATAAATTGCTGTCATATCAATGGTTTCAGATTTGTCTTATCTTGTGCACGTTAGCCATAAAACTAGTTGCTTGGAATTCCTCTAGTCACAAGAATCTTAGAATTAACTTTGGGAACCAGCTTTCCATGTCAATTTTTCTTCAAACTTTTATTTCCTGCATCAGATCAGGCATATCAGATCTCTGTTCCTCTACGGCGTCAGATCTTATGTCTTGCATAAGTACCCTTCCACTTGACAACGCAGTCTTCTACATCCTTCTTTCAATCTTTTTTTTTTTTTTTTTTGGTAAATTTCAATCTTTGATCCTATAAGCCCAAATACCCTTAAAGTAATCTACTTTGTCCATTTTAACCATCTACCTACACAACTTAGGCCAGCAAGTCAACATTCCTATGATCGATACTGTCATTCTACTAGCCAAAGCCATTCATTACCATAAGTAACACTCTAAACCATGGGATCATATTTTTAATGCTGGCAACGAGTTTTATATAAATGATAAAATGAACAAAGCTTTGTATTGGAGTTAAATCCAACAATTAAACAAGAAATAAATAGATAAGTTGTCTTACCATGTCATTGTAGTTGGCTTTTCTTGTTTCCTCATCCCCTCCAAAATAGCCATGATAGTTCTCATACCTAGGAAAAGAAAAATTATACACAATTAAAGAAAAATACCAGAAATCAATTTACAGATAATTGCGCTCAGAAAGAACTAATAGTGAACAAAATGTTGTAAACTCCAGGAAGAAACATCAATAGTCCATCTTTTGTTCACATCATTTTGTTTGTGGATTGTCAAATCAGTAACGGCAGCCACAAGGTTATTTTGTTAAAATTATATGGACAGCAAAGATTCGAGCTTGTAAAGTTGAGGAATGCATAGACACCACTAGCAGAAAGGAAGGGCATGAAGAATGCGATTATTGTTTCACTTGTCAAATTACATTATTGTTTTATAAGCCTAAAAGAAGGAAAATTTAGGCCAGATGCTTCATTAGAAGATTCTGCATGGACACATGTACATGTTATAGGCCAAATAGCAAGGGTCCTTATCACAAACTATTATTCACAAAAGCTACATTAATCCTTGAGAATAATTAAAGAAAAGTACTATTGTACTATTGTACTTCTTTTTCCTTTTTCCTTCAACACAGTTGATAACTGTGATCCGTTGTCAAAACTTATGTGGTACAATATGCTCATAACGATAAGATAAAAATGGCATTCTCCCCGGATCAAACATATTCATAGCTATCTATGTCCAACACTATTGAATTATGATGAAAAAAAGACAGAGGGCACGGCGAGAAACATACTGCTCCACTGCCGACTTGACTCCCTTCTTGTCGATGCTTCCTCCCACAGCAAAAGCAAGATCCAGAGCTCCTGACATCACTGGATCCCAGAAACACTAAAAAAAATTGCAAGACCCAGATCAAATTTTTTTTAAAAGAAAACTTAATTAAAGCTCGTCCACTTTTATAAAGTTGAAAAAAAAAAACAAACAAGGAGAATAAAGAAAAAAGAAAAATAATTTTTTTTGGATTTTTTTTGCATATATACCCTCTTAAATATATGAAATTATATGAATACCTTCGTAAAATTACTATTTGCTTGTATATCCTTTTTTTTCTTTTTTGATATATATCTGTGCCATCTAACATTGTTAAAAAATAAATAGCTCAAAACTAAAATAACTGAAATACCCTTATAGGTAGATATGTAGAAAAAAGTTATAAGGGTATACACTCAAATAACAACTTTACAAGGATATTCATGCAATTTCTCATACTTAGAAGCGTATACAGTCAAAAAATCTATTAAAGAAAGATTGAAACTCGATTGACACTTGCTAAGTCTTTTATGATTCAGTTGGATCGACAAATCAAAAAAAGATTGAGCAATACTACCAATTTTCTTTTTAAAATCATTACTCGGTCAAGTTAGAATATTAAGTGATCATTTTAGTAATGCTATTCTCCTCTTGATTTTGATATAATTATCATTATTAAATCTATGACACCTATATATTATTCATCATTTTTAAAAATGAAAGAATCTCAAATTTAAATTAATTATAGATGCTTAGATTAGTAAAATATTTTTTAGTAATTTGTAAATATTGAGTTGTTGTTTATGTTTTAGGCAAGAATTTCGTAAAAGCAACATGATCTATTTTATAAGAGTTGATATTAACATGAGATCATGTGACATGGTAGTATTAATCTTTTCTTGTCACCTTTTTTCATTAAGAAAACTGAATTATCTTTACTAAATTTTGATTATTTTTATTGAATTTTTTTAAGTGTATACTCTCCTAAATATGCATAATTGCATGAATACCCTTGCAGAGTTACTATTTGTATTTGTATCCTTATAAAGTTTTCTTTTTGCGTGTCTATTTGGTAATGGTATTTCAGTCATTTTAAATGTAAATCATTTATTTTTTAACTACATTAGATGGTATGGATATATGTATAAAAAAAGAAAAAGAAGGATATACATGCAAAATAAGTATTTTATGATGATATATATGTAAATAGCAATTTTACGATGATATTCATATAATTTTATATATTTTGGAAGGCATACATGCAAAAAAAATATTTTTTTATTTTTTCTATAATGAGAGAAAAAATAGTCACATCAAAAAGCACCTGCATTTGGAAAAAAAAAGAGTACATAATGTGGAACATAGATTTCACTAAAAAGGCAAAATCGAACGGAAAAAATGGGACATTGGAAAAAGAAGAAAGAACCAAAGCCATATTTTCACGAGAAAAAGCAAATAGAAGGAAAAAGGAAGACGAAACAAAAGATAAATAGCCAGACCTCAAACCCAAGCCAGCCATGTAGTAGGATTTTAATTAAAAAAAGAAAGAAAAGGGAAAGAAGAAACGAAGAAATCAACAAAATTCACGATTATTACATTCTCTCGATTCTTTCAAAACAAAAGAAAAAAAAAAGAAGAAATAGAAGGCTTGAGAAGAGATAACGGCCTCAAAAAGATCGGATTCGCTCGAATGGGCGAAGGCGAGGCCTTACGATTTTTATCGCGTGGAATAGGGGGACGATGGAATCTAAGAGGGCAAGAAAACAAAAATATCAGAGGAAACGTGAAGATATGAACCCAGCCAGGCTTTCCATTTATAGAGAGAAGGTGGGCGCCGGGGGAGGAGAAGAGAACGGAACGGGGGAGAGAGTGGGCCTGCCAGCCAAATTGTTTATTCCTTCGGGGCCCCGTCGCCCGCCGGCGCTCCACTTGTACGGCCCACCGTCGAAAGGCACCAATCCATGATAATATTAGCAAAAAATTACTTATAATCTTGCGCAGATATTTATTTTTTTAAAAAAAATGAATTATGTAAGTGCAAGACAAGGGTATTATTTTCATGATATAATGCCTATTATAGCAAAATAATAGATAAATAATGATTTACATATATATTTATGTTTTAAATATATGTAATGTATAATTTTAATTTATTTTTACGGAAATTATGGTGCGGATCATTTTTGGGACTTCTCTTGCATTTCGTAACAATTTTGCTTGGCCTTCGGAAGCGCTTCAGTCCACTAGAATGAATGCGACCTACCACTAGTCACTACAAGTAGAAGGAAACGGAGTACCTCAATGTGTTACCATATGTGATTGCGGACACCTGTCTCCCACGTGGGGCGACAGAGAACCAAATACTATTACTATATATACGGACGCGCGCGTTCTAATTGGCCAAGATCGAGCATCCTCTATTGTGCATGGTTTGCACTGTAACACACTATTAGTCACGCCCCGAATTCAGACGCCGCAGACACCACCATATAGATATTCAAGGCTACAGATTATATCAAAGCAATACTAATTTTTTAAAAAAAATTTAATCAATAAATTATTCAAATTATTCTGACAATAGCTCCAATGTAACATGTGTTAAAATAAATCAAATATTCTAACTAGTCTAACTAAATGCCAATAACTGAAAGAATCTTCGGAAAATCTAGTGCACTTTCTAATCCTATACGATCATGCATCTGCATCTGAAAAATAGAAAAAAATATGATAGTGAGCTACACAAGCCCAATAAGTAACATAATACTCCATAGTGGGTCAAAACATGCCAAATGTTTATTTTTTTTTTGGTAAACCGGCGTTTTACTATGCATTGCGAGGACGCCCTGAAGCATCAAAATACAAAGCATGAGCATGACCCTGCGGGATGGGGGTTGTACCATCCCATACAAAAACTCCAGTGTGATGTGTTGCATAGGAGGCGACCCAGTCAGCCGCACTGTTCGCCTCCCGTAATACATGTGTGACCCCAACTGAGTCGAGACCCTCCAAAAGGTGGCATACATCATAGACAAGTGGATGTAGATCTGACCTAGTGCACTCCTGATCCAATCGACCACTATAGCCGAATCACCCGCAAAATGTTTATTTAAAGCACAAAATATTGACTGAAAAATAAATCATCAATAAACATTTTTTAAAAAAATTTATTATTATTTTTATAAAAACTGATACCAAAATTCCCACATCAATAGGCTATGGCCACGTAACCTAGTGGCATGGGTCACACAAAGTGCCAAAAACCACTATTATTAACAACCGGAGATAACGGTGTCCAAATACCACTATTCTAATACTGGTGGTGCGGTGTCGAAACAACTTTCTCACATATTACGAGTCAGTAGAGTTAACGAATAATTTTCATTGGCGGAGCCAGATTATAGCCATGCTAAGAATACATACATACAAAATAAATTTTTCATAGTTTGTTCCATCACATTTTCTAGATTTCATAACATATAACATAATTTTAAAATGAATATTAACATGCCTGGCTTAACTAAATACCCAACATATATCAAAATTTAATTAACTAATAAACTTTTTACCAAATAATTTTGGAAAACACACTTTGAAGCATTAGGTTACTTACCTCTTTTAGCTTTAAATCTACTTTAGGCAAACGGGTCAGATGCACCTGTTTAATATCATTAAAATATTATTAATTTTAACATTATTCCGGAAGTCAAAATTAAACACTGCGGAGAACAGCTTCATGCCCCCAGATCAGGTCGGTTAAGTAATTGTGCCTGATTGCCCAGATCAGTCCGAGCAAGGAGGATTCAATGGTAAAGATCAAAGATGGTCAAATTTTGCTGGGGTTGAAGTAATAGGGCGGTCTACTGCTCGGGTATCGAGGCGGTGCAGGGCTAGGGATCAACTTGGATATGAGAAAAGGATGCAAGGGCTTTGAACTAAGATCTCCAGGTCTGGCATAGAGAGAGAATCTCGATCCAAGTCTTGGTCTAATTTTGATCACGGGCTCGGTCTAAGTGGTTCGGGTCGCCTATTAGGGAAAGGTCTAGATCTACTCGATTAAGGAGAGTCAAGGGCTAGTTTTTTTTCCTATATCTTGGCCCAAAATGGGGATGAACATGGTCCAAAATGGATGAACAGAACCCAAATTAAATACGACCCATAATGGATGAACAGGACCCAACACGACCCAAAATGAACATGGCCCAAAATGAGCACGAGCCACGATGGATCAATAAATAGCCCAAAATGAACACGACCCACAATGGATGAACAGTGCCCAAAATGAATGATCACGGCCCAAAATAAGCATAACCCACGATGGATCAATGAACACTGCCCAAAATGAACACGGCCTACAATGGATGAGCAGTGCCCAAAATGAATGATCACGGCCCAAAATGAGCACGATCCCGTTGAGTAAGAAAGCAAGGAGGAATGGGAAGAGAAGGAAGAGAGGGAGGAGGGGTTGTCAGGCCTGGGCGGTCGGAGGTCGACGGCCAGCCGACGACAACCAGCGGTGGCTGCGTCGACCGATGAGAAGGAGGAACTAAGATCATCCTCGATTTAGCCCGAAACAGAGAAAGGGAACACACTCGGCAATAGGAAACATAGAGAGGGGGGATGGGAAGGATCTCGGCCGCGGCTGCTCAACTAGTGGCATCGGCGCTCGAAACAGAGAGGAATCAAAGGAAGCAAAGCAATCGGGGAGGACTTCAGATGACGCTCAGCCGGAGTGGCACACCAGCCATCGGAGGAGGAGGGAGGGGAGGGAGGAGGAGCTCGATGGTGGATCAATGGCAGAGGGAGGAGAGAGCTCGTTCACCGCCACAATTCTCGTAGCGGTTGAGTGAGATCGGCAGCCGTTCAAAGTAGCCACAGAGCCGCCGCGGGGCTATTGCAAATATCGCCTCCGTTTTCCTAAGAAAGTAGCCACAATTCTAGCTTCTCTTTCGGCCATAGGCTGGTCAATTGGGCCTACCGGCTTGAGCCCTAGACGGCCCATTCTAGGCCAGATATCACAATTATCACCGTTTAAAATGAATGACCATCAACAGCGTTATATTCTACGGTGCCATCAAACTATCCATGCTCATAAATATAAGTAAGGAACTCTAATCGGAATAAGAGCGAATGAGCGTTGGCACGTGTGGTTTCACATTGGTAAGCCAGTCTGTTTGAAGGCTTCAGACATGACCCACAGGGAAAAGACAAACGCCAAACACCTGAATCCAGGCAGATCCCAGCGGACACACCATCTAATGAATCTTTCTTTGACTCCATAATAGTTTTGACACCATGCCATTTATCTGTTTTACACGAATTAGAATAACACACGCGCAAGCTTATTAATTAATTAGCCCGGTAACCGACGATCGTGATTTGTGCCCAATACATGATGTTTTCTTGTGATGGAGCCCGCGGTGACACATAAAATGGCTTCCAGCCCAGCTCCGATGCTCGGAAGAAGAAGAGTTTGGCTTTGCCGAACTCCCTCACATGCATCCAGCTGGTGGATTCACACGGTTCATTGGTATAAGATATGCGCGGAGCAAGGTGGCTTAAATATGAGACCTTGCTGCTATATGGGCTGGGTGGAAGATAGGAGGAAAGGACGACAACGACGCAAACCAACTAAAGCAACCTTGTGAAGGGAGAAGGAAGGGCTGAAAGCGATGCGCAACAAGCGGCGTTTGGCCTCCAGAAAAAAAGGCACAGTAACCTGGGGAGCCGTCACCCCCCAGATTCGTATGATGTATCTTTGCCCCAAAGAAGGATTCACCTTCGCGCGAATCCACAGTCGGATCACCCACCGCACAGCTCGCAACGCATTCCAATCGCCATCATTCATCCGCCGCATTCATTAGTTCTAAAGCGGAATATATTAGGGTAGTTGGAAATATCTGTAAGTGAGAAGAGGAATGATAGCAATAACTTCTGAGAAGAAGGATGAGTAATAATTTCTGAAAAGACGACTCGTCCTACTGCTCTCTTGGAGCAGGGGAGAAGAAGGATGAGTAATAATTTCTGAAAAGACGACTCATACTGCTCTCTTGGAGTAGTTGGAAATATCTCCAAGTACGTGGGAAGAAGGATGACTAATAATTTCTGAGAAGATGACTCGTACTGCCCTTTTGGACCAGTTGGAAATATCTCTAAGTAGGTGAGAAGAAGGATGACTAATAATTTCTAAGAAGATGGTAATCTGAACCTTATGATGTGTTTATCTTTTAAATATCTATAAGTGGGTGAGAGAAGGGATGAGTAATAACTTCCGAGAAAATGACTCGTCCTGCTGCTCTCTTGGAGTGGTTGGAAATACCTTTAAGTAGGTGAAAAGAAGGATGACTAATAATTTCTGAAAAGATGGTAATTTGGACCTTGTGATTTGTTTATCTGTTAAATATCTATAAGTAGGTGAGAAGAGGGATGAGTAATAACTCCTGAGAAGATGACGCGTACTGCCCTCTCGGAGTAGTTGGATATATCTCTAAGTAGGTGAGAAGAAGGATGCCTAATAATTTCTGAGAAGATGGTAATCCGAACCATGTGATTATTAGAATTATTAATCGCCGGGCAAAAAAGACGGAAACGCAGTTTGGGATCCCCCGCCATATGAGTGCGTGCAAATAGATTAGATCAGACCGAATCATAAGTAACTCCAATCCAACTCAATTTTCTGTTTGAGTTGGATCCACGACTATAACTTTTAACTCAATAGATCATTTAAGTTGGATCGGATCTATATATATAATCCTATCCCAATCCAAAAAATTTGAATTCGATTCCGATCCGAACCCCATTTAACTTTACAAAATAAATAGAAAGCAGATTTTAGTTTCTTGCACAATGCGTTTTAAAAATTCATGTACAATTAACAAATCCGAATCCCACCGAAATCTGAACGAACAAGCCGATGAATTAGAGTTAATTATAGAATTCTCTATCTTGTGGTGCTTATATGGTAAGCCTATCTAGAGAAAACTTTCAAATAGGCTGTAAAATTATTTTGGATTGCAGTGCTGAGATACATCTTCGGCAAACTGTTTTCTAACACCAAGTTCAAGCATTGCTTAACTTCACTGTAAAAATCATTTTTAATATTTGCACAAATTCTCTATGTCCCAACTAAATGGTCCTGAAAATGAAATGTTAGGTGTATTATCAATGACAGTAATTCAAATACAGCGAGTCATGATATCCATCACTTATACAGATTTTAAGAGACAAAGGGCCGAAGGATGCCAACGCTTGGGGTGTGAATATTAATGATGTTTTTGGAAATTGCCCACACTGTTTGTAATGCTATTTTAGACTGGCTGCTCTTGGAATGGATTCTCTCAATTGATCTGTAGAAACTGAGCTCTCAATTGATCTGTAGAAACTGAGCTCTTGATCGTTGTTGTTGAACTTGTTCTCTCCCCAAACATGACACCAATATCTACATAGTCTCAGAAGAATGAAAAGAAAAAGAGTCAATATCTTCCATAATATCCATGAAAATGAAGTGTGCATATATAGTGAGAGAGAACATACCAAAGGCCATAGAACTCTGAGAATGCTTAGCCAATAATAAAAAAAATTGCCTAAATTTGTAAGAAAAATAAAAAAAGTCGGAACATAGAGTGAAAAATTCAAAATTGCTCCAAAAATCAAATGAATCGGATTGGGTTGGATCAAAATTTAGTAAACCCAGACCTAGTTCAAATAATGAAATGGGTCCAATTTAAAATCCGATCCGGCCCACGGGTTCTTTAAATCTGGTCAGCTTGGTCTAATGAGTAGGACAAAGTCTTATTCATTGAATTCATAGTATATGGAATGGATTCAATGCAATAGTTGTTTGGTACTTGATGGGAAGACATGAATGACCATTAAAGCTCACGGATCTTGCTAAGCTCACCTTTAAATGGGAAGATCCTTTGGTGGAGAGTATGACATGCCCATATTGAAGATGGTCGTGCCACTGATCGGTTATCTTATGATGATCGCATGAAAACTGAGACAGGAGAGCAGAAGTATAGTTTTCAGAAATCTTGCCTGTCAGTTGTATGAACGCAAGCTGATTGGCTCATCCCTGGATAAATAAATAACATAAAATTTGACACTTTCTCAATTCAAGAACGAATTATATCTTGCTACGATCAAGTTTAAAATATAGATTGTTCAATCAGAAATTTCAGCTATTTTCAAAAAACTACAACTTAGTAAAATATATAGTCAAATGAAAAAAATCTACCCAAGTGGAAATGAAAAAGAAACCTATTTTCAAACAAAAAATATATAGTCAAATATATATATAAAAAATGCATTATTCTAGGATCTATTTGGTATTGTTCTTATTTTTGTGTTTTTGTTTTTCTGTTGTAACTTGGTGGTATACTGCAAAGACATTGATGTTGAAGAGAGCACCTGCACAAAATTTCAGCTCGGAGATGAGGGAGATGTTACCTCGGAGGTTGCGGCGAGGGAGGTCGAGCGCCTCCACCGTTTGGTTCGGGCCAGTGCAGGTGACGCCGCGCCAGGAGCAGTAGGACCTTCGGCTGTTGGGGTCCCACCGTCCCAGTCCACCACCGTGAGCTCTCTCTGGAGAGCCACCATGGTGGGGCGATCCTGGAGCTGGGCGGCGGCGGCGGCGGCGGCGGGCTGGCTCCCACATAGAAGAACCATCACAAGAGCATAGCAGCGGCGAAGGGAAGCCAAACAAGTACATATGAGGATATATTAGTCTTCTCATGATGCGAGGGAAATCATACCAAGCACATGTTGTTAGTTTGTTTGATGACAGATTAAATAGTATTATTAAATCATCTATAAAGCATCCATCTTTTGATAGACAAAGCTTATATGTTGGTCATGGACTATGGGGGTGCATTTTCTAGTCTTTTCTTGAAGGTCATACCTATCTTTTGGCTTTGATATCAGAACGTTGGCCTCCCTGGTTGGAAAGGCAAGCCCCTAGCTTTCTTCTTGCTTCTGATGTCCAGATTTTTGCCCGTGGAACCAGGAGCTTTAAGTACTGGGGTAATTAATCACCGGTACATTTATTAACCGATCTCTAACGTTTAATTCCTGTTGACTGGTTGTTTAACAATCAGTCCAGCCATATTTCAATATTTTATTATGAGATGAAAATGCCCTGAAAGAATATTTTAATTTCTATTGCTTGATCTTTCATCCCACCGGAGAAGCGGAAAAAAAAAGGGGTCGGGTTGTGGCCGGCGCCACCCCTCCCGAGCCTCCTACCGCGGCTGCGCCGCCAGAAATACCCCCGCCCCAGCCCTCTTCCGAGCCCCCTCGCTTTGCTGCGCCGCCGAGAATACCCCGGCCCTTGCCCAAAGGCATTTTCGGCCTTTCTAAAAAAAATAAAAGGAGCTCAAAGACCGAAAATTAAACTTGGTAAAGATATTGGGTAGAAGATTTTAATACCGGTCAATCAGAACTTTTTGTTATAGCGGGGTCTTTTGGAGGGTGGGGAATTAAATATTTCTAGTTTTTTTGCCCGTGAAATCAGGAGCTTTAAGTATTTCTAGTTTTGTGCTCCCACAGGCCCTACATCAGAGATATCAACGGTCTTGATGCACCTGGTCTGCACTTTGGATCCAAAAGGCACCTCTGCTCCCCTGTTTGGAGTCAGCTAACTTGATTGCATGCACTTTCTCGTTACAAGTAAAAGTGCTCGTTTCATGTTTCCAGTATGTTTTGATTTCAATGGCAAACATCACGACATGGTGTGCGATAGGCCTGTTTCTAATGACAGGTTTTGTTGGGTTGCTACATATTTATGGAAGAAAGAGAAATGTGTCTTTAGAGAGGATAGATGTTAATGGCATCCATTAACCTGATGCCCTCATTTATTAGCTATATTATATATATATATATATATATATATATATATATATATATATATATATATATATATATTAGGTCACTTGCAATAGTTTCTTGCACTCCAAAAACTTTGGGACAATAACACGGCCATTCTACACAATCCATTATAACACGAAGCTAACAATTATTTTTGGCTTCCAAATTCACCTCAAACAAAATATAAAAAATAAAAATTTATTTTTTATTTATTAAATACAACTAATACTGGTTCAGAGCGTCTAAATCTATACATAAATACCAAACCTACAATTCTCAATATATAGAAAATTACTAAGCTACACATTCATAATTAACTAAAAAATTAAAATTTAGCTACAAAATCGCCAAATTTACTAGCACGAACTTAAAATTTAAGCCATCCTTTATTCCTACTGATCCTACTTGTCCCAAAAAAATAAAAATAAATAAATATACATGAGCGATATAGTTCAATAAGTAACTCTTATACTACCTTATCAGATCAAACATAAGTTTTACTATGCCAATACATCATTTTATAAAAATAACAATTATCACAAAAATATATTTTATAGTGCAATATATTAAAACAAATCATAAAACCAATGAACAAATCATCAATATTTCATAAACATAGTTCCAAGTTCATTTTGCAAATAAATTAATAAATTATTCTTCTGCTATTTAGCACATCATAGTTTGAAACATTACTCACGGATATTCATACTACGGATACTTTAAATTCGTGATAGGGCTTGTGCTACAGTCAAGTGGACCAGGCCCGAACCAGGCCATCACACAGTTAATCAAACTTTTTGGGGCATTAAATATCTTTTTAAGATGTTTTTCTCAAAAACTCTGGAAGTGTCCATCTCATTCATGGTTTATACTATAATTTCAGCTCATTGGCGGCGGAGCATATTGAAAACATCAGATAGGAGAATTATGGTACCCTCCTGATTTAGTTTCAGAATATTTTGTTTTCTGATTTTATTGGATGCATTTATACTAAAATTATATGATCTGTCCTATCCACCCCAAAAAAAAAATCAATTCATTCGTCTCTTCTCATAATTCTGCTGATTAAGATTTGTTTCAACAAAATCCTAATGATAAATAAAGTGTAATCAGAATTCAAATGCATCATACACCATATGTTAAAAAAAAATTTGCATACCTATCACACAGGCCAGGGCAGCAGCAATGTTCCCCATAAGTTGGTCATTACGAGAGTTTTTTTTCTGAAAAAAAATAAAATAAAGTAGTTATGAGAGTTTTAAGTTGTTCACTTGATAACTTGGTTATAACAAAACAAAGAATTGTATAAACAAAACAATGGATATGTTTGTGAAATGTTTTTTTTTTCGAAAATTCAATAACTAATTGTTAATCGATCGAGTCAATTCCTTATGATTCTTAGCCTCAAGACAAAGCTAAACACAAACAAGAAGCTCCATGACTGGGGATTCCATGTGGGCGCACAACTAGAAGTCTAGAACCAGTAAGATTAGATGGTGTGATAGATATTCTACTAGTATTCGATACAATTTTCTGGCAATGGTACATCCTCTTCCTCACTCACACCAGCTGCTTGGCCATAGGAATTAGGCAGTGTCAATCTGAGCTATCTTGTACACATAAAAAACTACATACAGGAGGGGAAGTGAGACCTTTTCTTCTAATGTTATCACAACTGAACAGCTTTTGATTAAGACCATGGAACAGGACAGCTCTAGTTGTGGATGGATGGGATGGGCCCTCACTGGTTGGCTTGGCACTCCCAAAAGGAAACCCAGCAGGTTTCTTGGTCCAAATCACTAATCGATTGGGGATTGGAGGCTTAGGGACGAGGAGGAGAGGATTTTGCTTGAGAGTTCATGGGCTATCCCCCAACTTAGAAACAAATAGACAAATGGTATAAATTTTGCTGCATCTTGTCAAGGAATCTCCTTGCACAAGTAGACTCCAGAGACCGTACCAATTCCATTTGCCCGTTCTTTTTTCTTTTTGGTAAATCAGAAAAATTATACCATAATTGTCACGCCCCCGCCTCTGCGAGGCACGTGAGGCACCTACTGCCCACGTGGGGGCCACATGAGGGGGGAACACGGGAACAATATCTGGCAAAGACCAAATGCAGGATTTGGAGACACCCGCCTCATATGCCCAGACTCTGGAACGAGTCTTTCCGATGTGGGACTATTGGGCCTCACACCCTTCCCACCATCGGACAAGAGCCGTCCTCGGCTCTGATACCAAATGTCACGCCCCCGCCTCTGCGAGGCACGTGAGGCACCTACTGCCCACATGGGGGCCACATGAGGGGGGAACACGGGGCTCCCCTGCCAGATATTGTCCGGTTCTGGGGCTTCACGTAAGCGTCCTTCACCCCTCCCCGGTTTTGTTTTCCATCCAAAACGCGTCTGCAGGATTTGGAGACACCCGCCTCATATGCCCAGGCTCTGGAACAAGTCTTTCCGATGTGGGACTATTGGGCCTCACAATAATAATCAAAAAACAAAATATTCAAAAATTAAAACGGTAGATTAACCGTAAAAATATTGACTACATAAGATTGGATATTGACTACATAAGATACTATCCAATCCGCTGCATTATTAGTTTTTCATTTTTTTTTTTTGTCTTTTTTCACAAATCATCAGGTCTAGCATGAGCACTTCAATGATCTAAAAACCAGGAAACGGGTCGTTTATTCCTCCTGATGTAAACTTTGGCAAGATATTGGGCAACTTTTTTCTCTGTTTTTTTTGTTTTTCCGATTGAAAGAGGAGAAATTGGCAACATTTAAAAACTGAACAGTCTGAAAAGAAGAGGAAATGCAGGTCTTTGGCTTTGTGCACTGACAAATGTCTAGCCTGTGATCAAGCAAGCATATCCTCAGTGACTATACCTGCTACTTCTTGCAATTCATTAAGCAGCTGCATTTTGAGTGAAGACCAGAGGCACATGTAAATATAATAGAAATGAACAGTGATGAACCAAAAAGAAAAAAAGAATGGAAGATATACATATAAAGAAGTCAACAAAGGCAAAAAGCATCACAGGTTTCACAGTGACTTCTGGAATTTGTTCATACGCGGACAGACTTTGGAAAAAAAAAAACCAGTCAAGGCCACATCTCCTTAAAAGAAAAGTAACATTATAACACAAGCACGTTTCGAGATTCTTTTCCACTTGTTGTACAAATGTTACAAAGTCCTCGCCTCTTGTTCTTCAGGATTTGAAGATAAATTATACTAAAATTTGATGCCTCCCCCTGGTAAAGATTAATTAGAAAAATGACGCCACACTTGCTTTTCAGGAGCTGTCTTTTCAAGCAAACTTCAGTCGCCTGCCGATATCACAAAAAACTTCAGTCTGTAGCCCATTAAAATTTCATATGATCCAAATAAGACATAAAATGTGAAGTGCCTGGCAACACATAGCCATCTTACAGGCAGCTATTTCTTAAGCAGCAGAGAAAACGAGCAAACTTAAGAAGAAGCCTATGTTCTTTGTAAATGTTTGAATAGGTGCAAAATTTCTATACTTGAAATGGATTGCACCATATGTATCAGTAAATAACTGGCACAGCATTCGGATTGTTTCTAGAAGATCACAGAGCTCCCACTGCCACTAAATCAATTCATTCTCACAAACGTAAATTTAGCAGTTAGAGAGAGAGAGAGAGAGAGCGCGCTTTCTATTCAGTACGAAAAACAAGCACCAACACTAACAGAAAATATAAGGAACATGCAATGCAAGACCTTTATGATCCCTTTTAAAAATAAATTAAGTTAACAAGAACAGAAGATCTGATATCCTGACAACAAGTGTCAGTGTTCTACTGCAGTCTCATTTGGTGCTTACCACAAAATGCTTAGTCAGTTTTAGGCCTTCGACGCTTGAATAGGCTGCAAATCAAAGATACAAGCCATTGCCAGAAAACAACCACCCGACTCAACCTCTTGGGTTTGGGTTCGGGCCGCGGTCCAAAAATCCCCTTATAAATCTCTTTCTGCTTCTGATAGACAGCTTTGTCATGTTCAGCAAGCAGCTGCAGTTCTCTCACGATAGCCTTGTCTTCTGGGGCAAATTTTCTGGCCTTTTGAAAGTCCTCCCTGGCAGCATCTGTTTGACCAAGTTGTGCTCTGGCTTTTCCTCGTCTGTATAACGCTTTCACATTGTTTTCATCTTCAGATAATACCTGAGAGCCCATTACACTTGACAAACTTAGTGAAATAACAGATTTATCTCAACATGACATCTGTTAACGTGAATTTCTTGGTCCTAAAAGACATTCGGACAAAAGAAGATACTCTAAACCTCAATAGCAAGAAAACTCTAATCAGTGCACAACATTTACAAATTTATCATTTCAAGATCAAGACACCCTTCATGTAAAGAAAAACTAAAATAGCACAGCCCTCAGATGCCCAACTTAGAGAGTATAATGTAAAACATTCCTTCATTCTTGCAGAGTGGTGACAGAATACTTTATAGAGCCAACCAACACCGGCTTTCCAAAATCAAAACTATCATGTAAAATAGGCAACAAGGTTGAAAAGAAAACCATAAAAGATTGAACCGTAAATTTCATAAATTTCCTTTCTCATAAGGTATACAAGAGAAAAGGAAAATCAAGTTCTAAAAGATTACAATAGCCAATATCTGAAGAGGTTTACCACACTGGGGACTCACTCCTATTAAAGTTCACACCCTCAACAGATACGGATATTCCAATTCCAATCTTACAACTTCATCAAGGTTTATGTAAGTCTACCCTCTTCCAAACCCTACCAAGGCCTTCTCTAGTTTTTCCTTGCACAAGTTCAAAGAGTTCTTCATCACTTCAAATCCATCTGGAGTAACATATAAGCTTCCTTGAGCGTTTTAATTTATCATTCCAGTTTTGTTTGTCACATGTACAATTCAATACTCATAGCTTTGCAAAACCTAGTGAACATGTCTGTGCCCATCTTATTGTTCAACATTCCCATAAAGCATTTAGGTTAACATCAAAAAACAAACTTTGTCCCATTTACATGTGGTCAGCCTATTGATTCATAGTATACTTTTTTGAATTTTGAGAACAATTTGCAACAAGTTTCCAACATGATGTCAACACTCTACAATTTGTACAAAATGCTTGAAAATAAAATTACCTTATGCCACTGCTCCATGGGAGTAGAGAAGAACTCTTGTTTTAGGAAAGAGATAGTGAGTGAATTTTAATAGAAAAACTTGAAAAGGAAAGACAAACTACATGATAATATCTAAAAGGAAAAAGGAAAACATAGCTTCAAATATGACATGCAGCTTCCAATATGACGTGCATATAGGAATCACCTATTTATCAGGTCTCTGTCACATTATTAAGCAATGGTCAATAGAAGAAAATAAGCACAAAGTAAGCAAGCAAATATAAACCAACTTAATCAATAAACGTACAATACTACATTGTCCAATGGCTTCTTCGTATTGATTTAGCTTAATTAAGCACGCAGCCATGTTAAGATGACATGGATTTTTCACAGCCAAGGCCATGTCCCTGTATTTTCCAAATAATTGGAACATGAAGTCATCACCCATATATGCTATTGCCTGACAAAAGAAGGAAACATTCATTATGACTTCCTGCAAAACTGAAAATAATAAAAGAAAACAAATATGAACAAAGCCAGGTGACTTATAGTTGACAACCATTTCATACTGCTGCATAGCCTCCTGAAGCTTTTCTTCCTTAAAGTAAGAATTTCCTTCCATCTTCCTTCCATCAGCTGCTTGAATTCTTTCCTCTACTGTCATGTCACTTCGGGCTTTCCCCTGTTAATCAGATATATGTCACACTAATATATGAAGTTTATTTTTTTCTCTTTTATTGTCTAAGCATCAAAGTTTAAATATAATAAATCTATATACATATTTAGAGATATAAAACACACCAAGAACCAGAGGAACTGCTATAAGATGCCAGATCAGAAAAAACAAGAGATGACATACTTCTTTGGCTTCATCGTAACCAATAAGCTCGACTTCGTACAAAAGGTCTGCCATAGGGGGCACATTTGGGAATGAAAAGCTTCCTTCTTTTCCATAGCCTAGTTCCCAACCCACATGTAACAGCGCATGCTCTCCGCTCTTCATGCTTGCCACACCTATGCCCAACCCCGTCATTTCTGTTTTTTCTGTTGCGGCATGAGTATCATCAGTAATATTTCTATAAATATTATTTCTCTTTAATCAACTCAATAATGAATATATGGTTCAGACTAGATGACTTAGGAAAAGAATTGATTCAGTTTGTGACAAGGTTCAGGTATATTAGCCAATTTCAAGTTCTTTCAATATTAATTCAGAACAGAGTTAAAACTTCTGCCATGTGACTTCTAGTATTTTAGTTCTTTGAAATTATATCAAGTTTTTTCCACTTTGACTTCAGCCTTCTAGAGTACTATAGTGAAGACTAAAGTAACAAAAGAAAAGTTAAATTTGAAATATGATCAAAATTTGTATTAGCCCTCAATAGGAATTCAGGGTGTACAAGGATCCATAAAGCTAACCACAAGTAGTTGGGTTAAGGCTTGATGGTTTATGATTATAGTGTGATTCCTACTTATCTGATTCTTTGACATCATATGTCCATAATTGATAAACCATCAGAACAGTTCAACTTTATAGAAGTTTGAGCTAGCTTGACAAGTTTGCAAGAGGTGATAAACTTGCCAAACAGTTCCATTTTGATAGTCATAAGGCACTAGTTAGTTCTTGATTAAATTAGACCCTATTTTTTTTATTTCATTTATTTAGGTTCTGATGATAAGGTTTTAAGTTCATGAAACATATAGCATTCGTGTATGACATTGTACACCCCAAGATATGGTGAGAAATGAATTTTCTTTTTCCTTTTTTTTGTGCTAGAAAAAAATGATAGTTATTGGACATAAGTTCCTTATCCTCCTCTGAGAAAGGTGTGACTATATTCTCTTATAGAATGCAGTGCTGTACTAAAATTCTTGTGCAAAAGGAGTGCAAGGGGGTGAAATAACTTTAAAAGTCCACCCACTACTTTATCTGAATATATGTCTTTTTTTGTTATTTTAAAAAGGACAAAAGCAAATGCCTTTGAGTGCTCAAATTATGTGGTTTGAATGCTCAGAATTTCCTACATTAAATGCTCTGCAACGTTTTTACCTGATACCAATATATCAGACTTGGAGCCAGAGGCCAGGGGAACAGGGTAAAGGTTGAGAATCACAAAATAGGGAAAGGTGGGAATGGGGCATAGTTGGATAGACAGCAGTGGCCTACACACAAACCTTTCTTTCTTTATTTCTTCTTCTTTTTTTTTTCTTTTTCCCCTTTTTCATGTGTGCATGGGGGGGTGGGGGGGTGGGGGGAGTGGGGGATGTGTTGAATGGGCAGCTCAAACTAGACCTCCTTACTCTTTCCATCTGCTAAAAAATTGCATACACATGTACGTTTTTTACTTTTAATTGATCACTTCCAATGTGTTTCTCTCTATAACATGAACAAAGCGAAAAGAAAGGAATGGAATGCAAGATCTAAAAATATAACTACTATTATATAATTGAATAAGCTCACACCTCATTGAATATGATGTGGTTATGATAATGGACATCATGTATGCTTTCATCTATTTATAACATTTGCATTTAGGATTTGTTTTTGAGTTGAGTCAACAATTCAAACTTCTTGTCGGTTAAGGTCTTTGAAAACCATTAATGTGATATCTATCTTTTACAACAGTCTGATTTATTTGCTTTTTGTTCTTATCCAGAAAATATGTAATATGTTTCTAGCAAGGTCTGTCATACCGCCCCATACTGCCCGATACGGAGCGTGCCATAATATACCAAGAGAAAACCAGTACGAAACAATCCTTCAAGTGAATACAAGGCCCGTACCGCTCATACCAAGGTGTACCGAGATGTATACCGGTCCGTACCGAGGCGTACTGAGATGAGTTTATCCCATGAATTTATCCTCCATGAATTTATCCTAGTGCTACTCTTCATATTTTAGCTAAATTGTAGAATTTGAGTTCTCTTTAGTTCAATATGTGATCTGGAATTTTCTCCATACTCCCTACACCTAAGAAGTTTTTGGCATTTATTTTCATTTATTTCCCTTTATCATCTTCGTTTATACAATTTTGTTAATCAAAGCATACTAAAAAATTAAATGTGAATATAGGACATTAAGGATATTTTAGTGTATCATAATTTGTTAGACATTTATTGCTCTTAGACAGCAAGAATAGAGACCGGAGTACTCAAACTCTTAAAAGAACATATACTTAATTTCTCGGTAGTAGTTAGTCTTGGAATAATTTACTGGGTTCCATGGTTGTTGCACAAGTATAATATCATAAAATGCATACTATAGCTTGGTATTTTGGAGACCAAGAATTAGTCAGCATTGTTTCCTGTCATAGTGGTATTGACCATTATGCAGTGAAGCAACAAAATGCAGAGTGATACATACTGATGAAGTAGGAACATGTAACCCTTTTTTTTTAAGATTTGAGTTTCTTTTAGCATTTTGGTGTTGTTCATATAGTGAAAAATGTTTAAGAGAATAACTCATGCCATTTAAAAAGTTCATTCATCATTTTGAAGCTATACAGATATTGCCTTGAGAAGACAAACAGGTTGCTCTACCTTGGATGTTTTAAAAGTAGCTACTCATGGGGCTTTGTATTTTCTGTTGATTTTTGCCATGTATTGGCACAATATGGCTATGTGTCACATTGAGTGTTCACTGACGCTGAGCTGGTCTGGGCAGAGGACATGCATGTCTGCCACAATACCCTGCATACATGCAGGATTTTGACCCATGCCAAACTGACGCAGGAAAATATAGCTCGATAATACTCAAAATTGAGCCAAAAGAACCCCTTTTTTTATTATTTAGACAGAAATGACCTGTAGAGGATATTAAGCAAAATAAGAAGTCAATGACCAAGTGTACAAGTTTCATGCCACTTGGGACCGTGAGAAGAAAAAAAGCAGAGAAACCATATCACTGAAATCCTAACACCATGCAGTAAATAAGATCATCCTCCAGCTAGATACAAAAACATATAAAAAACCAAAGATGCATTAAAAAATATAATGAAATGATACCTTTTCCCAAGATAAGTTCAACTGGTCGCTGTTCCTGCCACGTATCTTCAAATTTGTGTGAAGAGTTTTCGACCCATGCCCTATAGTGTACTGCCACATCAAAGGGAACCACTAAAAAAACTTATACAGTAAATCTGTTCATTGTTATTCTTTAATAATCTTCCATGAGACAAGACCTCTTAGCAATGCAAGTTGTAACGATTATAGATAGCCATATAGGCAAACCAAGGACAAGACTTGCAACATGCAGCAATACAGTGACAGCATATTTCTTAACTAATTAATCATACTTAGATGCAGCTGGTGAAAGGTAATTCACATTATTTCGAACAAAGATGAAGCATAAAGTATAGCTTAAAAACAATAAGCTCTTCCCAATAGAAGAAAAAGAACCCAGATTTCTTATGCGTTTTGAATTTTAATTTATCATATCTAGATGGATTCATAGGTTACAACATCTCCGAAATATCACAAAACTGGTGTTCTTCGACAATAATGCCCAGCTTTAGATGCTCCATCATGAGCCACACAGGAGAATAATATTCTTCAAATAAACTTCCTCCATCTGCTTGCTACCTCCTATGGTTGCTTCACTTCTTTTGACCCTATTGAGTGCCACTTCCACCACCCTATGCTTGTTGGTTGTGACTCTTCTTCCTCCTAATGCTCCAACTGCACCACACCTCTTCTCTTGTTTCCTTGGCTGTCCTTCCTCACCCTTCACTCCTTTTGGCTGCTGCTGCTCTCTTCCTCCCCTCCTTCCTCTTACACCTAACATTCTATTACTACATTGCCTTCTCTTGCTACATGAAGATGCTTATTTTCTTATATTAATTATTGTTATTGGCTGCTTAAGTTGCTCTACAGTAGGGGTGGCAATTTATGACCCGACCCGTCTACCCAACCGGCGAACGATCCGCTTTAAGCAAGTTTGGGTTTGACATAAACGAGTTTAGGTCGTAAATAGGTCAACCCATCTAAACCTGTTTATTAAATGGGTTGGGTTCAGATTTAAACTTTTGACCCATTTAACCAATTTTGACTCGTTTAATAATTGAGTCGGGTTAAAACCCGACCCATTTAATCTGTTTAAAATATATTTAACTTGTTTGAAACCTGCTTAACCTGTTTCTGACATGTTTAATCCGACCCACTTAACCTATCTAAATTCATTTAACCCGTTAAAAATCCGTCTAACCCATTTAACCTGTTTAATAAATGGATTATGTAGGTCGGATCGGGTTACCTGTTTAATAAATAGGTCGGATTCAAATTTGAAATTTTGGCCTATTTAATGAACAAGTCGGATTTGGGTTGATGAATTTTTGACCCCACCCGCATCCAACCCGACCCGTATCCGACCTAACCCGATTGCCACCCCTACTCTGCAGTCTTTATAATTTTTGCTATTTTTGTAAATTATTTTTGTGTTCAGTTTTCAACTTATGTTATCAATTTGAACTTGTAATTATCGAAAACTAATGGCCAACTAGCCACCTACTTAGTGTCTAGGCGCCAAGTGGTATCCTGACTGCTTGCATACTGCCATAGCTTTTAGAACATTAAACATATAATTTACAGGATGTAGATAATACAAGTAATAGCCAAAATGTGACCTCTTCTAGCAGTATTCCATGATAGTTGATCTTTTTTTTTTTTGGCAGGGGGTGGGGGGGGGGGGGGGCTTGCCTTTCAATTGTGAGGACACATTGGGGAGGAACAGGTGCTCCTTGCTCAAGAAACTGTACCTTCAAGCATCAAGAGGGAAAACATTTGTTTGATTCTCTGCCACGTTTGTGCCTTGTATATAGCTCCCTACATCAAAAGTTACAAACTTCTACCTTTGTCAAAATTTTGTTCAGATCATTTTTCAAAAGGGGAGTTTTGGACAGATGCTCCTCGTAGAATGAGATTAAGCTAAAACCAATAAAGGTAGATCTTTCTACCTGCCAACTGGCTATATAGGTTTCATGGGTCATGGCATGCCACTCTCTCACATAGCTTTGCCTTGGCTAGGAATTTGGCACTAATTTCTAGATGGTTGACATCATGTCGACCACTGGTTGTAGCTTTGCCTCATTCTCGCCCATCTCTCTCACATGTATTATCCCAAGCGAAACTAATTGAGAGATGCTTTATACATGCCAAGACTTCAGAAAAAACTCAATTCTCTCTCTCACACACTCATATGCTACATTGCTACCCACAGTTCTCCACCTCTACACCCATTAAGCACACTGATATCCCCCAAGTATCTCGCTTCTCTAACCTTCCTCCTAATCTTTTCTTATAAATCCTATCTGTGATGAATGCTTACCTTATATATTATTTGCATTCTTGTAACAAGTCTAGTGAAGCACTGCAACTTCTATATATTATTGCTTCATATATACATGTACATATATGTAAGTACATACATATACATATATATATGTGTGTGTGTGTGTGTGTGTGTATTTATATGCATAAAAAAATATTCTACATTAATGTGTTACTTAATTTTTATAATCTTTTAAAGGTTTATTGTTTGTTTTTCTAGTATGCATTTGCTCGTGCATGCATTCTAGTAAGTAGTTTTAACCAAAGAGTGGAACAAATATGACTAGAAATATACCTGTAGAAAAGGATATTAATGTCTTATTAGCAAATAAATACTTCAATTATAAAACTCAAGCTGCTCTAGAATGAAAACATTGAACATCCACCATCTCTTTTTTCTCATAGCAGTAACAATTAACAAGTAAATATTTTCTGAAGCTATAAGACTTATGGTCTAATGATATGGTAAACATCTTGACATTTGTGTAGTACAGCACAAGTGAGCTCTTAAAAATGAAAGGGCAGGAGCTCAATATTGAAAAATGATTTTAATTTTTAAAAGAAGAATCTAAAGGGCAGGGCAACAATTAATGAGTCAGAAAAGAACCAATAGAGGATTTTGCTTCTTGAAAGTTCCTTTGTGAAGGCCAAACTGCCTTTGAGGTTTCCTCGTGACTCAATAATGAACAATTGTATGAGAAACAGAGTCTCAGAAGACTGTGTTGTATATAGGTGCAAAAGATTCACAGCGACCAATAGGGTATCAAGAATCCAAGTCAGGATTGATCTTGGGACAAATAAGCAGAAACCAATGGGATTTTTTTTTTCCAACAGCAACAAATACCTGACATATAGAACTTGTTTTTCAGACAAGAGACTATTGTCCCGAAGCAGATTTTTGGGATCAGATAAGCTTGGTCAAACAGGTTGGGATACAGTGCTAAACTTCATGATCAGACAACTCCATTTGCCCGGTTCGTCGGGAGCTGAACCATATCTGGATGTTAGACAGCTGTTGTGTTTACAACCTACTTTAGCACAAGAAGTCATTGTTCTAAACAACTTTCTTTTTAACTTGGACAAGGTCAGCATGATGCATTGGCAAAATTTGCCTCAGCTATTAACCAACTAGAAAGCTTGGCAAGATGTGAAACCTCTTTAGTAAATACACTTCTTTCTCACAATTACACTCTCGCATTCCTCTCGAAAAGCATGACTAAGAGTGATAGCATACCTATTAATTCAAGACTAGCATTTATTAATATGCACATTTCAACCCTTCCATACATCGCACATGCTCAGTATTAGGATAAATAGCCAACCCCACATAGATCAAATAAAGATTGAAGGTTAATGTGCTGGTTGTCACCTCTTTATCACATGAAAAGCTAAAAATTGATGCATCGGTAAACTAAACGCAAATGGCCATCTAAATATAAAGTGCATAAACCTTCGGCAACATGATCACAGGATCACTCCAAGAACTGCAATGTCACTAACTAGCTTGTGAACTTCATTAAATGGATAAAATATAGTAGAACTAATCATATGATACGTACAAAAGCATGTCGCAAATTTTGCTGGCTTTTGACCATGACCCTCCTTAACAACTTGCTTCTTGACTTTTTCGTGAAGGACCTCCACCTCAGAGTCAACTTTTGGGGGACCTTTGTCATCTCGGAGAGGTTCATCACGCACAACTGCGGAACTCTCAGTGATGATTTCATTATCATCATTTGGATTATCATCATTTGAACCTACAAAAAGCATAAAGAAGGAAAAATTAAGGCATCCAGAGTGACAATAATAAATTTGATTAGACTCAAAACAGACCATATGATTACCTACCACTTAAATATGTCACCAACAGAGAAACAAAAAATGAATCAACTCAGAGACAACTAGAGTAGATCAATACCTTCGGTAAACTTACAAAATCACGAAGACAATAAAAGCATGGAAAATATAGATGTGCAGCTAGAGAGATTCGCGTGCACATTATACAGAAACAGGTGTGTAAGAAAGATTTACAAAAGAAGGAGAGAAAAAAGAAATATATATATATATATAATTACATACATATAATATATATATATATATATATAATATATATATATAATATATATATATATATAATATATATACATATATATATATATATATACATATATATACATATATATCTATATACATATTATACATATATATATACATATATATACATATATATATATAATAATCATATATATATATTATATAATATATATATATATACACACACTCTCCCCTTAGGTTAAGAATGCAGCTACGAGATATACTAAGCATATGCGCTCCAAAATTATCTGATATTAACCATGTGGAATAAAAATTGGTACAGATAAAAGAAAGGAGGTGAGGAATTTATGGCGAAGTTCTGGATTGGGCACAGGCGTAAACTAACTCTGGCTGATGAATCGAACTCTCGTGACCTAGCAGACCTTCCAGAAATAGAATGAGTATCGAGGATCACCCAAAAAAGAAATACAGGAAATTGGACGGCTGATAAGAAGTGGACAGCGAGGGATCACCATTGGATTGATTGTGCTGATCCTGAGCATCCTCCTCCATTTCTGGGCGAGGCCCTGTCAGATTGGATCACTGGTTCTGCAAATTTTCAGTTTTTCTTTTATTTTTACCAGTGATGGAGGTTGAGAAAAAAAAAATGGCAGTGAGATACTCGTCTGATGAGATGAAGCAGGAGAAGCGAAAAAGAACAGACTTACTCGGCTTTCTCGGGGCGGGAGATCAGGAACTACCGGGATGGGTTTTCTTTACAGGGGGAGAGGCCGAGGCCGAGGCCGAGGCCGAGACCGAGCTGGGGAAGGGAAGAGGGGGGGGAGGCAAGAGCACACATTAGCGACCACTTTTTTGTCGGTCTGTCGTTCCAGAAGATTCCTCTCATGCGACCCGACTTCTCTCCCCTGATTTTTTAAAACTCGCCCAAATCCCCCGGCCGCCTCTGCCACTTTCTTCAACAAAAACGGCAAAAAAACCTTCCGTTGCCGGGACTCGAACCCGGGTCTCTCGGGTGAGAGCCGAGTATCCTAACCAACTAGACTACAACGGAAACACGTGGGGTTTGGATTGCTCTTCTAATACTATGTTTCATGTAATTTTTTTTTCTTCCCCTCACCCAAGTTCTGATATGAATATGCGAAGATACGGAGTTGCCTATGGAAATTACCTGCTTTGATCGAGTATTTGAATCAAAATTCTTCGGCTATCGAGAGATAATATCCACAGCAGCAGTTTGAATGACCTAATGGAAAACAATAGAGCTTCCGTATATCTACATCATCCTCTTGTAGGGAACCTTTTCGCTACATATTCAAATCATGTATTAAATCAAGGAACACCCATAAATCAATACTCATCATCTAAATATCACTCCTAAACTTATAAGCCTATCGCTCTGATTTAGGCCCCAAGAAATCTAATTTGATTGCTTGTAAAATGTAAACCAGCTTGGTAAATCGAACGGGCCTTAAGATAATTCAAGAAATGCAGTTCAATAATGCACTCACTTCTGATAACACTCGAAGTCATGCACCCATTCGCTGACCACACATGGTGGGGTAATGATAGACGGGAGAAGATTTCAAAATGCCAGATGTGGAAGCTAACAATACTCGTGCATCACAACTTGACAGTTAGCTTCATTTGTTTCCGACATCATGTTAACTCTAGAAATAAGAAACAACTTTTAGTTAAAGATTAAGACAAAAGGAGAGAGAGAAAAGTTATCTTCTAATACAATTATGCGACAGTAATTACAACAACAGTGCCAAACAACTTGTATGTTGACGTAATATCTCCAATGGAAATGGAGAACACCTGCGTCCGAGCACGCTACAGCAAAAGCTGACTGTCTGCAGTAAACAAAGCAGAAGCAAGGATTATCCTTTTCTCCAGTAAAATGAACTAATTCGAATCTGCTTGAAGATCAGAGAGGGCAGTTTCAGTAACATAGACCCAACTGCAAAAAGAAAAGGAACACATAAAACAGAGGAGTGTATCAATGCCCTGAGAAACACAGCATGGACAGAAGCAAGCATCCTCGCTCTCGTGCACGTAAGCATGCATGAGCTCATAGTCTACAGGGACCTATTTGCCTTAAAGCCTTTAGGTGTGCAGTGATATCTGCTAAATGAAAGTAGTTTTTTCTCTTCTTTTTTTTTTTGAGGGAAAAAGAGTAGTTGAATTATTTGCACAAAGCAAGTGTCTGTAATATGAGACAAGGCAAGAAGTCGAAAAACAAACCAAGAGAGTAATCAGCAAAGTTAAAAATTTAAAATGATACATCATAAATGAGAGCAGAACTACAGATAATACTGTTGAGGAAAAATTTAAGACAATGCAGAGAGTAGATCTGGTCGCTTAGAAAAAATAAAGGAAAAATAAATATTTTGCCGTGATCATCTCTGGTGTGAGTGTGCACATGCATGTGCATGACCGGAGAAGTAACTTCACAGAAACAATTATGGAATCCTCCTTTAGCCAAGGGAAAACTAGTCACAACATCAGGATTAGAATAAATCCTATTGGTATATGATTTGACAAAATTCAAGGAAAAATTAGGAAGGCAAGGACTATATATCAGAAAAGAGGGGGGAAAAATCAGGAATAACTCCTCTATCAAAAAGCAAAATTCAGAAATTGTAAAAGTAATCGATGATTTTTTTGCAAAAAAATCATGAGAAATCCAAAACATTAATCAAAATTTGAAAAAGATGTATATTCGTTATTGAAATAGATATGGCATAATCCTTTGAACAAATATGTAAGAATCAGTAGAGAATAATTCGATGATCCAATTGATTTGTCATTTGACTGGAAAACATGGAGACCACATTTCAATATCAATAAAGAATATAATTATTTAGTAATATAGCAAAATTCTACTACTTTGCAGGGTGGAGACTGGAGAAAATGTAATGGAGAGTTGTGCTTGCTTTTAAGCAATTGAAGACCCTCCATGATCCCTCTCGACATGCTCCACCAACAATACTGGATCTCGAAAACCTTTGCTGCATATGGGGCACGCATCGATTGTCACCCTAGCACAACCTGGCTGAGTACTGCGATGATGAGATTTCTCTGCATGCTCAATCAGAGCAGATATGGTGGAGAACTTTGCTGGACACTGAGTACACTGCTCCACAAGTGCACCACTACCACCCGGTGATGTTCCATCCTTTGCCTTTTGCAAAGCTTGGGTAGTTGCATTGCTCAACCTTTGCATGCCTGCTTCAGCAGAAGCCCTCAAACTTGACGCCGCAGTAAGCAAGCTTGAACTCCACCACGAGGTACCATTTGAGCTGTTCTTCGATAATGATTCACGTTTCTGACTCCTATTAAGCAGACCAACAAATGGGAAGCCTGAAACTGGTTTTTTGGGTCCAGGACACTTGTGGTCAGGCCCAAATCTATGCTTCAAGCAGTGTTCTTTGGTGCAGTCTCTACATCTAATTGTGTTAGAGAAAGTTAATGTCTCTTTGCAACCAGGAATAGGACATCGCTTTTTTTTTGTTGTTTTCTGATAGTTCGATGGGTCACAGTCAAGGTTTACATGAGACTCCCATGTGATGTTTGGGTCTTCATCTGGGACCAAATGAACTCCTTTAGCACATAGTGGGCACACCAGGACAGTCACATCCTGTTGGTTTGCATTTGGACAGAGGTGTTTGGTGTAACTTCTGTGCTCCAGACAAAATACCTAGTTAACATTTCAGCACAATCATTGGATAGGTCTGGTGTAAATAATAACAAATAAAAACAACACAAAAATATTTGCAAAACTAATGCCACATCACACTGGTTTTGAGAGAGAGGATTTCCTAATTTGTATGAGCACCTGATGCTCTTGAGAAGGAAAAAAATAACTTGTTTCCATCTAGCATTTATATAGTTCAACTACAAACTAGGTCTAACCACTCTATTTGAACATAGCTTCCATGTGATACAAACACTAGTATTGTTTACAGAATAAATTGTATTTGATGCCACATATTTGCAGTATCATCTGCATATCTGTACTATAATAGTCTTGACTCTTGAATAATACCACATGCACATGAAAATTGCACAAGTACCAATTCCTTAATAGTCCAGAAGATTAATAAGAAATACTGACCCATAGTTGATGAAAGCAAGAGCTAGAAAACAAGTTGCCCCACAAAACTTATCTTAGACGAAAAGGGAATCCTCAATATAGATTATCAAAAAGTTTAACTACTCTTTGATGGAACCAGATAGATTAACTAACCCAGGGACAACCTTCTTTAAATTGCTATAAATCAGTACGTGACAACTGATACCAAGGGTAAACTTGGGATATATATTCCACGTTTAGATCAAAATATAATCGTATACCTGACAATATCTTGCATTTGACTATGGTAGCTTTGTAAAGGAAACCTGTCAATTGCCCACATCTTAGATCCATTAAATTATTTTTTCTCCAAAGTAACTTCACTGATATCATTACCAAAGCCCAGTTATGAAAGGTGATCATAATCAAGTTAAAGGCAAGCTGTAAATCTAATAATAATAATTTTGAAAAAGGGTAAAAAATACAAAGTCAAGCTGCTTGCAGATAACTAAGAACAAGAACAAAAGAAGTAGATTGGGACTGCAGATAGAGTTATGAATCAATAATAAGAAGTTAGCAAAGGATGGTATGAAAGACAAAAACCAAGCCGATAGCAGCTAGCCAAGAACAGCAACAAAAGAAGTAGATGGCAATTGCAGATAGAGTCACTCTCTATTATTTTGATTGACATAATAAAATGGATAAAATCATGATGGAAGGTTCAGAAAAGCTGGCAAAAATGTAGCTATTGGGAATGAATTGCCAACAAGATTCATCATGAAAGTTGTTCAAGAGCCTAGGCGTCCAGCCTCCATTTCATGGCCAGGCTTACCACCTTGGCTCTTCAAAAAAAAAAAAATACCAAGTTCACTACCCAATATATAGCAAATTTTTAAGCATATGCATACATGAAGAAGCATAAATTTAGTCTATACTTAAGTGAGTACTCTATATCATCAAGTTGGCAGCAAAGATGTATTTTGACAACATCATCAACTGTGTATTATATTGGTACAGATACTAGCATGTAGATGACCAATAGAAAATCGATTAATATTATATCCTTCATGACCAATGCACTATCTTTGCATCTATTTTGTCACAAAAAATTTTCAGACTTGAAGAAGACAGATATGAGGTATTAGATCTAATAAGAACGCAAAGTATTTTTAATAAATCACCATACAGATATACATGCACATGGATATGTTATATGTATATATGCATTAGCATTTATGTAGTGGTATGGGTATGTGAATATGTGTTCTGAGTTTGTATATTTACATTTACATGATATAGTTGTTCATGCGGCCCATGATTGGAATGAGTTAGCAAAGAAGGCATCACAAAGCTATTCTAAACTAAAATCGATGGGATGAGGCCAGTTTATATATTTATCGATATACTGAGTGGATATGATATGTTAAACATTCCATCAAAAAAGATTCTAGGTATATTGAAGACAGATAACTAAATGATAGCTTAAGTTTTATCTTTTTTTTATTGTGGTTCATAACTTTTTTACTTTTTTTAGTGTTCTCATCTCTTCCTCATCATCTTTTAACTCTTTGCTTCATAGTCCACAACCCTTTTTTTGTCATCTCCTTTTCTTGCTTGACAATTTTGAGCACAATAAAAACTGAAAATATAATACATATAAATTCATCGTAAAAAGGTTATCTGTCATACGCTACTAAATTGGTCCTAATGGAGGATAACTACTATGGGCTGTCAGCATGGATATGAATAAAACTCAAAAAAAAAAAACTTTATTAAGTTAACAATTAAAATGATGTAAAGTATATTAGAATTGATTATATTTTAATATAAATTCAGAACCAACTTATACAACAGTCTTGATGGAGGATGAATTGAATTTGTAAGGAAATATGGTACTTTGACCATGCAATGGATTCCTATAAGGTAACCAAAATACATTTAGAAAAAGGAATTGGCACCAGAAAACTTCAACAGTAAACTAAGATCTCATGGATACATTATTCTATTTAAACCAAGGTCCGCAATCTCGGTACTAAGTACTATATCGGTACCTTATTGGTTCAGTATGGCATGGTACACCTCTATGAGGAAATAGCTCACCAACTATTTTTCTCAATTTTCATCTCGGTATGTCTACATACGGACCAGAACATACGTCGATATGCCTCGGTAAAGGTCAATACACCTAGGTAAGGGGCAGTACGCCTTGGTACGGGCGATATGGGACTTGTACCGACTTGAATGGGTATTTCGTACCGATTTTCTGTCGGTATGGTATGGTACGGGGCGGTACGGTAGACCATGATTTAAACAATGAGCAATCAACTTATGGCTGTAAATTAATTCCCTATGAGAATTTGACCTTATAGCATTCACTAGTCATTATGGCTCTGATATGAAAAACAGAAAAGTAGGAAGAGGAGCAAGAACTAAAATGTCCATGTCTGAGAATGTGGAGATTAAGCCTTTAAAGGTAAGGTTGGGCTTAGTTTCAAAATGATATTATAGACGGAACCCTATAATTGATATAAGAGGAAAGAATGATGATTCTGGGGAATATGATGTATGAAGAATCAAAAATGTAGGAAAAAGAGGTCAAGAACCAGAAGTAACTCCTCAACCATGTGATAAAGTTAAATAACAAATCTTCAACCAGATTGTTGAATCCACGACAAAAGTACATGCAGAACCTAAGTGTCAGGTCCACATCATACCATGCCATAAAGTACAAACCATTCTGCATAGGTAACAGCATGATTTAAAGAGTGTGTGACAGTTCTAGTATCAACAAATAACAACATGGATTGGACTATATATAACATATCCTGCTAGGTCCCCATGGTACATGCAAACACAAGTCAGTCAATGGTAAAACTAAACCTGAATATAACCTAATGTACCTAATATTGAAAATACCACTGAAGTTCCTGAATTTTCCTGTCCTGAGACTTCCAAATATCATTTGAACTTCCTTACAGTTGTTGTTTCAATGATATACAGTGATGCAAATTCATGTTAGTTGTTTGTCAAGTAGCTAGACAATGTAACATGTATGTCCAATAACATTTATGAAATTAGCACACAGCTTTAGTAAGGTTTAAGGTGATAATTTGATCTCTTCCCCACAAGCACAAATTCAACAATAACCCAAACAGTTAAAAGGAAAAAGAAAAAAGAAACAGGAGGGGGCAAAAGGGAAAACTAGAACATGTTGCCCTGATAGTTGTGTATCTTACAGAAATCTTCCATAATTTCTTGCATCAATGAAGGTAAAGTGTCGGCAAGTACGAGACCGTAACCCTGTAACTAGCCCAAGGCCTCAAATCCCTTTAAAGATTGGAGGCACAAGTCATTTTCAATTACGAGAGTCAGAGGACCGTACTTCAGTCATAAAGTTAATAGACCCTGCTACAACAAGGCTTCCTTTCAAAATTTGCTGAAGATTAAGTGCGGGCTTGATACAATGGCCGCATTTGATAGGGGAAAGGGGAAAAAAATCTGAAGCTAACCACTCTCACTATAAACCTCCAAAGCTATTTTTGTCAGTCCATACGATGATCATGGAGCTCTAGTACCATTAAATTCAAGGTGCAAGAGTTGGATGGTTTTGTGATGACATGACGATGCACTATGGGAAAGAATAGCTCAAGATATACAAGTGTAGTACGATATGTCCTTTCATTTATCACGTATATATCATAAATTGCTAATTAGTAACAAGAGTCAACAAGTTGATGTTATCTATTTCCTTCACCCACCCCACCCCACAAGGTTCCCCATAATGCTTCATCAAGACCCTCCTTTCTGACAACCCAAAACTCTTAGATACATCAACAGTCCAAGCTCCCTAGAAATTTGTATCATTAGAATCTGTGATTCAGTTGTGGAGTGCGGACCTTGCTTTGCACATAATTTTTTAATCTGTCATAGTTCCAGATCAGAAAATTAACTAACAATGCTTTCTTTTATCTAGTGCTCAGCAGAAAAATACAAAACATTTGTTGTTTCCCGAAGCAGAGTGTTGGTGCCATGTCCATAAAGAATAGCCTTTTCCATTGTTTTTTCACATAAAGGTTTGTATTATTAGCCTAAATCCCAGACTGTGGCATATTACGCTAAAGATCTCGCAACCAAGAGTAAGATAATTAGCCATTCTATACCAATGCCTCTCCCGGAGTTTTGGCTGCAAATTCTCGGATCTTCCATCATATCACATAAAACCCATTGCCCTCTTAGGAAAAAACATGATACCATCAACGCCATCACATCCTATTAAATTCCTCTACCTATGGCCTGAATTCCATCCAATGTAGGAACTGATTCCATAATCTATCGTAAATGTCTTCCAAGATTAAGAAATCAAAAGGGGGGCAAGAGAGAGATGATTGAGGAGTACCTTCCTGCATCGGTCGCAGGTGAAGGGCAAGAAATCGATCTGCCGGCAGTCTTCGACGCTGCAGTGCTTCCCGAGATCGGGAAACTCCGGCGTTCCCATTGATGGAAAGAGGCAAGCAGAAATCAACCGAGCAGGATGCCGATGAAATCAAGGAGACGAGGGAGACACGGGGATGGATATGGTCCGGCTCGAAATCGGATCGCCGCCCTCTCCTCTCCCTCTCTCTAACCCTCGCTCTCCATCTCATCCCTCCCTCCCCTTCTTTATTTTTCCTTTCGCAGGAGGACGAGTTCAACGGCCGCGCAGGTGAACGAAGAAGGGAGGATCCTTTCGTATCGGAAGATTGTGGAGGTAGCCCGTTTGAACCAATAAAAAGTCGCCACGTAGAAACAAGGTGCCATCTAGCGTGGAACCCACGCGATGATATTGCGTTTCTCGTGGTGGTTGGAAAAAAATCATACTTTCGGGTTTGTAACGCGAATTTTGGTTGGGCGCTGCCGCTCGGTTGACTTGGTCACGACTTCTTACATTGGTCTGCTGTCGTGTCCACGGTCGGATCAGGATTTGACGACCAGTGGTGGCCTAGGCTGCACGATCTGTTTCCTGGCATATATCTATATATCAATTTTTTCTTGTGTTGCTCTTTTTAGTCTTCTGGTCAAAAAAAATTTCGAAAAAAAAAATATTTCTATTTGACCCATTTTTTTTGAAGCCTAAGTGATGGAATTTTAACCCAGTTCAACCCCATAAAGACTTGGCTTGAAGTTGTTCATCTCAAAAAGCTGCTCAATTTTTAAAAAAAAAAGATCATCTCAATTGGACATTATATGACCAAGTTATAACTTCTGAAAACTTGTCTTATGATTCAGCTTCTTGATGTGGCGGATCTCATTCTTGAAGCATGTCTATCTCTATTTGTAATGGCTAAAATAATTATCAAGTATGGAGATCCTCTTGTATCAATTTTTTTTTCATTATATTGCAGTACCAACATTACAAGCCTTTGGTTATGACATTAGTTCATTGCATTCTTTAAGCCTTGGGCCAAGGTGATTGTATCTTTCCAATGCTCCAGTTTTGCATGCTTTATTCTTTCTTCCCCCATTTTCTTTTGCCAGTGGCACTGAGCAATATCATTATCATAAACATAAAAACTACGTTTTATTCAAGAACAAATGGAAGATGAATATTTACGTCTGTTCTAACAGTTATTCCATGAGTTATTCTTGTTTTTGTTTTGGTAAAAGTTTTAGATTGTTCCTATGTCAAAGGTATTTTGCTTAAATAAATAAAGAAAAAAAAAGCATAAATTAATAATTTATTATAGCTCGTGCTAGGAATAAATTATGCAAGCATTTCTAGGATAGTTTATTCCTGTCATGAATAAGTTTGACCAGATCAACAGTTTCTTTATTATTTTTGTTTTCTAAAAGCTATTTTCTAAGCATAAAAGAATACTCCAGGTCATGTATCTAATCCAGGACCAAACTACCTAAAAGTATTTGGTCATGATATTATAACAATCATATCCTTTAAACATGACACAATGATCAAGGTGAGTTTATCCTCCTAATTCTTTGATTAAAGGTCAGGAGTCATATTAGCATCCAGAGAAAATTAGAAATGTTGGGATCTTTTCATGGTGAAACCTCCACGATTAGACACGTCTCACTTCATCAAGTTGATAGAACATTAACATCAAGATCAAGATATTCCATTACGAAAGTGCTTTGAATCTGTTTAATAGTTGCTGGCAGTTTGGTATGTATGGCACCGTAATGAGATACCTTTACATAGGCTTACTCCGATGCTCTAACTAAATTGTTGCAAACTTAATTATTTTTTTTTCGAGAAAGAGAGAGATCTATCTACACTATATTTGTTTAGATATGAAAACGCACTATCTAAAATTCAAACAAATGATTTTTGGTTGCTAAACTTAGGGTATCACCATTGACACAAATCATCACAACAAACTCAATATATCTTGATCTTTAGCACTTTTGAAGAATCAAGGTCTATGTTGCAAAACAAAAGCATGTTATCATAATCAACTAATTTATACAACTTGTTATTGTGACCAACATGCAAAATTGTTCCTTCATGGATGATATGCTACACGTGTGATTACTTGTTCAAACCATAATATGTAATCAATTATACAAATAATATCATCAATAAAATTTAAGGATACTCACTTAGCAATGTTATTTCAAATGAGGCTTGCTGCTCAAATATAAAACCAAAACTAAGAGGAGCTTCGAACATCGGACAATACATGTTCAAAAGTGTAAACTAAATATGTATATATATCAAGTGATTGAGTGCTCAAGCATTAATAACTCCAAGCCGATTGAACCTATCCGAACTTCCATTTTAGGGCATGTTTAAAAATTCAGTAAGATTGAGCTGGATTTTCTATAGAAATCGGATTTGTTTGGGTATTTCTATAGAATTGACCTAAAAAGTCCATAGAATTTTTGGATTGGACCATCTATTCAAGTACGGCCATGTATCGACCAAACTCCACCTTGCCAAAATTTTACCGAAAGAAAAAAAAAATCCAAAGTCATTCACAAGAGTTAGGAGACTTGCGGAATTTACTTCCAAATCTACCTCCAAAATGTAGCACCTCTACGCATAGCTAAAAGGAGCCAAGAATACCTTCATAGCGTATCCCTTTGCCTCTCTCTCCGTGAATCATCGCCGTCCCTTGCCCTTCCCCTGCAACTCCACAAACTTCCGCATAAAAGAGCACCACGAGCCGGCAGCAGTTCCGTTATTCTCCTGCCACGGCGCAGTCCACGGCCAAGAGCACAGCAGTCAAAGAGGGCTCCGTTACACCTGAAAGTTCATCGTTGGATGGCTTGGATTCGTCCACCTCTCATCAAGATTCCCATTTCCTACCACGTGTCAATCCTGCAAATCCCTACCGCAGTATAAACGTACTCTCACCTCCCACCCCCCTTATCTCAATTCCACATCCCACGCCCCCCCGCCGCTCCCCTCTTCTCCTGGTCTCCCCCACCCTTTTCTCCCGACTCTATAATCCCCGCCCTTATTCCAAAACCCGTCTTATTCCTTATTTTTTTATTTCGCCCCCCTTTTCAAACCGATCACCCGCAGCGCAATCCCCCCTTTAAACCCGATGGCCTTTCACGTCGCTTGCCCGATCACTTGGTTCGTATCATTCCCTCCCTTCCCCTCTCTCTCTCTTTCTCATCTCTTGCCTCCCCCTTTCTCTCTCCAAAACCCCTCTCTTCTTCGCGTTTCTTTGATAAATAGTTCTCTGGGTTTTGGCAGCCGGCTGATATGCGATTGCGAGCTCGGGTTCCCGGAGGACCTGCGGAGCCCGCGGGCGAGGAGAGAGTTCGAGGAGCAGGCCGAGAGCCTCGAGGAGTTCTTGCGGGACCCGTGGGTCGTGAGGGACGGCGGCGGCGGAGGGGGGACCATCCAGGTTCTTGTCCCAAAGGTCGTGCCCACGCCGGCGCCTCCCCCGCCGTCGGCGGACGTCGCGGACCATGGCGGAGGCGGGGAGGATGCGTTGTCTTCCGTGCAGGCCCGTCGGGCCGCGCTGCAGCGGCAGGCGGCGGCCGCGTCGATGGCCGCCGAGGATTATGTCCGGCGGTTGGAGACCGGCGGTGCTGCGGTGAGATCTTCTTTTCCGTTCTCTTGGTCTTGGATCTTTTGATTCTTGGTCTGGTGGTTCTTTGTTTGATCGGGGTTTGATTCTGTAGGTTGTTCGGGGCTTCTGGGAAATTTTGTGGTTTTAAATGAATTTTATGGGGGAAAAGAGTTTTATCATTTTCGTAATTTTCGTGACTTTAATGTATGGTTCTTTGTGATTAATCTTGCTTTCATTTGCTCGAGAAATGCCGCCCGTAATCTCTTGTGATTTCTCTTGCCTGGAGTCGACATTGCTTGATTTTTCCCCTCTCCAGTACTTAAAGCGATTAATAAATATCTTCCTAGTTTTTATTTTTTTTTGGCTGTTAAATTGAACCAACAGGAGTTAGATTTGAGAAAAAAGCACTGCAAACAGTGTATATATTAATCTCAATTTTTGCTGGATAGAGTGTTTGCTTACATTCATTTCCTTGTGAATGACTTTTATTGTAATCTCTTCTTTTCAATTGCTTGCATGTCCATTTCCTTAAGAAGTTGAGTTTGTCCTAAAGCAATGGCGTAGGTATTCTCTTATCATGCTCAAATTGTTAAAGGCTTGGCATAATATATCGCACCTTGATGTCATGTGCCAGAGACTGGTGCTCAGGAATTTGAAGATACACTGTGCTGTCAAAGGATGGACTAAAGATATCGTTTTTAGTCTAACCTAGAATTTAAGAATTCCCTTTTTCCATGATGACGAGACATGTTTTCAGTGGTGGAACCAGGGGAGCTGCTCCCATCACACACATACACACACATTAAACTCATGCACCACAGCCTCTGTCCCTAGTATCTTGCTTGTCTTGCACCACCCTTCCACACCTGTTTAGGATAACAGAATCCCCATTTGCCACTTTCTTGTCATATTATCTTAATTCTCGGTCGATCCGTGAACATATGCTGAGTTATTTGTAACATGCAGCTCTCCATCTGCAAAAGGGCAGGATTTATTTGATCTTCTTATGAAGGTTTATGTCAAAAGTAACTTGTTGTTTACGCAGGTTGCCAGCCTATATTATGTGCTGAATGAGGACATGATGGATACGAAATGACATAAAGTTCTACTGTTCTAGTAAGATGTGGAAGTGTTACTCATAAGGTTTAGTAAAGGATGGTTCTGTTGTATCACTGTTAGTCAACATTTTTAGATTATAAATATAGTATTCATCTTTAGGATGAAACCTCAATATATCTTTATAGTAGGTCAATATTGGCCTTTAAAATAGACAGGAAGTGCTGAATTCAGCTTGATAGGTTCTATTTTTGTGGGCTTTAAAAATAGTTTTTTTTAGTAAAAAAAAAAGTTTCTGTTTATTACGCCTTTTGTTATTATAAACCTTGCATGTCTAATGTGCCTGACTGGTTTAGAAGGATTATCTGATGGACAGCTACAACCTGATGAAATTTTATGAAGACACATGGTTAAGACACTTTTGCACCCCACTTGCATGTATCTTGTAGTCTCCATTTGTTGCTCTCTCATTTTTGTCTTTCGTGAATCCTACTAGGCTCCCTAAATTTTTAACAAATTATCCACGTGATATGTAGATGTCCACTTATAAAAGCGCCAGATTTAAGTGTTTTCTTATTTATGTTAATTACTAAAACTTCCCATTTTTATTGTGGACTTGAGTTTCTGGCCTAGTATGTATTACGTGAGGGCATGGTTGCCATGGCATGGCATATAATTTCCAATAACTCATGGATTGTTACCCAGAATCTGGTCAAAGAACAATTCTATTTATATTATACTATTTCATATTTGAATTTAGTATTTGGTAAGGAGACACTCTCACATGTGAGTGCTGGTGTCCGTCCCGCTACCAAACAAACTACAGAAGGTATCTTATGAATATTTTTCCTATTCATACTTAGAAAAACAAAACTTGTATCTTTAGGATGAAATCTCTAATCTCTATGCGCTTATGGTATTTTGAAACTATCCAATCAGAGAAATGGACTTATTCTTGTAGATGTTGATAAGTTATATGTGTGCATCTTTCTAAATAGTGCCTATTTAATATGCCCTTCTTTCTAGTCAACCTGGCAAGCTTGGTGTTCTTGATTGGTTTGGAAGGTTGTTTGATGGATAATTTTGAACTTTCGATCCAGCGCTTGGTGAGATGTGATGAAGATACATGGTTGGGATTCATGATGCCCACTTGAGATAGAACCTGACAACCCACTGCTAATTTTGATGCCTCAAATAAGTATCTTTCCTATAGTGGCCTGGCAGCACATGTAGCCCTTCATTGGATTACTTATGGCCCCTATATCCATCATGAAAGTGTCTTCATATCATATCATTTCATTAGGAGACATGCAAATGCCTTTGAATAAGACATGTGAAAGAAAAATGCCCTCCTTCGGAGTTATTTTAAGCAAGATTGGAAGGATCAACCGTACCTCAGTAAGGTATGCCCATATCATAGTTTTCCGATGTATTTACTGGGTGCCGTATTGAGATGTATTGACAAATCATGCGGGCTATATGGGGGTCTATTGCTGTTCATACTGTTGGTGCATAACCAATACATCCCCATACCATGGTACTTCAAACCTTGATTTTAAGTGTGAGATCATTGCTGATTAGGATCTTTTTAACAGTTTGAAATCTTTTTAAAAAGGAAAGCTATATTGTAAAGCTTGATACAAGATGCCCATTAACCATGCTGAAAAGTAACCGAAGAATTTTTATTTTTATGGTTGGCTGTGGAATCCTTTGCATGAAATATTCTGTGTACATCTTGGCTGAGCCCTTGATTATTTCAAACATTTAGACCACAACTCATCTTGCCTAAAAAAGGACGCTATCATAATCTTGGTTAAATATTGATAATGATGAACATAAAGCTAACATATATGACAACGTGTATTAAAAGCTCCAAATTATAAATTGTATTCAAGATCTTATGACCACAATCTGGGTTGTAAGATCCAAAATGGATTAGATACCTGGAATTTTAGACCTGGAGTATGGATCATATGATCCTTTGGATTGTAAGATCCGTGTCCACATCACCTTATTACATATTCAAGCATTTATACGATCAACTTGATTTCTTTCACTTTTAAAATGACATATTCATCATCAGGAAGAGTTTACAATGTAAAAGCTATCTCCTTAGGGATATTAAATTTCAAAAGTAAAGAAAAAGAGAATTAGTTATGTTGGAAGCTAAGACCTAGAACCAAAATTCCATTTCTTTGTGAGCGCTTTCTGCAGTAGATTCCTTTTCTTCTACAATTTTCTACCTAAGGGACAATTAAGCTGATGCATAAGGGGCTAAACATGTTTTGTTGGTCAAATTCAAAATTAGGATCGGGTTCATTTGTAAAGGTGAGAAAACTGATTGTTAGTATGCTGGGTAGGTTCAACTAGCGGATGAGGAAGGAAATTTTATTCCTCAAGGAGCAAAAGGAGGCAATTTTGTACATGAAATATAATGATGGCGATGGTGATGATATATTGCTTTTCTATTCTTGTTCTGTAGTCTTATGTTTACATCCATATTTTTGGAATCAACTTGAGTTATCTATGGACTATATGGTTGTATGTGACTATATTGACAATTAAGCATAATGCTTGTTTCTTAGATATGACAAGTATGGGCTTGTGATTGGAAAAAAGTCAACTTATATCCTTTTATGTTTTTTCCTTATCTACTAAAATTAAATTCAATCATGTTTCTCGCTTGTTAAATTCTGACTTTTTGAATGTTTAAAATAAATAAAAAAATCTTTATAAGTCCTCCACATTATGAAACCAATCTTGATATGATTGTATGTGAACTATATCAACAAATTCGGGTCTTTTGGTCTGTTATTTTTGCCTAGAATGACAAAGCAATTATTTAGAATGCCAGAACATTAGTATATATAGATTGCTTTTTATGGGTGAAACTGAAATCACACGCTTTGCAGTTTTTTATTAGCAGTTATATTCCAATCCCGATCCACCTTACTCTCTCAGTCCCTCTCTCCCTCCCTCTTCCTATTATCAGTTGTTTCCTTCTTTGCTCACTCTCTCATGCATTGCATTTGCCTATATCTTTGTAGAAATGAGAAATCAAATGAGGATGTCGGACATGGTATGCTGTCTTGGTACCAGGCCCCATGCCAGTGCCACACTATCACCATTTCAGTACAATACGGGCCGGTTCGGCGTATTGAATATCGGTACGCCCTTTGTATCATGTACGTATACCAAACTGCTACGGTATAGTACGCTCCGTACCATCCGGTTCGGTATAGTACGGCGAACCGAGGGAATATAATATACATGGAATATCCCTTATATGGAGGAGAGGAGCAGTTGGCTTCATAATTTGGGATGAGAACTCTTTTAGCATTTGAGTTAGGGTTGAACTCTCCAAGGACATTCCAAGATGGGATATCAAAATGCGTTAGGTTATTCTAAATATATTGAGCTTGCAAGATTAGGTGCCTCTAGAGTCTTCCATCCCCTCCATCACCCTCTCCTCAATTAAATTAAAGGCTTGACATTATATTTACCACCAAAATTTTCATCTTGACGGAGATATCTATATATGGAGTTCATGCATACTATACACAAACAATTTCATCACACAAACGATCTTAATCCTTGCTATTTTGGCTGATATATCCAAAATATTGGTCAAATACGATATTAATGAATCAGTGAAATTTTTTCAAATTTTTAAATGGTTGAAATAAGTTGAACTATTGAAGATTAAAAATGACGTCTTGAAAGATACTTAATCATCATATTGCTGATACTTTAACATCTTGGTTCCGATTCCTAGATATTGGTTTAGATCTCAAATATCTTGGTTCTTTCCAAATTTTCTCAATTCTATACGGGCTGAGATAAATTAAGACATTGATTCATCTTGGTATCAACCACCCATCAAGATGGCTGAGAATCGATTTTTAAAAATCGTTTCTAACAACCATATATGAGATACCACTCATTGAGATGGCTGAGATATTGGCTTTTAAAAATCTTGTTTACCAACCATATATGAGTTGCTATATAAATTTGGTATCTAGGCATCTAAATGCTGCCCAAAGTCCTAAGAGTCAGTATGCTACGCATGTCTTTAGTTTTGTTCTAAATTTGGTTCGAAGATATTGTGTAGGATAATATTTGTTTAAGAAGCAATAAGATAAGCCTTGAAACTGAAACCTATATTTGTCTGAACCTTCAACTTTTGTCGGCTTTCCACACTATGAATCCAGCAGCAACTTCCAGGGCATCCAAACTATTTAAAATTTTCTACTAAACTGTTATCACCTTATTCTTCTTTTATTTGAGAAGTATGGTGGGAATGCCACCATCTGGTTTTGACCCCAAAACCTCTTCCCCGGCCCATGGAATTACGAGAGGGGTGCCTATTAGTGGACCCAAGATCTGTCGGCTATTGTCGCATTTATATTGGGTGGGGAGCTTCCACGCTTTTGCCTGGGTAAAGTTTAACTGACATTGAATTTGCACATATTGTGATCTCTGCTCTTCAATACTTGTTGCCTTTTTCACAATTTCTTTAGGAAGTCATTGTCCATTTTTACCAGATTTGTACAATGTTTTGATCAGCAGGATTGGATAGTCTTCAAGGGCCATGCTTTTTCTGGTGCTTCTTTATCTGAATTTATGTGCTTCAGGGTTGTTGATGGGATGGGTTGGTTTAAGTTTGGATTAAGTTAGCCTTATTTACTAAAATATATTCCAGAAATTTTTAATCTCTTGATCTCTACCCAACCATTTTGCTGACTTTTTCCCTTGTTTGATCATTGGCTACATGAACTGGAACCATTCATTTATATTAGGCTTCTGACAAAATTCCTAATATAAGTTCTGTGGGATTTGAAGATATTGCAAAGTAGCAACATATGCAGGTATTCTGTGATGTTACTCCATTTCTATATTCATATATGATAATGACCCATTGGATTGTGGGTTTTCTATCCATAACTGACTCATGTAACTTCCTGAGTCAATAGTGCAGTAGTGCTGGACATCTGGTCAGATTGAGTCCAGAACTGCCCCCTTGCAATTTGCTCCATATTTATCTGGCATACGGATCAAGTTTTTGATCAGCTTGCTTTTTATTTCAAAGATCCGACAACCATTTATCATCTGTCTCATTACTTATTTCATAATTGATGCATCTTTCAGCATTAATTTTGTCGTGAGAAAGAAATTCCAAATAACCGATGGTTGAATCGATTCTGTAACTAAGACATTTGAAATTTTGCTGTTTACCTATGGGAAGTTATTCTTGTCTTGTATGAAAACTTGTCATCTTTCCTTCATCCTATTTCCCTAGTGTAGACAGTTCATCTAAAGTAATTGATTTCATCTTTGATATGCCAAAAGCTAGTGCTAGTTTTTACAACTTTATGGAACATTTATGCATGGAAATGAAACATACTTGACTTTGTGAGGAGAATCAGGTTGCATTATCCCAAAGATGTATAAAATTTGATTTGAACATCCTTGTAATGCTTTATCAAATAGTTCAGTATGTTAATGGAATTTTTACTATGTCAAAAATCCGGATGTCGCTAATTTGGTTTTCAGGTTGATTGGAGTTTGGCATCACTTAACGGTTTTACTTTTTCTATTTCCTTAATGATTTCTTTTGAAAGCCTAGATAGTCCTTTTGATGGTGGTTGACAGAATTGCTTGTGCTGTCGCAGGAGGTACCAGGAGAAGCATCTAATAATCTTGGTACAGAAGATCAAGGTTCTTTAGTCAAGGTTATGTGCCGTATTTGTTTTTCTGGTGAGAACGAGGGCAGCGAAAGAGCTATGAAGATGCTGTCATGCAAATTTTGCAATAAGAAATACCACAGGAGCTGCTTGAAAGTTTGGGCTGAATATAGAGGTCTCTGCTTTAATGTTTGAGTTCTTTGGGAAAGCCATTTTACAACTACTTCTGTACTTAAAGTGCTGAACTTGCAGATCTATTTCATTGGAGCTCGTGGGCTTGCCCCTCTTGCCGCATTTGTGAGGTTAGTTCTTTGTTGCTTCAATGTGAAGCCCTTAACCTTCTATATGTAAAAGACCAGACTGATGCTTTCATGAGTTGCATAAAGGGGATGCATTTTAGTTTTAGTCCAGTCTTAGGCTAGGCCCAAGTAACTGGAATGATGTTTACTGCTTATCATCATGGTTTAAGAATTTTCTCTTGAATTTGTAACTTGTTGAGGGTTGGAAAGACTCTATATATTCTTCTGACTGATTACTAGTTTGCTGAATAACCTCCAGCTGATTTTCTTTTGCTGCTGCTGATTTGACTTTGGACAAGTTAGCAAAAGGTAGGAGTCTTTTTGATGCTTAGGCTTCAGGAGTTGGTGCCGCACCTCAGGCAGTTCTTTGCTGGATGAGAAGGCTGTTGAGCTCTTCTATTTTCTCTTTATTATTTACTTACTGTTATGTAACGATACCAAAACTTTTAGACAGTTGGGTGAAATTCTCAAGATAGCTACTTTGTAAGGTTTCCTTGTATGAGGAGAGAGGTGTTGTTTTGCAAGAAAGCCTCGGAGTATGAAATGTGCCTTTCAGGTAAAAGTCTTCTGATGGTTCATAAGTAAGATATACATCCTCATGATTTTACAAACAAGAAGAGATGGGTTAGAGAAGTAAGCAACTTGCTCTGATTTTGCCTCTTGGAGGAAGAGACTCTTGAATGTACATTAGTTTCTTATTTATGGCTGTTCAAATTTCAATCCTCCCTTATCCTTACCTGTTCATAATAGATTTACTGAGTAACATGGTAGAGATGTAGCCTCAGTTGCTCCATGTTATAAATCATGGCTTGAAATAAATATGGGATTTGAACAAAATTTGGAGCTATGAGTTTTTGCTAAAGGATCCTTTGAATCAATTTCTGAAGTTAAGGCCAAAAGAGAGAGGGTTTCTGCTGGAAGTAAGCCAAAACAAATCAGTTTCATCTGGAACTAAGCCGAAAACAACCCAAAAAATAAGTCTGTCAGTTTCTGCTTCTCCATGGTTTGGCTTAAACTAACAAATGTGAGGCATAAAAACCTTATTGCTTTCTGTTTGCTTATTTCTGATGGTGCATAGGGCCGATGGCTATTCCATATTGATCAGCTTGCAGCAGGTTGCTGGAATTTTGCTAACAAATACAATTTTACTTTCTTCTAGGAAGATGTATCGAAAGCAACTAAATAGTCAGTGCCAGTGCCTTGACTTCATATAGTTGTTTATGTCAGTTAATTCTTTGCTTCAGGTTTGCCGAAGAGCTGGTGATCCCACTAAGTTAACATTTTGCAAAAGGTGTGATGGTGCTTACCATTGCTACTGTCAACAGCCTCCACACAAGGTGCATATGGTTCTTGGGTTCTCTTGTCTGAAAATTGTGAAGTTATCGTTTTATGTAACATTTTTGTGAAAAATTGCAGAATGTGAGTCATGGGCCTTATTTATGTCCAAAACACACAAGATGTCATAGCTGTGGGTCTACTGTCCCTGGAAGTGGACTTAGCACAAGGTATTGACTGTTCATTTTTGTCCTAAGGTTTCTTCATATTCATATGATGTGTACATTTTCCTGTTCTGTCAAGGGACTTTAATCGTAATTTTGTTGATTTATTGATGCATGTAATGTTTCTTAACAAGGGTGGTAATGAAATCAGTGTTCATGTTGGTATTGTAACTTGCTTTGACATCGCATGATGTGTTTGTTGGATATGCAGGTGGTTTTTAGGGTATACCTGCTGCGATGCTTGCGGAAGATTGTTTGTGAAAGGAAAATACTGTCCTGTTTGTTTGAAGGTAATTGCCAATGTTTTCAAAACCATAAACAAATTGATTTTCTACTGAAATATTCCTACTTGGTATTCAGAATTAGTGTCTTGGAAATGTTCTTACTGCTGAAGTTGTATTTGAAACTTCTTTGGTAGGTAAGGGGCTTTTGATAAATATGCTTGGTTTTCATGCTTAGTTGCTTTTGTTTCAAAGACATTTTGATGGATTTGAAACAAAGATACAGACACCTCACAGACGTATAGGCATACCTGAAGCTTAGATATGTTGTCCCCTTTCATTTGTATTTTTCCTGAACTATTTTTTTTGTTTTGCTTGTATATGCCTGCAGATGGATCAGTATGTCCATCTAGAGTCAATGAGTGACTAAATTTTTCATGTTCAAATTTTGTAGGTCTATAGAGATTCTGAAATGACACCCATGGTTTGTTGTGATGTTTGCGAACAATGGGTGCATTGTGTATGTGATGGCATCAGGTTTGTGTTAAATTGTCTAACAGCTTACTGCCTCGAACATTCCTTTAAAGTCTCATATCTCATTCTGCTTCATTTAGCGTCTTAAAGAGTGATATTTTCGTATTCAGACTATGTATAGAGATAATGTCTCTCTCTCTATACTGGAAAGCCGTGTATGGATGTATGGATACATGTATGTGGAAGTCCTGGGAGTCCTGCACATGCATGTTGGACTCCAAGACCTTCTGTGTTTTAAAGGATGTCTGCATGACTCCGAAGTCTGAACTCTGAAAGCAGAGAGAGAACAGACTATCCTAAAAAACACCCAGGTGTGCAGCCTCCCTCAAAGCTGCAGTTCTCCATCTGCATTTTTTTCCCTCACGTCTGAAGCGTGTGTGGATTCTAGTGGTAATGGAATACTGCTATTGTTAGTTAATTATGACAAAATCAACCCATGGTTGTCAGTTAATATCATTAAAAGTTCGGTATGATTTATTTCGTAATAAATTACTGTTAATATTGGTTAAGACTTGAGAGGTTCTTCCAACTTGGACATATATGTAAACTTTTAACTGTTTTTGATATGATAATATATTGGAAGCAAACCTTGAGTCCTGGACACAACTTTAATTGCACTGTTGCAATTACTAGATGTGTGATATTTGATGCATCCACGAGTTAAGACTGCCTTACCTCTCTGAAACTATAATTTCTGTGAGGAAAAGTTTTTTCTTATTATCAGATTTGCTGAATACAGTCATCGGCTTCTTTTCTCAATCCTGCATTGTCTTGCAGTGATGAAAAATATCAGCAGTTCCAAGCAGATGGAAACTTATACTACAAATGTCCTGCATGTCGTGGAGATTGTTACCGGGTGACATTTACTGTTCTGGTAGTTGGCAGGGAATTTTCTCTACCCTGTTTGTGTTATAACTGATACATACATAATGGCCAGGTCAAGGATATGGAAGATGCTGTTCGAGAGTTTTGGCGGAGGAGAGATAAAGCTGACCGTGATCTAACTGCAAGCTTGAGAGCTGCTGCTGGATTGCCAACTCAGGAGGAAATATTTTCTATTTGTCCCTACTCAGATGATGATGAAGCTGCTCCAGTTATACCAAAGAATGATTATGGGAGTTCATCAAAATTTTCTGCCAAAGGTTTGACTGATAAATCAAGCAAGAATTCTAAAGAACATGGGAAAAGTTTCTCCAAGAAGTCATCCAATAAGAAATATATAAAGAAGGGGCATCAGGTGCAATTTGCTGGTAAGCCTGGAGAGCCATATCAAAATGCTGAAAGGCAGCAGTTGAGATCACTGGAGAGCAGCCCTAGAAACCCTAATTTTGATGAGACAAAGTCATACAGAAATTATGAACAGGACATCTTTTCGTCTCCTTTGACCAGAAGTCCACGCAATGATAGAGGGAAGTCTTCCGTTGATCATATGGGAAGTAATAACCAGATGTTTATTGAGGAAGTTGTAAGTAATAACTCTGATAAGATGCCTAAGGTCCATATAAAGGGTAGTAAATCACCCGGACTGCATGTCAAAGAGGGTGCTGGAAACAATTCAGCCAAAACTGAGATGGTGAAAGGAACTAAATTAGTAATACATATAGGTGCAAAAAATAGAAATGCACCTGGTTCTCCTAAGTCAGAAGCTTCAAGCTGTCACAAGGATCAAGATGTTAATGCCTTGAATGGTACATGCCTTTCCATGACCAATCATTCATTTGGCTTGTGTTATTTCTGTTCTCAAATTCTACAGTTGGTTGGGAAATTGTCGTGCTCAAGGTTCGCTGTACCAATGTGTACTATTCTGTACCGGTGTACCATACTAAACTGGTACCAAATCAAGATTTGGTACGAGGGCGTACCGAGTCTCGATACGCTAAATCGACCCTTGTACTGAGCATACCGACATTGTACCAGTATGGTACTGGTACATGTCCGATATTGAGACTGTAAACCTTGGTCATGCTTGTTTTAGTCTAGTCTATGTTGTGCTAAGGCATGCCATTGTATCATTGCTTGCTTGAACTTGTCGCCACAAATGCTGTAGTTAGAAATCAATCCATTCATCTCCCATAAATATTTTGTAAATTACATACCAAATTGCTTTAACAAGTCCTTGATCCAAGGACTTAGTTTATTGGTTTTAGATCATTATCTTTCACAGTTGAAAGATTTTGGTTAAAACTTGAAACTCTCTCAGCTTGATTGAAATTAAAAGAGCTTATCATGGGATCAAGCGGTGGCTTGTTAATGGTAAAGTATGGCCGTTGCACACTTTTATTGCCCCCTAGCCTGTACAAGTTTGATATATGAGACCAGTTCCTGGTTTAAACAATGTGACAGCTAATCACAAAACATTCCTAAACATTATTTGGTCATATTGTTGAATTGCTCGGTATTGATTATGTCCTCTTACCAGCTTTGGCTATTGTAATACACAGTATTGATAATGGCAACACTGATTTATCATTACGATAAATTACCACAACCAAGGCATTTCAAACAGAAAAGTTCTAGTAGTTAATGAAGTTATAAAAACTTGCTGGGCTTTTGAGTCTTCATCTGAGATGTTGTATTAAAAATAAAAGACAATTTACTAATGTTATATCAACCTATATATTGAAATTTGAATCATCTATTTTAACTGTCTCTCAAGGACAATTACTACTTTACCTTGGTTACAGGCAGTGAAGGCATGAGCCAGCTGGAGACGAAATCTAAGAATTATGTGCATGATGGTCACCCTGTAATTGCCAGAAATCATGATGGAAAAGGTAATTTTATCATATGCAGCTGATTCTTTCTCGTGGAGTGTTTTTTCTTCCATTAAGGTTTAGGCAAACTACTTTTATTGGAAAATTTTCTCAGGAGTTTATTGCTCCTGTGTAATGAATGAAGGCTCTCAAACTGTCTCATGATGTTATTTAATGAAGGCTCTCAAACGGTCCAAATATTTTCAGGAGCTAAACTTGACAACTCAACTCAGATAAAAAGTTCAAGACAGGGAAATAGAGAAGATGGTGTAATGAAGTTCCAAAAGATATCTGAGACACACAGGAAAAGCAGAGCCATTATTGCTGAGGAGTGTGAACCTACGACTGCTCGCAGAAGTCCTCTTATAATAAGGAAAACAAGCAGAGAGTTAGACCCTGCAATAAAGACTAGGTCTCAAATCATATTAAGAGATAATGATGATTTGCCAGGGAAAACTTCCCCGGGTACAGCGGTTAATTTGCAAAGTGAAATCCATAATGCGGCTGCATCATCGTTTGCTTCCAATTGCTCCAATGATCTGAAACCATTGTTGAAGTTAAAATTCAAGAACCCATATTTTGAACAGCGAAGCTCTTGGGCACCTAGTGGAGGAGAGGAGAAGAATCCTGTCAAGGGGCAGAGATCAAAGAGAAAGAGGCCATCTATTCACAGAGAAAATAATCAGGTAGATGGTAACAATGAGCAGCCGAATCAGGAAGATCCGATAGATGAAGTTGTTGATGCAAACTGGATATTGCAGAAGCTGGGAAAGGATGTGATTGGAAAGAGAGTTGAAGTTCATGAAGCATCAGAGAATTCATGGTCAGCTTTGCTTTAAAACCTTGAATATGATCGTAGTGTTATGAGTTGCAAAAGCTAGACATAATCTTTAGTACTTATTATAAAATTTGTGAATGATACTGATTCCTTTTTTGGAAAGCAATATATCAGAGACAAGCTGAAAACCTGTTACCTGCTGACATATAATAGTTTAGAGGCCATATTAAGCCATGTGTGTCTTCTGGACCATTCAATTATCCTTTTTTTAAAGAAAAAAAACTTAAATCTTGCATTTTCCATTCTCCATTGGTTTGTCGTTGGATTCAATAAAAACTGAAAAGTGCTGTTTAATTTTACATAAAAAATCATGGTTCGTTAGATGATCTTGAGCTACAGTTCTGCCTTAACCTTCTTGGCAAACACTAGTGCATGCTGAAACATGTTGCGGAAACTTAATATATTTTTCTCTATGGATCTGTTTGAAAGTTTGATGCTTTGTGTAAGCCAGCTAGAAATTCCCATTGAACCATCTACTGAAGACTGAATTCATGAAGTAAATAAATAACATGAATCCCACGCACCAGGTCAAAGACTGCTTTTAGCATTCCACGGTTTAACTCACCAGTTTGTAGTGGTAACTGGACTCACTAGGAAGTATGGATATATCAAATCACATGCCATTTCTGAATTGAATATTTATTGTATATTGGTATTCGCTGGATACTTCTTGGATACGTGTTTAATACTTGTATGAATACTTCATTTTTCAAAATTAGAAAAATACTCCAGATACCTCTGGATATATATGAGATACTTCATGGATACCTCGAAAAATGAAGGGGAGGGTGCTTCTTTCTTTCTAATGTTAATCTTTTGATGATGCATGGTTAATTTTGTACTTTATGATGTAAATATTAAAATATAAGGTATTAATTAGGATCTATGGATTTGAATGATGACTAAATGATGAGCTTGTAAAAATTGATACTATAGTTTAAAATATGGATTATTTTATTTTAATAGCCGACTATGCTTTATAGATGTTTTTTTTACATGCATGCTTGCATATATGCATATGTATATATGTTTTTGTGTATATATGTATGCATTTATGGACGTATGAGACCCATATATACTCATTGATGTATCATAGCGGTATTGTATCCTGTTATTTCAAGGTTTGCTGTATCGGCATATTTGTATTGTGTTATTATTTCATTGTGTTGCTTTATAACTCTTTATCAGATAATGTTGACTGTCGTTATGTGATGTTTTTGCTACAACACAGTAGTCTACTCCCTTGATGGTAGGCTTCAAAGTTTAGCTGATGCTCCGCTTGTGGAGATGTCCTAAATCATTGGTTAAAGTGCAAGTTGCTGTAATGCAGGCACAAGGGAGTGGTTTCTAATGTCATTGAAGGCTCTTCATCTTTATCAGTTCGTCTAGATGATGGAAGATCCAAGACGCTGGAACTCGGAAAGCAAACAGTTCGTTTCATCTCTCAGAAACATAAAAAGCCAAAACCATAACACCGTCATGTTCTTTTATGCCTTGCTATTGTAAATGGTGGCGCCTCTCCAGCTGTGAGTTGCTGTCCCTGGTCATGTGGGTGCATCAGTGCTCTCCTTGTTTGTTTCATCACAGGTGGAGCCATTTTGGTGGTGTTGTGTAGGCAGAGCAAAGCCTCAGCCATTCTGTATAAGGTCACCTCCTGCAGCTCATCGATTCCTTCAACTGAACATGCTTTTAAACTGTTTTGCATCCATTTGGAGTTTCATTGCCTAAGAAATGATGCGAACAAGAAGCTTCTGTTGCCCTGTTCTCCTCGGAGGTTATTTGTTAATATATGTTCTGGTTTCTGCGTGCTGTTATTCTTTTATGATGTGGAAGACGCAACAATGCTGGCATCCCTGGCTTAATTCATGGGAGGGGAGCGAGGTTTTCTTGCAATGAAATCGGGTTGTATTATGTGTAGCATGGACGTTGGATAGAAGAAATCAAGCTCTTATCGCTGTCAAATTAGCCGTCTGAGAAAACCTGTCGCAAACAGTGATCTGTGTAAGAAGAGGCAGCTCCTATTCACATGTAGGAACAAGCATTTGTATTAACATAACAAATTCCAGTTTTATGCCTTTGTGCATTTTTGCATTGTGTCTGTGCGTGCTGGTGCATGCGCCTGTTGGCTTCTTGGAATATAGTGGTGTATGGCGGGTAGGCAGTTGGCTCTCTGCGATCCCACGCGCCTTTTAGTGGGGTAAGCAAATGACGAGGCGTTGATATGGTACATGCGGCTGGATTCTGTCACATAAATAGTGGTGCACTTCAAGAGTTAGAAAATAATGTGAAATGATTGCTCTGTGATATAACTCTCCATATCTGTTGGATTATCTCTTGACTTCTGTAGACACATGAAGTTTAGACATTCTGCAAATATGATTTTTTTCCCCCATCATGCCTGATAGGAAGATGTTAACTTTGCGTAGTTTTTCTCCAAGCGTCATTAGGCTGTGGCTGTTTTTGTAATTGGAATCGCATACAGGCGTGGTTCATTTGGTTGGAAAGCAAGTGCAGGTGTGGTAATTATTGTATTTGTTTTGGCTGCCTGCACCAGAATGGCTGGCAATGCCACTTCTACTGAGGCTCAAAAATCCAAAAAGCAGGACCAAACTGAAAGTTAGCAATATTTTCAAGGATAAATTTTGTGATTTTTTTAATACCTAAAAGATTGGCACCATTCATATTCCTTTGCTTCTAATTTCAAAAAGTTTGTTTGGTTGTTTTCAAGTAAAAGAGAGTCACCTAGCAAATGGGGTGTTAAACAACGCCTTGAAGTCATCCCGGCCAACCCCCCCCATTGGCGAAAAAAACAGCACTAAAATTGTTTCGTTTGGTTGACTCTACGCGGATTGTTTGATTAAAATGACGTATGGTTGACTTGGAGTGGTCATGGTTGATTCAAGTTGGCCCACCGTGACTGATGCTTTTCCTGCTCGAACTGGCCGACTCTCTTAGACCAACGCTTGGAAGCTAAAGTTTACAGCAGAATAATTCGAGTAGGGCCTAGTCTTGGTTTACATTGATTGGTCTAACAAAAAATTACTCTTATAAAATTTATTTTGTGTACAGTATAATTGATTTGCCTAAAAAAGGGAAGTGTAATTATAAAACAGATGCACATGTTTTCTTACAAACTAATGAGTATAAACATGACTAAGGTAATTGCTTGCTTTCAGAAATTGGCTTCATAGATGGAGATAAACTTGGGTACACAAAATCCAAGTTTTATTTTATGAGAAGAACTTATTTCAGAATAGAGGGAAATTGGCATGCTTTATAATGACCAAACTAATATCATCCCATAATATAATAGTTTTTAGTAATCCATACTCCATAGTGGCTCAAAAGTCATATGCCCGTCCAGATTACAAGTTGGTATTGTGATGCTATATTGGTTAAAATTATGGCCTACTTTAGATAGGTAGGAAGGAAGACATATATAATGTATGATATAATATTTAAATGAAGGGAGATGACTAATATGACAATTTTATAAGATGTAAATGAACAAAGACTAGCAATGCATGAGATATTGAGATGTGAATGAACGGAAACCGAAGTAACACAAAGATGCATTCATGCGTGGTCTGGTTTGCTCATCAAACCTTGCCATTTCCCTTCATGCAAGCTTATCAGCATCAGTAACGGATAACGATACCAGTGGGCCGGGTCGGGTTATGTTCCATTGACAAGAGAAGCCGCGCTCGGACCGGCCCACAGACATCCGGTCCAAAACATGATGGACCTGGAAGGCTTGGCCCATTCAAAGCCCTTGATCGGCGGGATCCGGAAATGAAAACCCTAGATTCCGACTATAAATATCTCTCTTCCCCATCTTGCAGCCACATCGCCCTCTCAGCGCTCCATCTCCTCCACTTCTCCACCGGCGAAAGCCCTAACCCACCACATCCCCACACCCCTGATGGCGGAGAGAGGCGGAGACCGTGGCGGATTCGGCCGTGGATTCGGCCGCGGCCGTGGCCGTGGGGACCGCGGGAGGGGCGACCGCCGCGGTGGCCGGCGCGGCCGCCGGGACGAGGAGGAGAAGTGGGTCCCCGTAACCAAGCTCGGCCGCTTGGTGAAGGAGGGAAAGATCCACAGCCTCGAGCAGATCTACCTCCACTCCCTCGCCGTGAAAGAGCACCAAATTGTGGACGCTCTCCTCGGCCCTCAGCTCAAGGACGAGGTCATGAAGATCATGCCGGTCCAGAAGCAGACCCGCGCTGGGCAGAGGACCCGGTTCAAGGCCTTCGTCGTCGTCGGCGACGGCAACGGCCACGTCGGGCTCGGTGTGAAATGCTCGAAGGAGGTGGCCACCGCCATCCGCGGGGCCATCATCCTGGCCAAGCTCTCGGTAATTCCTGTGAGGAGGGGCTACTGGGGGAACAAGATCGGGAAGCCCCACACCGTGCCGTGCAAGGTCACCGGAAAGTGCGGGTCGGTTACCGTTCGGATGGTCCCGGCGCCCCGTGGTGCTGGCATCGTCGCTGCCCGTGTACCCAAGAAGGTGCTCCAGTTCGCAGGAATCGAGGATGTTTTCACGTCATCTCGTGGTTCCACCAAGACCCTTGGAAACTTTGTCAAGGTTTGGATTATGAAAATTAAATATTTTGTTTTCTTACTTCCATTGATTGATTAGACCGGTCGAAGTAAGTAAGTGCCGAGTCTGCTGTTTTTTTTAAAGAAAAAACTGCAATTTTATATTTTAATTTGTTATTAACTGGATTAGAAATGAAGTATGTTTGCTTCGGGTTAGCTAGTTTGCATTATGTGATGCAATATCAGTTGCTCCTGTTCTGGAACGAAGTCTTGAACGATTTGATTGCTGGTATTCTATTTGTTCGATATAGAATTAGGGGCTTTTGATATTTGATTTTCTCAATGATCATTGTTGTGGGAATAAAGGGTCCGAAATTAGTCCCACATCGACTAGATAACGGAGAGGTCTGTTCCTTAAATGGAGGGAGGCAACCCCTTTCTCTCTTTAGATGCATCTTTTGTGGAGCAAAATCGTAAGAGTAGCGCATGACGTGCCTAAGGGGCTAGTATCTACACAGACCCCCAAGGGTAGCGCACGACGCGCCTAAAGCAGACAATACCTTTGAGGAGAAGCAGTCGTCTCCGCTATCTGAGACCGGTGGGGACGAGGTCGGAGGGTGGCAGATCCTCCCTAGCGCTGGACGCACGGGCTGGACCCCGACCTCCCTTGATCTCATCAAGGATGAGGTCGGAGGGCGGAAATTTTTCTGTAGCACTGGACGCACGGGCTGGAGCCCGACCTCACCTGACCTCATCAATGGTGAGGTCGGAGGGCGGAAAATCCCTCCGTAGCGCTAGACGCGTGGGTCGGAGCCGGACCTCACCTTGACCTCAACAATGGTGCTTTTATTGAGAGCCCTTGACCCCGGCACAGACCCCTCTGCTGAGGGGGCTATGTTGTGGGAATAAAGGGTCCGAACTTAGTCCCACATCGACTAGATAATGGAGAGGTCGATTCCTTAAATGGAGAGGGGCAACCCCTTTCTCTTTAGATGCACCTTTTGTGGGGCAAAACCGTGAGGGTAGCGCATGACGCGCTGAAGGGGCTAGTATCTATGCAGACCCCCAAGGGTAGTGCACGACGCGCCCAAAGCGGACAATACCTTAGAGGAGAAGCAGTCGTCTCCGCTGTCTGAGACCGGTGGGGACGAGGTCGGAGGGTGGCAGATCCTCCCTAGCGCTGGACGCGCGGGCCGGACCCCGACCTCCCTTGACTTATCAAGGATGAGGTCGGAGGGCGAAAATTTTCCTGTAGCGCTGGACGCGCGGGCTGCAGCCTGACCTCACCTGACCTCACCTGACCTCATCAATGGTGAGGTCGGAGGGCGGAAAATTCTTTCGTAGTGCTGGACACGGGGGCCGGAGCCCAACCTCACCTTGACCTCAACGGTCGCTAAAAATGCCTGTGCTAACTTTTCATCTTATACATAGTTTGGAAGGAGGATGCAATTTAAGAACGACGTTCCTGACTTTGCATGATTTAGAAAACAGAAGCTAAGGGTACTAGTGTGAATTTAGGTTTGCTTTTTTTTAATCTTCTTATAAAAGAAATCCCGTCAATTGAAATAGATTATATCGATCATCTTAGACTACCTATTAATGACTTCTGCGTGAGAAGATCAGTGCAAGAAAATATTATGGTGATTTTTGCATGCTAAATTATATATGTTACATATTCTAAGATTTATGAAGTTGAAAATTGTGATTGAAACTAATAATAGTTATGAAGGGGTAAGATTGGAGCGTTAAGGTCATGGGGGATTACAAATAATTAGAGTCAGTTTGGTTTTAAAATTTACATCAGATGAAAGTATGGTTCCAGGAGTTTCCGGAACTATTTCGTTAATATAGTTCAAGAGCTAATTTCCTATTTGAAAGAAGACAAGCTTGATATTTTCAGTGGCCCGGTGCTGCGTAGTGGGAGGGGAGGGAGATTTTAGGAACTAGACCTTGTATCTCTTAACCTAACCGACCCAACCCAGACTTGCGTTGGAATTTATTCTAACCAACCATATTTAAGCCAAATAAGAGTTGGGTTAGGTTGAAGAAATAGTCAGGTCTAGTTGATTTTGTTAGGTTAGTTTTGAATCTTATATGCTCTCTAGAGGGATAAGATGGTTATTTATATATTGTTAAATCACAAAGACAAAAATATCTTATATGTAAATAGATATTCTAAGATTTTGGGCTGACGTAGGTTGTGCTTCTGCAGGTTGGGTTTTGGTTGGGTCTGGGTTGCAGGCAGCTCAACCCAGACACCACCCAGTCCTGTGAGCCGGTTTGGTTAATGACAGATTGCTGAAAGTTTATATTTCTATTTTTATAGCCATGGAAAATGATGTTGCTCTCCTCTCTTCACTTGCTGGTTACCATGTTACCATCTTTACTATTTGATTTGAACACCTTTATCTGTGATAATTTCATCAGAGATTTATTAGCCTCTACATAAATATCTTGATGACTTGCACGTAGTTTAGTTTAGGCTTGATTTAGTGTCGATTTGTTGTGTTATAAAATGTTATGAATGTTGTTGCAGGCCACTTTTGATTGTCTCATGAAGACCTATGGATTCCTGACACCTGACTTCTGGAGGGAAACTCGCTTCACTAAGTCCCCATTCCAGGAGTACACGGACTACCTCGCAAAGCCCGCCAAGGGAATTGTTATTGAGGATCCTGAAAGGGTGGAAGCTTAGAATGCTGAGCAATTTAGCTTACTCTTTGTTTGCCGGTTTTGTCTTTATCATGCATTTTATAGGAGATGATCCGACTTGGATGAGGCATAGACAGCTGGATGTCTAGTTGCTACAGAAGTGCTTGCTTTTAATAGATGCAGTATGCTTTAATTTGTGAAGTTGTTATGGGCTTTTATTTAGTTTAAATAACATACCATTGTGCTGCTTAGGATCAAGCAATGTGTTTTCACCATTTTGTCTGCAATTTAGCAGGAATTGTGCGCTATTGCACTATGTTGACCAAGGGTCTGTTCTTTTATTATTCCATAGGGCTTCAATGGAAGATGCGGGTTTGAAAAATCTCTGGCTGTTTAATTTTTTAATTAACAGAAGATTTTCCCAGCAATTGCAGATGGGTGCAGTTGCATTTTTATGTACTTCACCTTCGAAGCTGCAGGTTAGTGTTTTTATGTAGTCACTCCTGCTAGCCTGAATGAAATTATATGGTCTTTTATATCAAAAAAAAGAAATCATATGGTCTTCAGCATGAAATTCCTGGATTTGGATTTTTCTTCGTTCAGTTTTTTTTTTTGTTGGATTGAATAAAGAGAATACAGCTAAACAAACAAAACAGAAACAGAGGAAAAGAAAAAGGACAAAATAAGAAACATAGAGATGTCATCACTCCCTCAAATGGCACTGCCCCATCGCATCCAACTGCAAGACAATGAAAGAAGTCCGGTTGAAGGCTTGGGGCTGAATCAGACTCCAATACGCATGCCTGGGCCTTAATTTTCAGAGCATCGATTTCCTGAATATTTTTTGGTTAAGCATTTTCCTTGTTTAATTTCATAAGTCAGTGCGTATTGGTTCTGTTGGATGACCTATGACCTTCTCTCGAGATGTTCGAGTTGCATGCCTAGAGTTTTTGACCGGTTCAATCCTATCTCAAACTGGCCTGATTGATTGTATCGTTCTTATAGATGCCATGAAATTAGACTGGGCCGTCTATATCTTTCAGCTTTGGATAAAAGTCTAACATATATTAGGCTTGTTTGGATATTCTTAGGACATTGGGTTGAAAATTCTGTAGAAATCAGGCCCATCTAGTTTGTATTTTCTAAAAGTCTGTCTAAATTTAGTTTAGGTTCTAGGAGGAAGAAAAAGATTCATTTCCACAGAATTTATACTGTATGGAGTTTGGTTGATACAGGACCATGCTTAAATGGATGACTTGATCTATAAATTTTACAAAATTTTCAGATTGATTCCATAAAAATAGCCTAAAAAATGCTTTTAATGTTTACAATTCCAGTTGTCACCTCATGAATTACCTTATTGTCCCCTTGAAAACTGCTCCTTGCAATGCTTCTGATGATGTGTCTTATTGCATTTTCGCTGAATTAAGTGGGAGTAAACTTCCCTGAGTGGTAACCCAATTGCCCTCTTACAGTAAGCTAAAAAAAAATCAGTGCATTATTGAATAAGTATGCTAAAAAAAAATTAGTGCATTATTGAACAGGTATGCTAAAAGCCCAAAAAAAAAAAAACAGCTAGTGCATGGATTTAGGCCCTGTTTAGGGGAGCTGTTGGCAGTAGAGCTGTTGGAAGTAGAGCTGTTGGAAGTAGAGCTGTCTGAAGTAGAGCTGTTATAAAAAGCTGTTTGCTGTTTGTTAACTACATTCGTAAAGTGCTGTGGTACTTTATTTTGTGTTTGGTAAACAAACTAAGAAAGTACTTTTGTATGACAAAATTACCATAAAGGACATTGCATAGTATTATACAACAGAACATAATAAAATATAACATATATTAGTACATAAATATACGATATAGTATAATGTTATTGTAATATAAAATAATATTATTATAATATAGCATAATAGTAATATAATTATTAGAGTAAATTAATATTTGGTAATATAACATAATATTAAATTATTTAACATAACATATTAATGTATTATGATATGATGTAATATATATTATATTTATAGTATAATACAATAATAAAGGTATAAAATATTATAATTATTAATATAAATTAATTTTTCATAATCTAACATAATATTAAATTATTTAAAATAATATATTAATGTATTATAATGTAATGTAATATAATATAATATTTATAGTATAATACAATAATAAAGGTATAAAATATTATAATTATTAGTGTAAATAATTAATAATGTTGAAATATATTTATTTATTATCTTATTTATTCATTCATTCATTCATTCATTTATATAAATATTTATTTTTTTATTTTTTTATTATTATTTTTTAAATTTTCTTTTCTTCTCTTTTTTTTCTTTCTTTTTCTCCTTTTCTTTCCTTTTCTTTTCTTTTCTTTTCTTTTTTCTTCTCTTCTTCTCCTTCCTTCCTCTCCCCCATTCTTCTTTCTTCTCCTCCCGCACGGCCGGCGGCGCCGGAAGGGGGCCAGGCCGCCGCGGCCGCGGGAGGGGGCCGGGTCGGGGCCGCCGGCGGCCGCGGGAGGGGGCCGGGCCGGGGCCGGTGGCGGCCGCGGCAGTCTCGGCGGCCGCAGCTGGCCCTGTGGGAAGTGCCCTCCTCCCGCGAGACCGTCAGCGCCAGGTCGGGCCGTGGCGGATGCAGGAGGGGGGCGGGTCGTGACCGCCGGCGGCCGCAGGAACCCCTTCTTCTTCCTGTTCTTCGGCCCCTCCCCACTGTGGGAGCTCCTTCTTCTTCGGCCCCTTCTTCTTCCTGTTCTTCGGCACCGCCCCTTTCCGAGACGGGTCGTCGCCGGCGGCGGCCGCGGGAAGGGGAAGATAACCTGTCTTCCTCTTCTTCGGCACCTCCCCACCATGGGGGCGGGGGAGAGGGAGGGGGTGCGACGGCGAGGCAGAGGGAGAGGGTTCGGCGGCGGGGGAGAGGGAGTGGGGTTGGGTGGGAGAGGAAGAGACGGTGAGAGAGAGGTTTTGGGGAGGATTTTTTTTTTAAATGGGGGTAGTTTGGTCAAAAATACAGCTTTCCGAAAAAGCTGAAAACAGCATTTTTGGAAAGCTCCAAATTGGAGCTTCCCCCCAAAAGCTGTTTTCAGCTTCCCGCAAAAGCTAAAACAGCTTTTCGGAAAATTTACCAAACACTCTTTTTTTGCTAAAAGTACTTTTGGAGGGCCAGAAAGTGCTTTTTGGCCCTCCAAAAGCTCCCCCAAACAGAGCCTTACATTGCAAGGTAGTCAAGTATAGCTTAGATTTGACATGTGAACTTCACATAGGTGCATGGATTAGGTTCACAATCTTCTTTTTTTTTAAAAAAAAAAAAAAACAAAGCCATTTTTTGAACTGGCTTGCATGTGAATTGCACTTGCACTCTTAATGAGACCTATTAGTCCACCACCTCACTGTCCCCCACTTCCCCAACTTAAAGGAAAAGATTTCGAGGAGGCAGCAGGCGTCTAAATTGGTGTTTGAGTAAGTATACCAGCGGGCGTCTAAATTTGGCTCTGTGTTCAACATGAAATGTGAAATTCACACTGTTGCGTGGTCAAACGCACAGATTCCACGTTGCACGGCATACGTGGAAGGATACAAACTCAAAGACGACACGCCACGGCTCCTCGCAATCAGGTCGCGCGCAAACCGTTCAACGACTTCTCGAGTTCCAATTTCCTGGGGCCTCAGGCGGAGAATCCTCCCAGCTCGCTTTGGAATCTCGCATCCAACCGGTCCAATGAATCCTCGCCACGCATGACGCCGCGCGCAGCCTGGCTGACCGAAAGCGTTCAAAGTCGTGCTGTTCGATGGCGGCCGCGGAGAGAGGGGGGTGTGCTTGCTCTCTTTGGACCTCAGAATTTTGTTTGGCGACGGTTGAAACCAAACCCTCTCGCCAATTATTACGTGCCCCCCTTGCTCTCTCTCTCTCTCCGTCCCAGACTAAAAAAGTCTTGAATGCCCTGTTCCGCTCCTCTTTGATTGCCAATTATTTTTTTCTTTTTGCAGTATTTTCCTCGCCCCTTCTGGATTCTAGTTAGAATTTGATATTGAGAAGCTATTCTTTCTTGCTTTCTGTCTCGATCGGGTGCTGTATTGGGAGTTCTGGGCCGGTGAGATGGCGGGAGCTCGGTCGATGGTGATCGGTTCCGTTGCCGTCGACTCCCATCCCTCCGCTTGCCTCTGCGTCGACGCTCTCCCCCTCTCCAATCTCAATTTCAGGGGAAGCGGGGATGCTCACAGGATCCCGACATGCCGGAAGGCGTCGAGGTCGTCGGCGGGTTCTTTGGAGCTGAGCAGCTCCTTCGTCGACACCTGGCAAGGCCGGCGTCCCTCCGCACGATCCAGGAAGCAGCAGAGCAAGAGCAGGAGCAGGAGCAGGAGCCTTATTGTCGTGAATGAACTCGCCGGGCAGTATGAAGAGGGCTTCGAGGATGTTCGTGTGGTACGTGGAACTGCTCTCTAATTCCCACTCCTCTTTACCCCCTCTCTTTGCTTTCGTCCATGAGTAATAGATATTGCCACAAGTGATTTAATTGAATCGTTCCTATACAGTTCTATTGATCTGTTATGTGTTTGGTGATGCTGTTAGATTTATATAGAGCTGACTGTCAAGGACTCCTACAGTACAGCTACAGCAGCTACTCTGGGCCACTTTTTTTTTTTTTCTTACATTGATTAAATTGGGATGAGATTTGCTCAACTTTATTCTCAAAATAAACAAGAAAAATCCCTGGAATTGTGTTACTTGAATCTATGTTTTAGGTACATGGTTGTGGTGTGCTTGTAAGTATTTATGCACTAGGATTTTTGAAAAAAAAAAAGAATAACATGTTTTGGCAGTATGTATGTGCCCATAAGGCAAATCTCTATGCTTTTCTTCCTTTTTTTATCTTTTTCCTTATGGTTGGATTTGGGACAATGACATGGTATATGTTCAAGACTAACGAAAGCATAGAGAAATCTGTTCAAGCATCTAGATATTTTCAATGTGTTTATTAGTTAGTTGGATTAAGAATGCTTGAAGCATGGATATAGATGCTGTCTTGCCTTTTTCTCTATCTCTCCCTCCAATGTTGCTACTCTGTTTTATGGAAAGGATGCTAATATATACTTGTGGTGTCTGACCACAAAGCTGCGGCGAGCCCAAGGATATTCCATCTTGTAGGAAAGAGAAAAAAGATGTTAGAACTTGAAAAAAAAAAAGGGATTGCATGCTACTGTTGTTGGAAAGAAGGCCTTGTAAATTACTGCTGCAATCACATTGAAGGCCTTGTGCTTACAGGTAGAGGCTTATCGGTTTTACTTGAAGATATGTGTTAAGGAACACTAAATTGTAATTTACTATAATGAAAGGAAGATAATTCTTGTTGTGGTTGGAGTTGCCTAAGGTGAAGAATGTGCTTAGATGCAAGGGACATGAAAATAATAAGAACCCGTTATGTGGCAACGAGGGTGTGGATTGCAATGATCTGCTTGGACTTGGTTGATAAGCACCTAAATCAATCATGACATCTGTACGAGTATGCGGTGGTTGCAACTAGAAGAAATCAGCAGGTTAACTAGAGGAGCTTATTGTGAAAGGAAGGCTTTTTTTTTTTTTTTGAAAAAAATATAGTAATCTAAGGAATAAATGGTTCATGCTAATTTATGAGGCGCCAATGCCATCAAGAAATATGCAAAATGGCTGGGATTTGTGTTAGAGAATTGTTCACAATTCATGTCTATTACACCGCAGTGTTTAGAGATAAAAAATGGGATTTTCAGGTGGGAGCTACAATTCTCTTCTAATGAGCTGAGTTTCATAGAGTTCTCTATAGATTGAGTTGCAGCATTTATGTTGGGATCTTACACAACTAAAGTTTGTGTAAATATTCCTTTTCTAGAATTTGATGTTTGCGAGAAACAGAGGCTTGAGAGGAGGTTAGAGAGATGTGATAAGTGAACGGGAGGAAAAGGCAAACGGGAAAGCAGGAGGGGATGTTCTTAAGGTGTATACTTCTCAGATGAAATTCCTTATCAGGTTGTTTCTCCTGAAGTCAGATGTTGGGTATCATTTAGATTTTGCAATTCTTAACTGGTTAAGTTGATTTCATCCAAGAGAAACTGGGTAAGAGATGTAGATGACCTAGGAACATATGATGCTTTACGTTGGGATTTTATAGAGCCTTCTGTCTATCGATTCAAGATTGGATCCATAAAAAGATATTCCATATGCTATTTTTCTCCTTTCTCTTCTGCAAACATATTACTTTTGAAAATTTGGGGAAGATCTTCCATAAAATTTTAACAATACAGACAAGATAAAGGAACAAGAAAATGATGAAACTTGTAAACAATCTATATCTTTGTTGGTTCATTTGTTGCAACCTTGTGGTCTGAGATTGAGAACAGCTCGGTCATGTAGGAGTCACCGCAATCTGCAAGCGCTGTCCAGTTATGTAAGATCAGCTTACCATATTATGTATTGGAATGTTTGTGATTTATTTGGAGCTTTTTAAATTATTTATGATTGTTTCCCATATAATACCAATCCTACTCATAAGTGGGGCTTGAGATTGATGCTAACATAGTTGGTTAAGTCAATATCTAGTGTTCGCTAAAAAAAAAAAATAATCACCTTTTTTATTGATGTGGTCTTCAAAACAGACAGGCTGTACAAGGTAGAAATGATGCTCAATATTCATATGTCACATGAAGTATAGAGTTATTATGCACTTGATATATCTACTGCATTCATTGAAGATACCTCTTATTCAAGAATTAAAGTGTCTCATGTCATGCTCTTACTGGTTCCGAGCTAGCACATGTAGCATCATTGAGTAGATACTTAGGAAAATGTCTTGAACAGATAAGCATACTTTTTGTTTAATCTGTAGAAACTAACCTGTAGAAATCTGGATCATAAAGTTTAAATATTTGTCTGGTTTATATATCATGTGCATTGCATTTTTCAAGGAATTTCTCTGTAGAAACTAATGTTATACGAACATGTTGTATGTTGGCAAAATAAATAAGCCCAGAGTTCTCGATAGAAGTATAGGGGAACATATACTGTGTTTATAATTAAGAAGATGTTGTAGTAGCCATATATTGGCTGTACTATGTAAAGCTCATACATTGTTAGTACTGTGGAAGCTTATACATTGTGAGTTGCCTTGATTGTTGATCTTTTGTCTAATGCAGAATACTGATTTTTCGCTGTCCTTGTGTCCAATCTGTAGATTAACCTTTAGTAAAAAAAATAGGTGATAAATTTAGATGGTCAGACACATGTTTAAAATGGAAAGGCAAGGTACACGCCTATACCACGATGTATTGGTCTTTACAGGTGACTACCCTTTCATGACACATTGATATGGACTGATGCACATCATGACAAGCTGTCACCAGTAATGTGGAAATAGAAAGCCTTTCCCTGTGTCAATAACTTTCTAGCGCAAGTCATATTGCAAATGCAGTATGGTATAAAGATCACCTTAATCCTTAAAAGTTGTCGCTTGAAGTTGTAGACAGTTGTAAAATGAGTGTAGTATTCTTTTCCAATCACCAGTCTAAGTTGTAGAACAAAGGTGTCTGTCACTAAACTTGATGCTCTGTTGTAGTACAGTGTTGATTTGCAACCCACCTAGATGTCCAATGTATACAGTTTCCTATGTTATAAAATTACTCTATGATGTCTACAATGATTAACTCAATATAGCTAAATACCAATTAGTGGAGGCATGCATTATTTTATGAAAACTTTTAAAGTTCTGTCACCATGTGATTGGGGGCGAGGGGTGGAGGAATTTGATTTCTGTGGAAATTCCATTTTCAGTTTTGTTATTTCCCAATAGAATCTTCAAAACTGATTATGGAAGATTTATGAATGTTATTGTCATGCCTTCTGCACTAGTAGAATCATTTAGTTAGTTTCTCTGTGGCTTAATGTTTTAGTGGGCTCAACTTTTGCTTGGATATGCAAGATTGGTGACATTCAGTTTGAATCTGTTTAAGGAAACATTCTTAGGATTCAGAATGTTAATTCAGAGAAAATGGCTTTTCTAACTTGAGAAACTACTCTGACGATTCTCCTTCTTGTTTCGTTTTGAGAACTTGGTAGTTTATCGACAGTTGATGTTATTTTTACCTTATGGTATTGGTGGAATGAACTAGGGAACTTCCGCTAACATCTAGTGGCATACATAGTATTTGAGTCGTGGTGCTTTATTACACATTGTAATGAGATCTGGCTTTTGATCCTGCCTATAAGATTCTACAAGATGTTGCTTGTGTATTTTTGCTACCAGAAAAAAAAACTCATACATAGATCATAGTTTTATATACATTTTCTTTGCAGGGCTGCAGTTTAACGTACTTATGACTTAATCACAGTAATGTGAAAAATTATGCTGTTAGCCATTTGCTATGTATTGAGAGAAATATCTAAAAATAGCCCTTGTAAAACTTAGCTTCCATAAGTGATAATATGTTGCTTAAGCTATTGATTCCATAATCTGATTTTCAAGTTGTAAATCCATTGATATGCTACTTCTATAAATTTTATTCTTTTCGGATATTGGCTAAATGTTATCTTGTATGAGATGGTTGTCTGCACACATAATTAACCAAACCTGGAGTAGGAGTTTACTGTTTATTCGAGTGTATGGTGTTTTTGAGGCATAACTGTGAACTTCTTGCCTTTCAGCAACTTATCAATTACTTCACCTACAAAGCCGTAAGGACTGTTCTTCACCAGCTTTATGAAATGAACCCACCAAATTACATGTGGTTCCATAAGTAAGTCAATTTAAATTCCATATTTTTAATATTTTATCCCATATGTTAGTGCTATGCATATCATGGCCTGCATGCTTATAATCATATGATATCTTACAGTTTTGTTGCAGACAACAAACCAAGTGATGGCAAACAATTTCTACGTGTTCTTGGGAAGGTAACATTGATAGCCTCATCAGAATGCAGTAATTTATTCTGAAGTCATAATTACATGTTCTCCCCTCGTGAAATTTGTAGGAGAAGCAAGATCTAGCGGAAAGAGTGATGATTACACGCCTTCACCTATATGGTAAATGGATTAAGGTAATATGCGTAAATGTAATTTAGAATCACAGCTTATTCAATATAAAAAATAAACTTAGTCCTTTTGATGACCAGAAATGTGATCATGCGAAAATGTATCAACAAATTTCCGATGAGAACTTGCAACTGATGCGTGAAAGGTTAATGGAGACAGTCATATGGCCATCTGATGACACAAACACAGAGAAGATTGGCTGACAACTATGGGTGCAGTTGCAATATTATGCTCATCTTGTAGTATAGTTGATTACTTTTGTCACATTCTCAGTGATTTTCATCTCAAGAATTCTTATGTATATATAATCTTGCAAATCTAATAAGGAATATCAGGTGGTCTCTTTATGCTCTTATGATGTCAGGGTTTTGTATATATTAGCTTGTTCAACTCTATATTTGGTAGTAGATTTATCTGAAAAAATTAGGGGGAAGGGAGAGAGCTAGCTAAATTAGGGGATATTTGTTAATCATGATATGATGATGATATTATTAATAATATATTATAAATATAATATGTGAGAAAACCTCTTTGTTCCATGCTTTTCAACAAGCCCGACTCTAATAAATCAAGGGTCTACAGCAAAACTTTAATGTAATGTGGGATTTTTTTTCTAATATTGTGTGTGTGTATATATATATATATATATATATATATATATATATATATATATATATATATATATATATATATATATTCATGATAGAGCAACCAGCTTCTACATTTCTCAATGTTATAATTTATTTTTTTCATCATCTTCTTGTAATTTCAGAGCGGTGCTGGGTTGTGGAACTCTCATTGATGTCAAACTCCATTTTGCTTATTGCAGGTCTGAGTTTGTGTTAAGATAGCAAGCCATATATTTCCATCCTTAATTTTTGTTTTTTTAAAAAATACTTTTAGGAGAAATCACAAATCACGAAGTAGAATGTATTGCATTTGAAGGACTACAACTAAAAATAATATTTTTGGAAAATAATTTTAGAACAATTAGATACGATAATTATAAGATGTAATTGAACAAAATAGGTGCGCTACCATATTTTGTACAACTGAAATCTTTAATCAAATATATCTCTGATAGACAACACAAAAGAGAATAAAATAGAATCTTCAATTGAGTAAAAACAAAAAACTATGCTCGCGTTTTCAAGCTGATGTAGAAAAAAGAAATTACATAAAATTCAACATTGGCATGGTGTGTACTAAGTGTTGGACTAATTAATATATGATTATCATTGTCTTCCATAGATGTCTTTTCAGGTTCATCAATATACAGTTACTATGGAGGGTGAAAGGATATTTAGTTTTGCACTATTAATCCCAACACATGTCAATTAGATAGATATAAGCCAAGAAAAATTACTGGATTTTTAAATAAAGTGATATTTGCTATTTCATAGTTGATTACTATTTCAGTTTTCATCGAGTTTCCTTTCGTATTTTCTTCACTTCCTCTCCTCCACTCTCTATTAACCAAATTCTTCCATGTAGTCCCAATATCCCTGGTAGCAAATCTTCTTCTTCATCATACCCTAAGATAACTCCCACTTCAATCCTTTATCATATTGTTTTCTATTGGATTCAGTAAACAAATCATTAATTGCTTTCTTGTTACTAAATTGTCATAATCTTTATTTTTTAAAATTTTCCCCACCTTTTTTTATATATACTAAGTTTTGAGATTGTCACCCCCTGCGTATGAAGTGGATATTTTATGCTTTATGGTTTCACGCTTTCAATATGACACGGATAGAATCATAACTTTATAATATAAACAGATTAATTTCTAAAGTCCGATTAGCCTGCCTGAACCAAAACTTGGAAATCTAGTTATCAGTTCGAACATAGCTGACAATTTGTTGAGTTGGGCTCTGACTGGATAAGTTGGGCCAAACATGAGCCCAGGCCAACATGTTCCGTTATATTAACCCCACCCATTCGATGGGATCGCTCCATCTGTTATTTACCTCAAACGGTAGTTTGTTAAAAATTTGGGACTCACCATTTGTGTTCGTATGATTTACTTTCACCTAATAAAATTTTCATATATGTTGAGATACCAACCAATTCAGCAGGGTAGCAGTTTACTTCTTGCTTCAAATTTATTCCATCTTCTCAAAAGAAAAAAGAAAGAAAAAAGTAAAGAGGACTATAAGCCTTGAGAATCCTGTCATGTGATTACCGAGTTGTATGAACAGGCAAGAGAAACATAAACAAGAGTCATAAAGCAGATAAGATTACTTGGAAGTAAGCATGGTAATTTTCCAAGGATTTCACCAAGAAACACAGACTCAGAAGAAACATTTGCAACAACTTCAAACAACACAATAACCAACTTTAGACAGCTCAGAGGGGCAAACAAAAAAAACCTTCATCAACTAACATTGACCATGGAACTGTACTAAAGATCTCCAGGTGATCTGAAATTTTGACTGCAAACATTTAAGACTCGAAACAGTTTTAACTAAAATGACCTGCACTGTAAGTTCTCACAGACACATGGAAACTTCATCTGCTGATGAAAATTAGTGGCGTTAACCAAGGAACAGGACAAGGAATTACTCATTCAGATTAAAGCAATTCATATCAACTATATGATGAGAAATATTTGAAATTCAAGACAAAATGACATCTTGAAAGTAGAAACAGCACTCTTCTGAGTACTAACAGTTAGGCTGCTAGGAAACTCTCCTATGCCATCCTATCATTAACAATATCATCCACCCCTCTTCCTCCCTTAAGCTTCTATGCATTCATAAAATCGCATGCTTATCCTTGTTGCTGACATTCTAAATCATTTTCCATGCTGTCAATCTTGGATTCTTTACAGGATCAGATTCATTGTATAGAATGTGATTCCTCCAAGGACTTCAAGCAAGGGTAGGGAGGTGGCGGAGGATCGACGGATAGCATACCTTCCAACACTTTCAGTACTTCAGCCATCATGGGTCTCAGCCTTGCATCAGTTTGGATGCACCAAAATGCAACCCTTAGCATGCGTTCCACCTCTTCCAAATCAAACTTTCCTGCAATCCTCGAGTCCACCACCCTCGCTGCTGCTCGTCCCTCCGCCCACTCCTTGTAAGCCCAGCCGCACACATCCCCCCCTCCTCCTCGGTGGCCACTCACCATAGTCACAATCATTTCCCCAAACCTCGCCACATCCACTTCAGCCCCCTGGCTATTTTGGCCAGCATTGCCTCTGACCCTCGCCAGGCCGAATCCAGTCACCTTTGCTTCTAGTTCTTCATTCAGAAGCACATTCTCCCAGTTCAGGTTCCCATGGCTGACAAATTCCCTGCACCCAGAATGCAAGTAAGCTAATGCTCTCGCCACTCCTATACATATATCCATCCTCTTCCTCCAAGTTAGCCTCCTGCTCAGTTTAGCATCTTCCAGCCATTTATCGACTGAAGCGTTCTTAATAAACTCGTACACCAAAAATCTTCGGCCGGAATTGCAACTATATGCCAACAACCTCACTAAGTTCTTATGGTGCGTGCCTCCCAAAACCGAAATCCAAGACTTGAACTGCTTCTCTCCTATGTCTTCCCCGCATTCCGTGTCATATTTCAACTCCTCGACCGCAGCTGCCCGGCCGATCGGAAGCACACCCTTGTGCAGATTCAGCCCAAGCTGGTGCTTGAAGTTGCTGGTTATATCTTTCAGCTCCGAGTAGGATAATGAGATCAAACCAACCGAGCTCCGACATGGAAACCTTGCGGCTCCTGAGCTCTTGATGGCTTTCCTTCTCCTCAAGAAGTAGAGAAATGCACCGACTTGGAGCGCCAGAAAGGCAGCAAGCGCGCCTGAAGCCGGCAGAACAGCGGAGGATACGTGGAGTCTGGATGATCGTCTGAGTAAAGAAGGTGAAGATGCGCGAACTTCTCCAGGTACTGCAGGAAATGGAACGAAGCAGACTTTAACAAAAGAAATGGATGTCAGAGAGGGGTGCTCGTGACCTGTTACGAATCGAGTTCTTTTCATTCTGCACTGAGCCTTACCATCATTAGTAACAGTGACTGACGTGCAATGAGGATCCTGTGAACATGAATTCCTGCAAAGCTCGATGCTAGACCGGGTGATAAAATCTTCGGGTGGGTAAATTCCATATAAGAATGTGTGGTTAAGTGCGATCATAGTCGATCTAGCATCGCATGCCTGAATATCTGGAGCCAAACAGTTTGAATTCGAACTGGAGCTTGATCCGCCGAAGGGGCACTTGCAAATTGTATCCCCTGAGGGAGTGAAAGCGCAGATGCCAGACAAGCCACAGGTGGCAAAGACATCGCACTGATTCTCCACAGCTTGCCACGCCTTCTTCCACGAGTTGGAAGGGGAGCTCCATGAGTACATTCGAAGATTGCCATCCGAATCCAGCTTCAGAAACCGAAAGCTCGCAGAGGAATCATTATGATCATCTCCGAACCTCGACCAAACCGGCCTCAACCTCACGTCGAGAAGCTGAAATGCCCCTTCTCCGGTGAAGACAGCCGCAAGTATCGGTTCTGAGGAAGTAGCTTCAGTCTTCCAGTAGGTGACGTTAGTTTCCCAGCTGAGTCTCAGCTGGCCTGAAGCATCCATGGACAGACCATAGTAACTTGAGACAAAATTCGAGCTGGCCGCTCGGAGCGTCTGCGAGGAGGTGAGGTTCTGACCTGGAAGAAGCGTGTCCGAAGGAGTGCCGAAGCTCTGCCAAACAACATCCCGGCGTGCATTCGAGAGAACGAGATTTCCATCGTCGCCGAGACTGGCCCAAGCAACGGAGGAATTGTGAGTGTTGCTCCTCCAGACCGTAGCTCCCTCGGAAGAGTCGAAGAGAACAAGGTCTCCAGCCTCATTGAGTTGAAGAAATGAATCATATCCAACAGAAACATGAGCCCCGGCAACCCAGACAAGGGTTCGCTCGGGGAGCGGGATCGATCTCGAGTTGAAACGAACACCAACTCCGAATCGGTTAGGCTGGTCGGAATGGTTGAAGAACCCGAATGCGAAGTTCCCATTGGGGGAGATCCAGTAATCATGCTCTGCAACCGAGAGCTTGGAACCAAGAGGAATCCGCGAAGCTTCTTCGGTGTCGAAGAAGGCGACGGAACAGAAGAAGATTGGGAACCAAAATACTTGATGCTTGCGCATCTCTAATCAATGCGGTTTGGAACTTGGAAGTAGCAGGAGCTGGAGTTGAGAGAAGCGGCGAAGAATATTTTTTTGGGAAGTTGATCGAAGGAAGTCTTTCAGTCGTCACTCAGGAAAAAGAAATCAAAGTTGATACAGAAGAGCGGAAAGATCAAAAGATGCGGGAAAGTTTGAGGTGGGTCTTGGGAGATGGGATGGCACTGGCGGTGGATAAAAAGAGAGGCTGAGGCTGAGGCTGAAGACGAGAGAGAACGCGTGGGGAGAAAAAGGTGACGCTCGCTCGCAGAGTAGATGAACCCAAAAACTATTGATGCCGGCAATGAGATTTATCGAAGAAAACAGCTTGTTTCCCAGTCTGGGAGTACAGGATTTTAGGACGGATGCCACCACCGTTGTATTTTCTTAGATATGAATTGAAACGTTCGCAGCCCTTTTTGTGAGAAAAATCCAAACCCTTGCGTCAGCTCTTCTCTCTCTTTTTGGCTGTCTTGACTCTTGGGGCTTTGGAACCTTTATTTGTGTTCCCTTCATTCAGTTTAGGCCGCGGCCTTGACGGACAAATATAACAAAATTTACCGATAATATATACAAGTCGTACTGTTTTCGTCAGGTTGAAAATTCAAATCCATTCAAATTTAATCAGCCTTCCATTCAAATTCAATACCTAATATTCTCGTTAAACTAAGAATTTAAATCCATTCAAATCTAATCAGCCTTCATGAACTTGTGCTACAATATCTCCTAATCTATATAGATTATAGATCGAGTTCGCTTTGATATTATTTGTAACAACCTAACACCTCATCCAAATGGCTAGCCGAAATTATTTTTTGAATTTTTTAGTCTGTATAAGTATCCAAGCTTTCCTCAGCGAATAGCCAATGTGGGACTAAACATACGCCTGCAAAAGAAATCTAGGGAATATAGTTTACATTACAAAGTTTTCTTATGTAAAAATATAAATGAATTTTCTATCATTTGGCATGACAGAAAACAAACATGGAAAGTAGAAAGATCATCTAATACATATAACAACTCAGCTGGTTTTCCGCTAGAATAAAGTCCTCACTAGAAATGTGCTTTCGTACCTGCAAGAATATTTTAGAGGAAAATAGTTATAATTCTAAGTGGCCCGACAATGCGACCAAGGTTTCGAGTCTTCTTCTTGCTTCAGTGCGGTCGTAACGAATTATCCGATGACTCATGAGTGCTGAGTCGGAACATTTGAAGAGCGACGGTGTTCCCCCACCAACCTCGCAACCTTCTTAGAATAGACACCAAGCCATCGTAGCCACGACAATGGATTATGGACAATTTAATATCGCCCAGAGGCATGGTTCTTCTCTCGGCAATCGAAGTTAATAGGCCGTGTGACTCAACAGGAGAATGGTCTTTTTCTGGGAGGACATCAATTACGAAGCGCGTACGCAGATGCTGTGGGTTTTGGGGAAGGTGATGTTTAACTAAACCTTATTTGGCTAACACTAATTCACATAATCTTGGCCAATCTTTTATGTGGCGTTTATCTTTAGAAGAACGGCTTTACCTACTCTTTTAGACCTGGATAAATTTACTCATTAAATTGATAGCATGACAAAGTAGGCTGTCCACTTTAGTCCCAATGCAAGCACGTGAAACTGACGAGATTTTTGTAGGGTGTCGAGCTAACATGGGTTCCAAAAGATCTCAACATGCAAAGATTTTTATACTCTTGATTTTTCTCGAGTCTTATTCAGGAATTCGTTCGAAGGAATTGCCAATTATAACTCAGAATCATAGGTAGATTAGATTAAAAAAATGCACATATTCATGCTTATACAGAAGGAATAAGGAACAAAACCTAATATATTTGAAGTATAATCACCTGGGCATCGGCGACGGTTCCGGGTTCTTGCTCTATGATCTGCCATTCTAGCTTCCTCTGTTCTCATAAAATGTCCCCTTCCAAACAATACAAGTGGATCGATCACCTTAGCCAACATAAAAATGAACTTCAACTTTAGCAATTCTAAACTGTTTAAAAATATTCTTGATTCAACAAACAAAGCAGCTCATAGTCCATGATGAAAGCAGATATATTTGAATCTACTTGGAAAGAGAAGATTCTTTTTGTTACCGGAGAGATATCGCCGCCACTCCTCTTTTGTGCGATGAAATAAGCATCTTGCTAAACTCTTAAACATTACATGTACATCATCAATTCTTGACAGAAGATGATGATAAGGAGGAAGACCTCCCATGCAGTCCCAAAACCAAACATAAATACTAACTTCTCTACCACACCCAACTACTTGATTAGCTTCTCTAAACCTGGAGCAAAGATACAATCAACAGAATTACTTCTTACATGCTTAATATCTTCAACCCACTCTTTTGCATACCATGCATTTCTCAGTTTCTCCATTTACAAGCACCAAGCATTCTATTACACCTGTTACGGCCGATGTCCTAAAATTAAACCAAATTTTACTCCCACCGAAATCCTGTTTTCCCAGCCCATATGCTTCAAGCCTATTAACATGCTTCCATTTATCTTGAACAAAAAAAAATAATACAACTAAATTGTCAATTTGATCGTATCAATCACTAAACTCATTCGGAGTTCTGCAGATCAGGTTATATAACAGAAAGCAGAGAAAAAATAATGTATGAAGAGAAACACAAGATGTAGGATAATAGATCTAACCCCTTCTTTTTTTGCAATTAACCAGATTGAACACACCATGAGATAATCTAATGTTGGATCAACCATGCGTTGGTCAGACCAGCATTGTCATACATCAGATGATATGATATGTTGCAACAAGTTTTCAATACAAAAGCATAGCATAAACAATAGAGTAACTTCAGAAATCTACCAACTACTGGGTGTAAACCTGATCTCCTTGTTACCGTTCACCAGCCTCACCGTTTAATAGCATCGTCCATCTCCTTGGGAGTTGAAGGAAACAACTCTATATAACGACTTCCGAGTGTCATTCTATCCCTTCCCATTGCAGATTTTGAATCTTCTGCATTTGCAAACTCGACAAAAGCTTCCCCTGTTGGCCTGCCATCGGAGTTCAGCACAATATGAACACAGTCCTCTGAGAGTTCGTAGTCCTTAAAAAAGTCCATCACATCATCTTTCCCAGCAGAATATGGCAATCCCCTCATCCGTAGAACTCCAGTATGCTCAACTAAATCCTTCCCACCATCAGCTGACCTTGCCCTCGGAGCACTGCGACGTGGAGAACCACCCCTCATATCAGAAACTTCATGTGCAACGGCACTGTAATATTCCTGTCTCTTACTCCTATAAACCTCAATATACCTCCTACCCATGTTCTGCCTATTTCTCTGAATGGCAAAATCTACTTGCAGAGGATATGCCAATACACAAAAAGCTTCCCCACTGAACCGACCACCTTTATGAACAAAGAGAATGTCGAGTATGTCCAGACCACAGAAGAAGTCAATAACATCTGCTTCCGAACAATCAAAAGGAAGGCCGCGCAATCGGACAACGGGGAATGGTGGAGGTTGGCCAGCATAAGCATAAGAAGGATTGTACATGAGACTTGATCCAACAGAAGCCCCAAAAAATGAGGAACTCGAATCAAATTGTGGTCGCTTCAACCCCATTTCACGCCCATCACCTCCATCCATGTATTTCCTTCAGTCCCATACCCAGAAAATAAAAAGGCACAAGACATGATAGAACACCTGTTAGCGCTTCAAGTAACTTGTCCATCCAAATGCTTGGGTAGTTACTCTACCATTAAGTTTATCCATAAGAAAATATTAAGGTCAACAAGAGAATGAATTGCAGTATGTACTACAATTCAATTTGCCTGCACAACTACAACTTGAATTGGCTTTATCTGATAGAACATTACAGTACAACTAGGAAAGCATTCATATTGATGCAGTTTCAGATTTCTGAATGAACCTTATAAAGCGACGGAAAAAGATGAACCATGGCTTATGGACAGCAATGATACAATGATTTTAAGCACGTATATTGGTAAACATCACCTAATCACAACACTACAAAAAAAAAAGGACAATTTCCTAAGAGATCTTGAGAACGCAGAAGCCAGGAGATGGGCCAGGGAGCAGATTCAATCTGTCTATATGAATTTAATCAGCAAAGTGGAATATTAACTTCGCATAAATACTGTAGAATGACATAGAAGACACAAATGTTGAATGACCTATGACATATAGCATTTGAATCTACAACCTTGCATATACATTTCTTTGAATTTTATCAGTAAAACTAGTTAACTGTAAATGTATAAAAATATAGATATTCTAAGTTATATAAAAAATTCGAATAGCACAAACAGACTCATGATAAACATAAAGTTCGCCTATGATAGGAAAAGCTTTATCTTTGATGATAAATATTTAAAGATCCAAAAAGAAATGATGCACATTACATTATTTAATAGATAATAACATGGTTAGTCTTCCATCATCATTGCCATTGGATCTTCTATTACCTTCGTCTCCCATAGCAAATCACCATCTCCCCGAACAACTCTGTTGTGGCCAACGGTTCCTTCACCAATATCTCCCCTACCTATTTCATCACCACCAGCCACCACTCTGATGTCTCCTCCAACCACATGATTGCCTCCAACCACTACTTCAGTGATACCCTCAGCTCTGGCACTAACAAACTTCACCACTCCCTGCATCAAATCCCATGGCTCTCCCATCGTCAAACCCAACAGCTCCCGCTCCATTGAATTCCATTGCTCCACTTACATCGAACTCCACTGCTCCCCTCACCCTTTGCCGAGCCCCATCCCTGCTCTCTAACGCAACTGCGTTCTCCTCTTCCTCCTTCTCACCCTCCTCCAGTGAGACTCTGAACTCCGCCATCTACCTCCTCTGCCTCCGGCAATAGGAGGTAGTTCCATTCAACCTCGCCTCCTTCGAACCCAATATTCGGGACCCCAGAGTTGCTGTGCACAGTGGCCGAGAGGGGTAGGCGTGTGTGATGGGGTGCCAAGGGCAATCTATGATGGAGACCGAACAAACAAGCCGGAGGAGATGGGACACACGATAGTAGCGGGAGCTAGGAAAGCAGGACATCAGTTGTCTTATTCAAGTTGGTTTATTCTAGGATGAGGCCTAAATAACCCTTTTTTTCATTAAATCATAAAGCATCCATCTTAAAGTATGCAGTACCGGACCATCAAATGGTTCGATGAGCTCAGACCTAACTAGAACTCCATTAAACATGGCATATGACTAACGTTTTTACTAGATGTGCACATTGATATGTGACTTATCAAGAAAAGAAAATGTGGATGCAATCTTACAAATGTTACTGTTGGACTAAGGCCAAGTGATAAAGCTAATAGTGAGATCAATAGAGCAAAGGAAAAATAACATAAATTGAATATAGTAAGAAACAAAATTGAAAGGATGATCTAGATTCCAAAAAGAATAAGCCAAAAAAAGCACAAAATCATCTCAACAGAATCAAAAAGTTCCACAAAATCTTGAAAAATTTAAACTAATTTGTGGATTGTTTGCACATTTGCAAACGGTTCTAAGATTTTGGCAAAAGTTTAGGAAACCAGAGTTCTAAGTAGATGTGATGAAACATGAGAAGACATTGAGATATGTATGACCAAAGATCCAAGTCACAAAAAGATTTGAAGCAATTGAAACTCAAGTTGAATTGTCTTTGACCTTTACTACTTTATAAAATTCAAACATATCTAAGCACCGCCTCATGAACATATTAGTCTTCAATCCCTCATAAATCAGATTATGTAAGCTAAGAGGAAAAAAAAAGTTGCCTTCCAGTCTTCATATCTAAGGCTTTTTAAAAAAATAACATTTGAAAAAAAAATCATCTGGGGAATCATCAAGATGCAATAATTCCAAAGTAAAAAAAAAAATGCATTTCCAGTGGCTGTGCATCAGCCTCGTGATTTCAAACACTAGTTGTCAGAACAGCTTGTACAATGGCATGATTACACATGCAGTTTGGGCTTAGGGATAAGCCATTGACAACAAACAAAAGTATAGGGTAGTGTACAAGAGTCCAAAGAACTAGGATATGGGGGCATTTAAAAAAGGTGGTGTTGCTCAAACAAAATGGAAGGATTGCAGATATAACTAGTTTAAAACTGAGATATAAACATGAATCAGTCACAAATGCAAAGTTACTTATTTGGGGAAGGTAGAAATAAGAAAGTGGGAAGTCTGAATGCAAAGACGCTCCTGTTTTACTGAAGATGCCCTCCATAAAAAGCAGCTTGGAGCTTTTGAAGCAAGATGGTGGAATTTTGGAATCAGGATAACCCAACCACACGTCTAGAGTAAACAAGTAATATTGAGAATGAAGTTACAAGAAAGGTCAAATTCTTCATGTGCGCACTAGACTCAAGCAATAGATACTTGTCTAATAAAAGCCATGAGGTAAGATGCAAAAAAAAAAAAAAAAAAGATGCTTGGTTAATGGAAATGTTTGTCGAACAACAACGATCACTACATAGGAGGATCATCCAATATGCAGGATCAATATGAACAAGCACCAATGTATATGGAATATGTATGCAAAAGAATAAAATTGGAGAGAGAAACAATATGAGTTTTATTAGTTAAAAAACTTACAAGATGCACAAAGACCCTAAGGCTATAATCACTTCAAAGAATTGTAACTCCAACATTAGACCCAGGGTCATTACACTCTCTCTAAAATGCAACCAGCCTGCTCTACCATGATCGGTTAAGGCCAAAATCAAATTACAGCACCTCAAAACTAATATTTTACTCCTTTTAGAACCAATTATACTTGGATATGTGTATCCAACCCCAAAGTGCCGTGTCAATATTTATTCGAGTATCGATACATATCAGACACATGGGATACGCACCAAATACGATGCCTATCAGGATTTTTGAGTCGGTGAACTGTTACACTCTGCTAAAGGTGAATCTAACACCACTCTTTGCAAATCCAAGCTCAAAAAAGAGGAGTCTAGGCATGGAAAAGGAAAGGAATGGAGGGGAAATAGAGAGAAGAAGATACAAGAAATCTAGTCTAGAAATACTACTAGTCTACCATCCAAAATCCCTTTGCTTTCTCATCTGCTGCTCAGCGCTCTCTCTTCCATTGTTCATTGTTTTGCCTAACCCCAATAACAGGAAAATGTGTACTGATGGGTTGATGGCAGGGTAAAAAGTGCATCTACGCATTCTTGATATAAATTGGGTTTAGATCCACCAATCATGGGAGGTTGGGGATTTTCTGGAACCAAAATACCAGCTTCATCCTTAGCTGAAAGCTATAGCCAGTTAACATCCTATCTAGACACCTTCTGAAATTTATTATAATAGGCAATTGCGACCCTTATCATGTGGCCTCTAGTGCTAAATGGTAAGTGGCTATACAAGCATTTAAAAAGAAAAGTAGACAGCTTATGCCAGCTACAAAAGGAGCAAAAAGAAAAATGCAACGCATCATCTATTTATTATTTTTATGCTGCTTGTTTATGTAACTAACTAATGAAACATAAATGCACCCAGACCCGAGTCCCCATGTCCGGTTTTATCTGCCCGCAACCTGCTTATACAAACAAGTTTTGTAGCAGAAATTTAAAAATAAAAGTTACAACAGGTGCATTACACTATCAATATTTTATCCGAATATTTATCATTTTATAATGTCTTGTTCAATGTTTTCATTTAATAAATTATGAAAATTTAAGTATATTTTATAAAAAAACCATTTTTCTATATGTCTCCATATCTTATTATTACTATTTGCAGAATATGCAAATAAATTGGATTCTCATGTCCAGGTCCCTGCAACATTGAGTAGAACACAAAATCATTCACCAATGCATAGCATTAAGATCCTGATTCTAGTAATAGAACCCAGAGTTGATCGTATACTCGACTCCTACTCAATTTCAAACACAACTGACCACTATTTTGATTTCCCTCCATTACTAGACCAAAACAACTACGGACATCGACCATATTATCACACACCCACCAACAACACTTGACATCTAACAACTTTCTCCCTCCAAAGTTTTGATTGTATCCCACTTGGCACAAATTGGGCCACTCAACCACTCAAAACATATTTGTCACAAGACCCTGCTCCTATTACATTGTTCCTATTCCATGAACAGTTCAAATCCTATTCTAGCTAGAATAGAGAATAATGTTGATACAACTAAAATTTAGTCCTGGCAAAACATGGACGAGCAATGACCATCAACAATGTTATTATGAAAGAGCTTCAGAGCTACAGTACCATAAAAGCAAGTGCATTAGATATTTCAAAGAGGATAGGTAGAGGGAGGTTAGTGTTTGTTATATGATCATCAAAATAGAATAAAATAATCAACAACGAAGAAGTAAAGGTAAAATATTTCCTGGTAATTAGATATATGCATCTCGAGGAACCATGACTACTTCCAAACTTGGAAATGAGAATAGTGCCAACCAAATCTAAAAGGAATAAGGAACACCAAAAGATTTCCTTTTAGAAAAAGTAATTACAATATGAAGAATATCATGAGGTTTGGCTACAATGAATTGTTAGAAGATGCCATTTCACAAACAACTATGATATATTTCCATCAGATACTCGGCACATTGGGGTTATCGCTTTCCCAGGCCTTTCTTCTAAAATTTAAGACATACAAGCCTTAACAGAGTCACTACAAGATTCAAACAGTGCGGTCTTTGATGAGATTGCCTCTGTCAAGGGAGGCTAATTACTCAAAGATAAATTGGTGTCCTTTAAAGGTCAAGCAAACATTAAGATATCTTAAAAATGTTTTTCAATGTTATAAGCAAAATTAATCACAGTGTCACAATGATAATAATTCTACACTATTTACAAGAAAGTTATAAGCGACCTTGTGGCAATGTAATGTTATCAAACCCTGCTTATAAATTAAAAATTCAAACAATTATAATGTGAGAATGCATGAGCCTTCATACAGAAGTGATGCTGGTTTAATAATATATTCTCTTTAATAGCTAGTTCAGTGATGAGCTAATAAAGATTGCTGGTAGATTAAGAACCAACAAAAGCAAATAAATAGGAGCATAATTAATTATAGCCATTTATCTATGTTTTGCATGAGTCAACTAAAAAATGTCATTCAGAGCAAATTATGACAAAAACGTTACACTAAAATGGTTCGCTAAATTGTTGTCTTTCAAAGTGGTCAATGTTTGATATGCCTGGAGGGCTCTCTCTCTTCAGGTGAAAAGGCACAGTCACAGGCAGAATATGTAGAACATAACTCTTCCCCCATGGAGGAGAGCTGGTGCCAATGGTCCTCATTATTGTGTAAATGATCAAAATGGAAGTTCTTTTCAAATCAAATTTTTTGATTTTATTGGCGATATGAACTAAATGTCCTGCCCAAGCCAAGGAACTTACTCCGAAAAGTCCTGACAAATGATGATTGAGACGAGATTCGGCATTTTTGAACCACGAAACACTTGGTTTCCGACGAGGATTAAAGAGTTTACCAATACCTCATGTTGTGGAGGACTTGAACAGAAATTGGGATACAATTGTTCAGTTGAACTTCCCTCATTTTGGGCCTGGAAAATGAGTGGGCTGAACTTCGCCAATGTGATGCCTTATACTATCTCATCTTTTAAAATCTTTCTAATATACCAAGGGAAGGAGAGGAGACTTGGGAAAAGAGGTCCATGGTTCTCTCTTTGCTGGAAACAAGAGAAAGGTAGGTAGAAGAAAAGGAAGCCATTGGAGAGAGATGTTTGCTCTCCATTTAAGAGGGATTTCATCACCAGGTTTATAAGCATCAAATCTACCTATCCGGGTTAATCTCTTTTGCCCTTCAAAGGGCTTTCTCTATAAGATTTCGCATCCATTATTTTTGGTGAGTTTTTCCTACAGTCTTGTTACTTGTAATCCACCTGTTTGTAAAGTATAGCTTGTTACCTAAGAGTTTCTTAATGGTGTATGCCTCTACCTAGGACTAGAGAGGACTTGTGTCCAATTACTCTCCTATAGTGGATGAGACTTAGTTAGGTGTGGCCCAATGGTCTTTCTCTTTGATAGTTTTCTTTATAAAAATCTTAGCGTACTCTTTTCTTTGGTTGGTATTGGGTGGTTATTGGTGAATACTTGCATTGATTGATTTAGGTTCCAATACCTGATGCTTTCTTCCCCAACAAAAAGCATGATACAAGGGAATGTATCATGCATCAGCCCATATGGACAGTCTTGGCCCATACTAGAAAAAATCATGGCATGCTTTTGCAATTCCATCTTTAGTCGATAAACCTATACTAGAGACAATTTGCAATCTCGAAAGGTTAGATTCACAAAATCAAAGATGAAAACGAGGGGGAAGAGAGTCTAGGATGGATCCAAGATCCAAAAGGATGAGCATAATTCTTGGAAAATCTTTAGATCTTCTTGCAAACATGCAAATGTATACAAATGTTGGATTTCCCTTGTCATAAAATCCCTGCTTGCTTTAACTTCACCAAGGATTGGTCAAAAGTTGGAAAGAGATGAGTTTCCCCTGGTTATCGCCAAAAAATGTATAAATAGTTTTTAAAAAAAACTCATCCAATTCGCTTCAAAGTTTCATATTTTTTTGTCTGATGTATCCCCTACTTATTCTCTAAATACAGGGCGATTTGCACACATGCATGCACACACACAAAATAAAATAAAATAAAATAATTAGTTCCAGTCCAAAATATTTTGATTTCCTTATTTTGGCTACGGATAACGTCAATTTCCACCAGTCAGTGAACTAAAATATCTGTAATTAGAGCAACATACATAATAAGAGTGTGTAGGATTGGGGTTTCCTAAGTAATCTTCTATACATCAAGTTCTTTGCCTTCGATAAGATTATAGTTAGGACAACTCTAGAATGTAAGGAAATGAAAATAATTCAGAATCATAATGCAACCTTAAGAAACCAATCGCAAACAAGGTTAGCAGAGATTCCTAAATCGTAACCCAGAAGAAAGAAACCAATCCCATAAAATAAAGGACTAAAATTTTGCCATGATTAATTCATGGTAAGAGCTTTGGAATGTGGGAAAAAACAAAAAGGAAAGCAAGTTCAGTCCCACGATAGCAAGAACTATCAATAGAACACACAATCCCAGACCAACAGCACTGATCCTAACAAGAAATCGAGAAATAATTTTGATGATACCAGACCGAAGCATGCGGGGGAATTAAAAAGGAAAGAAGAACAGAATATATCGTGGGCAACATTGATCGGCAAAAAAAGAAGAGAGAAGGAGGAGTAGAAACCCTTCTCGGTTCACCTTTTGGGAAACATTCTTCTTCTCCCGGCACTGATGCTGCTTTCGCCCCGCTCTCTTCGGGTCTGGGGAGCAAATATCAGGGCTTATAACAGAACTACAGACTAGGGTTCGGATTTCCGGCCCGGCCCATTTTGGGACACCGGTCTACCGGACTGCCTTGGGTGGAGGCCCGCGAAGGGGTCTCAAGGCTTAACAGTTACGGAGGCTGCTTGAGTGAGGAAATAAAAACCCTATTAATAAAAACCATATTTATTTTAATTAAAAATAAATAAAATTTTGAAATTATTTTTTTATTCTCCATCACGATGGTCTTATAAATATTTTTTTGCACATTTATCTATTAAGAATATTTTAGTCATTTTAATTTGATACCATTAATTTTTTAATGGCATCAGATAATGGGGATATATATGCAAAAATAAAGATTAAAAAAAAATAGATACCAAAAACAAGTGTTTTATAAGTTATATATGCCAATGTCAATTTTGAGAGGTTATTCATGTAAAATTCGATATTTAGAAAGATATTTATGCAAGAAATTTAAAAAAAAAGAAAAGCAGAATAGGACAATCAACGTGATAAAACTTTTTTATTTTTTAAAATATTTATAAAATCTCCAGAAGGCTTGGAAGCAGAGTATAAGTTTTTTTCATTGCTATATATTCCTCCGGATCTTAACTTTATTTTTTTTTTATACAAGTAAATTGCTGATTCCATTTGGTTGGAGACTCCATATAAATAAAATGGAATAGCTACAAATGTTATTTGGTTCGATAATATGGAATATATTAATACCTGCTAACTAATAGGTTGAATTGAAGCTATTCTCAAAAGTTGAATAAAGTTAATCCACCCTCTTTGACCAAATAGATTTATGCAGGTCAACATGGCTATCATATTCATGCTTATCTTGAAATCATTTCCTCAAGAAATGCTTTAAATTGTCATATTCTGACAGCTGGCGGTACACGAACCCGGCGGGGTCCCACTGTCATTTCCGCTCCTATAAATAGAGCCCCTCTCGTTTCAGGCGGCACAACGCCCGCGGAGAGAGCGAGAGCGAGGGGGAAGGAGAAGGGAGAGGAAGAGAGGCAGATGAAGGAAAGAATGGGGTTTCTCGCCGAGCGGTGGACAAGAGGTATCGCCGTTGGAAGTCCATGATCCCCGGTCTGTACGACTGATTCGCCTACCGGAGCCTCTCGGTGCTTTCGGTACTCCAAGTCTCCATCTCTCCTCTCTCTCTTCCCGTTCTCTCTTTTTCTTCTTCCTTCTTTATGTGATTCTTGCCTCTGCTTGGGTTTTGACCCAATGCCGAGGGTTTCTGTCCTATGGTCGAGAGAGGCAGATGAAGGAAAGAATGGGGTCTCTCGCCGAGCGGTGGACAAGAGGTATCGCCGTTGGAAGTCCATGATCCCCGGTCTGTACGACTGATTCGCCTACCGGAGCCTCTCGGTGCTTTCGGTACTCCATCTCTCCTCTCTCTCTTCCCCTTCTCTCTTTTTCTTCTTCCTTCTTTATGTGATTCCTTCCCCTGCTTGGGTTTTGACCCAATGCCGAGGGTTTCTGTCCTACGGTCGTGGTTCTTGTTTCACTTGCTTGAGTTTCGATGGACATTAATGGTTTCTTGTTCCGATGAGGGTTTTCATCGATTCTTGAAGGGTTTTAGCCTCTGAAGTTTTTATTCTTCTCGTGTTTCTTATATTTCTTGATTGGCATTCTTGTTGTTTTTTTGTTTCTTCGAGTTTAACAAAGCTGAAACAATGGGAACTGACGCAGGGTCGGTACCCTTAGCCGAGCAGATTTGAAGAAAAGGAGGATCGTGGTGCAGTGCTGGTGGACCTCACGGTACTTTGGACCAATTTCTTTTCTGTTCTTTTTTTTTTTGGTCTTTATTCTTCATTTCACTCTGCTTTTTAAAATATTGTGCCCCGTTACGGTTTCTAACCAAATATGAATGAATCTTGTCGATGATGGTAGCTTAGATGGATGGGGACGACTCTGATCGAAGTGATGATGGGAAAAGAAGATCAGGAGGATCGGGGGGGCGCTGGTGGAAAGGAATGATGGGTATGAAGAAAAGAATGGGAGATTCCAAGAAAATATACTTGAGGTAAAAGATTTTCAATTCTTTATATACTGCTTATTTTAGCATCGTTCTTCCTAAGTTGATATAAAATCTCCAACCCAGGGGGCTGTGTTGGGAGAATTCAGGTGACAAAAATCTCTGTTCTAGTATTTTGTCTTAAAGAAAATGAAAACAATGTATTTTGATGCCATTGAAAGTTTTAATATGACTACTGCATGCTAAGGTATCATGGATAATAATTCTTGAGGTTTACTTCTGTTCACTCATTGTCTCCACAAATCACATAGTCAGTTCTTGATCTTCTTTACTTATTACTCTTGCTTTCATCTATTTCTTTTATTCAAATCAATTGCTAGTTCGAACCATATTTATATTCTAAAACAATTTTTATTCTTTGGTTCACTTGAATCTTGTAATATTGTTTCTGTGAGACTGAGGAGAATTTGCTACTTCGAACGGTTTTTATTAAGTTTTCTTCTATGTCGATCTTGATTTTTATTTATTTTCTTCTCTTCTTGGGAAGAAACTCTAATGATCTTGGTTAGTTTAATTTTGACCACTTCTAATTTAAATTTGTTGAAGTCGTTTATTAGACATTCACTGCTGAAGTCACATGTTATCTGGCAACCTTCTTCATTAATAATTCTTTTTTGAGATAGCTAGGTTATTTGCACATCATTGTCTCTGTAAACTATTTAGTTGTCACTTAATAGTTTATTCTCGGAAGTTGTTTCTTCGGCTCTTGAAACTATGGTTGCTCTCTTGAAGCATTATTATAATTTTGTTTGGCATCTCTGCCGTTTTAGTGCCTTTTAATAGATTTCACTTTTCACTACATTTTTCTATCCACAATGTGATGAAACTGTGCCTGAGTTTCTAGTTTGCTACATTTCTAATGTTTTATTGGAGAGTCCAACTGGGGTAGGGTAGAAATCATGCCTGCTTTGTGCCGCATTTTCTTGGAGGGAAAATATTGGGAAATTTTCAACTGATTGGAATGAAGACAGAAATGGTTTTATTGGAACTCAATAAACTCTGATAGCGCACTAAAGGAAGAGGTGGTGTCTAAATATCCTATCAATTTTTTGTGATCTGAAGACTAGCAAGGAAAGGTTATATAAGTTCCCTCATTCTAGAAGACATAAACTAAACTTTCTCCAGGATCGCTTAGCAAGATGCAAAGATAGAACTACGTTAAAAAACATGCTCAAATTTGGACATGATAGAACATTTGAGAAGGCGATAATTAACCAAAACCAAGATAATTAGTTACTTCTCACAAAGTTCTATTACTACTCCGAATTTCAACAAGCAACCGAAAAACTCACCATTTGCAGAAATGAAATGTTCATTTCTTGAGAAACATCTCTCTGAATTCATCATTTGATTTGGGATTTTCAGTTTCTCCATCAATCTTTGCTTCCTTTTTACTCCACCCAAGGGGTCTTGCAACAGCTCTGGGTGCAGCAAAAGTATTCTTTCCCATGAGTTTCACAGTGCTTCCACGCCTCTCCTCAACTATCCCCTCAGACTCCACTGAGCGGCTATGGTCACTTTTAAATTGGGCTTCTTGGCCTGTAGAACCAATAAGCTTTTGGACAGGCCAGTAAAGATGACAAGCATACTTTGGAAAGTCAACTGGCCATTTATTTTAAATTAAATATTTAATGGTACATACCACACGGGAATAAACCTTAGGCAAAAAAATAAAACAAAAGAAGTATAACTGATAAAGACGATCAATTTTGTTGGAGAAAAAAGGTTGCAAATAGCTTATGAAACTTTCCCTTGAAACTTGCATGTCAATTCTTAGTAGAATTGTTAAAGCACAAGGAAAATCTTAATGAATAATCACAAGGTTGAAATAGTAACCTTCCTACCATGAATAACCTTAAAAGTATTTGAGGAGTTCAAAATGTTTAATTTACTTCATTTTTGTATATTTTTGAACATATTAAGAGATCACGAGCAATAAGAAATATATAATACCACATATATAATGACAAGTTGACAACTATAGTTATAATATGAACACGACATGTAGCAGTATGCCAAGCTAATGAATCAAAGGACCAGTTTAGTTCTCTATTATGTAACATTGGGAGATTTCATATTTTACTAAATATCCATATGCAGTAATGTAAAGTTGCTACAAACTAAATATATGAATAATTGGGAGACTACAGGCACAAATAACATCTAAAACAAATTGAAAACTATATGTGAATAATTGGGAAGATTCGAACTCATTTCAACTTAAGTCCACAAATTGTCTCAAGTTTAACAAGGTTGGAAATATCATTAATTAGATAAGAACTTGACTTGAAAGAATATTCTTAAACCAACTCCTTCAAGTCACAAAACTTTGTTTAACACCAGCCAAAACATCTTTTTCCCTTTTTGTTTCTTAAACTAGCAAATTAAATGAAATTTTGACTAGCCTAAAAAATAACCTGGATAAGTCACAAGTTGATTCAGATTTCAAACCTTCGTATTGACAAAGAAGGCATCAAATAGTATGGGAATGTTGGGGCAATTTTTGTTCCCTTGGTTGGTCTCCGCTTATTGTTGAAGCAATTTTAAATCGCTTCAACAGCTCAGAGTAGGACCATTTACCCTTTCTTTTCACTGCAAAAATGGATCATCCTAGAGGCTCCACTAATTCTGAATGCAGGTATTTGCCTGCCAGTGATCTTATTTCATAGGCAACCATTAGAGTTGGCCAAAATCTTATTCATGCTAAATCCAATCTTAATATACAGCTTTGATGGAACTAACTGCAATCAATAACACAATAGCAATCCTTCCTTCAATTCAAGGATAACATTGGCATGCTTTTCAAATGGCGAGACCTATGCCCTCAATTGAAGGCCTAGAATAGGCAAGGTGCACTAGATGACAGGAATTCCTCCAGGAGAGTTCCAACCTTACACCTAATCAGCAACTGAAGGCCATAACTAGCAATTAGAAACTCTCCCTAATTTTACTGAACTCATTTACATCGAGCTAAATCTGTCATGAAGGATAGCATTGCTTCGTACATGCAAAATTCTAAGGACAATCTAAACTGATTAAAATAGGTCCACTTTGCAGCATTAGTTTAAACAAAAAAATATGAATTTTTTTTTAGGTTTTTGAGTAAGCACAGAATCTTTCCATCTTTTCCATAGCTCTCAGAAACAAATATGTACAATTTTAATACGAAAGCTCCACAATTAAGTAGATCATCCAATGCTCTCAAGTGCTCCATTCCCTTGAGCAATTACAAAAATCACTTTCTCTATTTTAATGCCATAAATGGGTTACAGCTCCATAAAGCAAGATAAGTAGCACACTTAGACACAAGTTTGAGCACATTCGAAGATTAAACTATTGCATCTTTCAATTAATTTTTTCTTTTCTTTATCATAATCATATAAAATGTTTTAAATGTTTCAAATGGTAACAATTGATATTAGAGGCTAGGCCCAGAACAATTGATATTGGAGGCTAGGTTCCTCAATAATTTCGTACATTAGCCAAAAGCTAGTCTCTCTCCCCATAAAGGTTTACGAGACAAACTTAAACAATTGAGACATTTGCTTAGAAATAAATTGACCAAGGAGCGGTTTGGACTAATCTACAATTTCGTAACATAACCTGAAAATGCAAGGATGATCTTAGTGCCTGCCTAGATGAGTTGATATCTTCAAATTTCATCGGATGTTGTGATCATTATTCGATAGCCATAATAATAATCTTCAGATACAAATTGAATATGTGTTAATTTTAACAAGAATATGAGATACAGAAAAGCTAAAATAGAAATACAAGCTATGATAAAATGATCACTTCATCCTTCACCAGGATGTATGATAGATTTGAACTTTTTAACAACAAATAGGCTAATGAGAGGAATGGAAGTGATTGACACGGGAGCTTCTCTAAGTGTTCCGGTGGGCGGAGCTACCCTTGGACGAATTTTCAACATTCTCGAGGAGCTACCCTACGGTAAGGTTTATTTGATTACAAGAAGAAAATGATAAAAAAAACCAAAGAAAAGAACCTTTTGCTTCCTCAGCATTTGGCAAACAGGCTTCTTTCCGTTTCCTCAGTTGACATGAACTTAGGGCACCTCTAGCCATTGGGAAAAAGTGATATTCTTGTATTACCAATGCAAGCATGGATTAGCAGATTAATGACAACCATTCTCTTGCAAAATTTAGAAATGTGGTTATGTTTCAGTAGCTTAGTCAATATTTGCATGTTTAACAGATTCATGTCAGTGGTTGCTGAGAATTTATGTTTGTGTGCTACAACTTTCAAGTTATTGGGTATCCTAAAGCAAATATTTCACTATGCTAGTGTTGTTTCTTCTTTGTGCATACCAAGTCTATGTAAATGGTAAACCAAAGAGTCAGCTAGGGTGAATCAGGTTACAAGTAGAACCAACTAGGCAATCCTTACATTTATCATGATCAATGATGTCCATTTGACCCTGTAGGTAATTCGGTGCTGCTTGCTAAACTCTAGAAGTGTTTGCTCGGCCCAAGTGTGGGTCAAACTGTCATCTTTTTGCCATGATCCTTTCACTTGTTACCTCATTGAGGTGGCCATGACACCATATAGTGGGAAATATTTCTTATTTTCTTTTAGATTTAGTGAGGTAGCAGTCATTTGTGGATTATTTGGGTGTAAAGCTCTACCAAATTAACACAGCACCTGAAAATGAATTCTGTAAAAGGTTCCATTGCTTTCTTTTCATAAAAGCAGTTTTAAGAAAGTCAGAAAATATGAAGAATGAGTTTGATGGAGAGTAGGACCAGTCTTGTTTTCTCATAGAACCTATAAGTACTCCTTAACATCATCTTTTTGGCTTTTTTGCAGTGCATAGAAGCAACCAATTGGCCCCTTATTGTCATGTTTATTTGGTGGGTGCCATAGTCATTAGAACTATTTTGAAACTCTTGCCTTGGGGAAAGCTTGCATAAGTTTGATAACATTGGGTAATTCCATTGTCACCATCAACTTGCACTCATGTTAATTTGATTGGAAGAACTGAGGAGGTGGAGGTGGAGATGGTTGCTTGTTATTATTTCACTGCCAGCCTCAAAAAATGCTGTTTTCATCCTGGTGTTCTGACGACAACCTTATGTTAGAGATGGCATTGTTTTTCTACATTCTTGGTGTCCAAAAAAAGCTTGGAATTGTTATTGTGGTGGGTTGGCTTCATGGGGGTTTCACATAGTACTTGAGAGGTCCTCATTACTTTCTTTGTTTTACTTTTCTGGGTGTAAGGTGGTTATCATCCAGAGCGGTACTTCTCTTTATAGTTAAAGGGAAGTAAATTACATATAGTTAAAAAGAAGTAAATTACACTTTTTTTTATTAAAAAATGCCCATAGAAGAGGGAGGAAAAATTGGGCGAGGTTAGAAATATCTGAAGAATTACTAATATGGATTATTCTTTCAACATGGTCATAATTCTTCTAGCTCTTGTTAGACAACCGTTGATTCTTGTTGATTCATTATTAATGGGTGCTCAACTGATTCTTGTTGCTTTCATTATTGATGTGCCAACAAGGAATGTGGCATTTTATAGCCATATTTATTGCTGCTTTCATTTCATGCAGATGCTCCCCCATGTTGCTTAGTACACTAATCCTTCTTGCATAGCTATTCTAATTATCTTGCTGAAATCTCATATACTCGTATGTTTTCATTTTCTATTAGAGTGTTGGTCAGCCGCAGTCATGCAACTCGCTGTAGCTGTTAATTTTTTCATTTGTGCTCTGATTCTACTGAATATATTCTCATATATTGTCATAAAATAATAAATTCATTGAAGTATTGTATGCAATTTATGTTGACTAAATGATCCCCCCTATTCACATCAGTCATATGTTTATCCATGCTTTTCATTTGAATATCATGATTTTTAATTAATCACAAAAATTGGAAACAATGGTTGTTGTGCTTACAGTTCTATGGCTCTTCTTTGATCTTTGAATTCCTAGCAATATTAATCAGCAATATTAATTAGGTGGTGACTCAGTCATATCTTTGTAACTCTAATTGAAATGGAACTATAATGCACCAGTAACTTTGCAGAAATAAACACTAGCATATAGTATTTATTTTTAAATTTTTAATATTTTCTTTTAGCAAGTGGCTGTGTTTTTTTATTTATGTTTATGATATTTATGTTTATTCTCGTCAAGGAGGTGTTTATCGTTTGGAGTTAATGTCTATTTAAGAAAGAGGTGAGAGAGCGTGGACGGGGTATGCATCCCACGGGAGGATACGGGCATGGGCAGTGTGCCCTGTCTTATCCCATTAATTTTTTTTTTTATTGCAAAGAAAAGGCAATTATCGGGTCTTTGGATATTGTTTGGAAGTTGCAAAATCCGTGTCGATCAAAGTGGCAAGTGGATTCGGATCTAGCTACATTGAATATAGTCTGGTCCATCTCTCTCTATATCTCTCTCTTTATATATATATATATTGTTGCACCACACTATTTCATTTTAGATATTAATGTTTTTAAAAAAAGTGGGAGGAAAGTCAGAAACTGTTGCCATGCCAGCCAAACTATTATTGAAAGATAACTTTGTAACGGCTGATTATTCTATATACAACAACCATGAAGGAATAACTTTCATATTTGAAGAATTGAAATAATGGATATATATCTAGAACTCAGTAAGCCCCTTGTCATATCACAAAACTCCCAGAGTTACTTCAGGTTCGGCGAGGGCTTCCCCAGTAGTCCTTGCTGGAGCACCTCCCATTCTCAAAGACACGAAACCTTTTGTTGTCTTTAACCACAATTTCCCTCCCTTCAATCTTTGAAATGATCTTGATAGCAACATGACAGTCCTCAGTTCTTTACTATGTGCCTTCGCATCAAAAACAAGCAGTGCAAAGCCAGGTGCTAGCGTCTCACTGTGGCTCCCTACGATTTTTTCCTTCTCCTCCTCTTCAACATACCTCAGGACACAAACTCTCATCAGCTATGTACCCTAATGCCCTCATCTTCCTTCCTACCTCTTTCAACATCTCGTGTATCTCCTCTGACCGACAGTGCGAGTGTGCGACCTATCGCCAGCTATAAACTGGTGCACTTTACCACCAAAATCTACCCAATCCTATCATTTTATCAGCACCTTTTTTTGCATAATTCTCCTAACACTCTCCCATCTCCCTGTTGAAGCATAGATGTTAGAAAGCAATACATAGTTGCCTGAATTCTCTTGTTCAAGCTTGAAGAGCTCTCAAGCTTCATACTCTGCTAATTCGACCCTTTGTGGATTTGTCATGCATTGAGGAGAGCGCCATTGACTCCTACGTGTGGCTTTAAGAGGCAACAATCTCATTTCTAAGGTGCAATAATTTGGTTCAACCCGATTCTTCTCCAACAAGCATGTTCTTTGGAGAACCTTGACCTAAATAACTCTTTCAGATGCCCCAGAAAAGAAAGGAATAGAGAACAGAAAATTGAAGAGTGAAAGTATTCTATCTGTGGAAAAAAAAAACTCTTGAGAGACACAAATACCAATAATGAGAGAGAAATCAGATTGTGCTAAAAAATTCTAGATACTGGATTCAAAGCCTATTTATAGACTCTATATAGATGATCGAGGAGACTGTGATGATTTCGAAGATACGTAATGTTTTGAAAACATCGTATCTTTTTAGAAATAAATGTTCTCTTTCAAAGAGCTGCAACTTTTTCTGAAAGAGGTATCTGACAAAAAAGTATTTTAAAGTATTTAAACTAATTAAAATTAGAGTATAAGAAAAATTTAATCTTAAAAAAAATTAAAACTCTTAACACATACGGCTGACATGTGATACCTGCACCAATGCTTTGACCCACTCAATTCTATTCATTTTTGAAATCGTTCTTCTGAAATACCAAATACAACTAAGTTGCCATTTGTTGAAATATGCTCTCAATATCGACATTAAAAAATAGAATCAAGATTTGGTTCTTGTGATGACTAGTGATACAGATGAAAGAAGCTGCCAAGTTTTCTTTTGATGAGTAAGTGCTTACCCTTACAATCTTCTATAACATCTCCAACACTTGAATAATGATTTCATGAATACAAAATAGCAAATTTATGACACCTTCCCCTATTCAGATTGTCATAAACACAGTAAAGTTTTTATACTTGCAGAACTATTGCCACCATATTCTTGAAAGGCAAAATAACTAAAACCAAAAACTATATGGCATCACTACTGGAACATTTGGTATTGCCGATGCTTTTTAATACATTTGCTGACACAAAAAAAGCACCGCGTGATAGATTTCTGATACTTTGTAAAGCGTCGGCAATGCAACTGTAGGAAAACAATTTTACAATGTTTAATATCGTAAGTATAAACTATTTTTTAAAATTAATTTAAAAATTTGTACACATATATATACACAAAATAATATATAACAAAAGTCATATGACAACACATGTATCATATATATATATATATATATATATATATAATATATATATATTTGTCAAATCAATATTTCTTTTACTTTTATACTTCTAATAATATTTTTTTTACTCACCCATCAAATTTATAGTAATAGCCAAAAGAACATGACAATCGCCACGTGCATATTTGGCTCTCTATTTAGATCGAGCTAAAAGTATCATGTTACACCATGACACTCACCAATGGATACTGAGCTGGGCTTCTCCCAATAATCACACATTTCTGTACTCAATCATCAGATATTTCGGTGGTCTTCCATGCTGGGCCTATCCTATATTCAATTCTTTATTTTATATATATATATATATATATATAAACGATGGCTTTAGCAGATGGGAGCTAGATATGGCGTTTTCAAAATGAGAACGAAGATACGATCATATCATGTCGGGCAACTAATCTCCAACGTTCCATATGTTTAAGCAGTTTCATTGAGCTAAACAGCTCACGTTTCATGTCACTAGGACTACACGTCAAATCTCATGTCCACGTCCACTAATATTATAGCAGCTATTTCAGACGCGTCAAAAGTTTTCCACCACCCAAGCTAACACCAAAAAGATCCCATCACATCAAGTGGAAAGCTCCTCGCCAGCGCAAGAGCCAAGTGTTCCCACTCCACTGCGTCTTCACTCTCCACCAAACGCTTAAAAACTAAGCGCGATGGGCGCCCACATCCCATGCCGCGGACGTCCGTCTTGCTTTCCTTCTTTCTACTGTGTCGACTCGGTCCTTTATTACATGCAGAAAAGCCATCTACGTGGGGTTATTTGGAGGCCGAGGATTGGAGGAGTCGTACGCGTTAATGGAATTCCCTCCTTCAGACAGGCATGGCGTCACCTCACGCGGTGCATGGAAGCACGCCCCCTTGGACCGGACCACAAGCGATTGGGACCCGGAGGAGGCTTGTTCCTTCGTCCACGTGTCCTGCTCGTGTTGGGTGGTTCCACCGACATCCACGCGTCCGTTTCATGACTACGTATGCTTTTTTTTCATGAAAAGATTCATCAAATGATGGAGATATTTGTCGACGAAACTTCCTCTTCTTTCTTGATGCTGCATCGTCCCTACCTACTCTAGACTTTACAGTCCGAACACGGCAGTGCAGTTACCGTGTCCTCTCTTCCCTTACTACCCCAGACAGCTAGCGGTAAATCCTCTATAATGCTATTTCCTTAAGGGCTCGTTTGGTTCGCCGGGAAGCATTTTCCTTCCTAGGAATATGATTTCTGGGAAACAAATTCCTAGGAAGATGATGCCTAGGAACAGTACTTTTGGCATGTTTGGTTGACCATGGGAAAGTGACAAATTTCGAAAGTGCTTATGTTTGGTTTGGCCATCCACTTTCCTAGGAAGTTATATATAATTCCTATTATGCCCTTAATAAAAATTAAGTTTTTAATGCCTCTTTAATGCTTCTTTAATGCTGAAAGGACTTTTTGGAAAAAAGTAAAAATGGAGTGATTCCCGCCTCATGGGAAAGTAACTTTCCCATGTTTCTCATGGGAAAGACTTTCCCATGAAATATGGGAATCACATTCCCATGGGAATATAACTTTCCCTTCTCTCTCCTTTGAAAAACTCCAACCAAACAAGAGGCATCTCATTACTTTCCCGTTGACCACACTTTCCCCCCTTCTTTTCCCCGCGAACCAAACGAGCCCTAAGAGTTAAGTTAGAATGATGGTTGTATCATTATCTAACTCTAGACCACATGCAATTTACTCAGATAATTTACTTTAGATGATGATAAAAATATCTGAGTTTTTTAATCTATCCAAGCCGGAGGAAACTTCAAATTCTTCAAAGTAACTGCTATCTATACTTCACATAAAATTTAAGCAGCTTATACATACATAATTAATCTTCCATGATTCCCTTTCAATCGCCAATGTATATAAAATAATAAGAAGATTACACTTTAACAGTACAGCAGCTTGTGTGAGATTTTTGGATTATTGAAGAATTAATTTATTATCACACTCGCACACATGGAGAGGGAGAGAAGGGGTAATCCTATCTTACCCTTACATATAACCCTGGCCTTTGTTATTGTTGCACAACAAATTAATGAATGGTTCATCCATTCAGAGATCAGTGCCAAGGTAAGCCAGAGCTCCAAGTATGTTTAATTAGTTTTCTTTAGAGGTACAAGTATATATCTTTAGTTTTCTTTCCTTAAAGCATAATAGTGGCCTAGTGGGAACAATATTATATTTAAAATCAATTTAAGGGAACCGCATGAGTTACCATTCAAAGCACCATCAGATCAGGACAAAGCACTTCCTATTGCAACAACCAGTCAAAAATAAAAGGAATAATATCCCCTTCAAAGTGCTTGTGAGTGGGTCCGGTCACAAACTAATATCGTTATAAAAGAAACAAAGTTGGTGCCACGCCATTCATAGCCCATGCCTCTTTAACATTCAAGTCCTCACTGGTTGCTGTCACTCCACCAAACCCTTTTTTATGCGTGGCTAGCTCGAACCCTCTTCCACCATCACCTACAAGAGAGAAGCCTGCCTTTCCCCTCTCCCTAAACGAATTAATGGTCACCACCCCACCCCCCTGGTCCAAATCCCTTAACCTCTTCCCTGCACCCCCCACCTTGACATGTTGAATGATCAAAGGCCTCAAACAGGAGAAGAAGTAGACACCGCCGCCGCCGACGAGACCGAATTCCGCGACATCCACGAGCTACCTCCGTCCTCCGAGCCCTCGTCGAGCCGCGGTCGGAGGAGGGAGTCGTGGGAGGCCAGCAGCCACCGCTGGTCGACGCTCTCCGTGGGGAGCGACGTCCCCAGCGAGCACCTCTCGACTATGAGCAGAGAGTTCAACGCCATGGTCGTCGCCGGATCCACCATGCAGAACGACAGCAACGCCAGCAACGGCAACCACGACGGGCTGAACCTTGCGAGGATCGGAGAGGAGGAGCTTGAGGAGACGAACCCGCTCGCGATCGTCCCGGACAACAATCCCATCCCCTCGCCCACTCATGCACCGCCGGCTGACTCCCCGGCCCCTGTGGAGGAGCTCTCGGTGCAGCAGGTGAAGAAGGAGGAGGTCGAGTCCAAGATATCGGCATGGCAGACCTCCGAGATCGCCAAAATCAGCAACCGGCTCAAGCGGGAGGACATGATCATCAATGGATGGGAAAGCGAGCAGATCGAGAAGGCGACGGCGTGGTTGAAGAAAGTAGAGGTAACTAATCTATATATGTTCTTGAGTTGGATAGTTCTGAGAGAATTATATATCGATGAGATGATTGTTATAAAACTCTTAATGATGCCAATTTATGCAGAGGAAACTGGATGAAAAGAGAGCAAAGGCAATTGAGAAGATGCAGAACGATTTGGCGAGAGCGCACCGGAAGGCGGAAGAGAAGAGGGCGTCGTCGGAGGCAAAGAGGGGGACGAAGGTGGCGAAAGTTTTGGATTTGGCTAATTTGATGAGGGCTGTGGGTAGAGCTCCTTCCAAGCGCTCCTTATTTTAGCCATGCTTAATTTGCTCTCTCTCCCTATGTGGCATGGAATGCTTTATTATATATTTCAAATATATATATATGTATATGTATATATACTTTTGTGTTTGAAGAGCTGTAAGCTAAACAGGCCTTGAAAGCTTAATTTCAGTCATAGAGTGCTTGCTAGTTGAAAAGAGACAGAATTGTGAGGCTGAAAGCTATGTTTGCTGTAAATTAAGTATGTGTGTTTCATAAATCAATGTGATGATTGGCATTTTTCTTTGTATCCATTTGTCCATAAAAAAGATTAACTCTTTAATTTATTTCTTTTGCGAGCATTTATCTTCTAAATTTGTTGATGTTGTGATCACCTTGGCATCTGTGTCTCGTGCCAAACTGAAAAGTTTGGCTAACCTAATGAATGCACGGTCAAAGGAGATGAAGTGCGGTCCCTGGTGGCTCCCAATGCCACTGAAAAGAGTATTCTCGGAACGGCCAGACATTAATTTTAAGAGAGATTGCACCATGACGTTCGAGACAAGTCTCTGTTACTTTGACTCGGGTTCAGTGTAGGATGCTGAGAGAGTGGCAGTGGTGACCGGAAAATGTTGGGGGGACTGGGTTCTGGTTATATTTGCGCACCAAAAAAAAAAAAAAAAAATTCTTCTATCTTGATGTCAACCTTGGGACCGCATTTTGCACAGCTCTTAAAGTATTTCAATATTTTTCTTTCATGCACTCGCATGGATTTGCATAATCTAATGGTTGACGTCATGAAAGAAGATGAATCATTCTTTCGTGCAGAAAATACAATCTGGACTCACGGGAAGAATAGTCCCACCATTAGTGGTTATAACTATTTCTTTTTCTTTCTTTTTCTGTGACAGCTACTTTACAAGGCTTTTGAGTATATATAATCACTCACATCAGTTATTGTAATATTTCGGAAGCATCCGAGCAAAATTGGAGAACTAATTCCTTATCTAGCTAGGTCGTATTATGGACAATTGCCTGTTGGCTCCATGGAGTAGGCCTGGCCATCATTAGGTCACTGTGTCTTGCCTTTGGAATTTATTGATTGGTTCAGCATTATGTTAGTTCTAGTACAGTCAAGAGAGTGGGAGGCTGGCCCCTCCAAGATTCCAACTCTATGGCCATGGTGTAGTCCAAATACAGACAATTCATGAGTCAATACATATCGCATCATGAACACCTCTATGCTATTTCAGCTTTAATAGATCAAAAACTCCAGAACTAAACAAGATTCAGCTAGGTAGATTAGTCCTCTTGGTTATTATCTCTTTTAGAGGGTTTGAGGGTTCCGCTAGTCATGGAACAAGCTTTTTTTTCTTTATAGATATTATCTAAGCAACTTGGCCACCACAAAGATCATAAAAGATTAGATTTGGATAAAGTATACCATTGTTAATTTGCAAGGCATTCTTTTTTTTTTTGAGAAATTGTTCCATTGACTTTTGAACATCATATGTGTTACGAAGATCGTGGACGTATTCTACTTTATGAGTCTATATTCATTAATTATATTATCCATTTCAGCTTAAAGACAAGATAAACACAAGGCCATATACATCCTTTGGAGATAAATATAACTCCTTCCCAAAACCACATATAAGTTTTATTTCTAATCTCAAGATCTATTTGAATAATGCAGCAGGGATTGGATGAAATTTTCTGCCGACTTTAGGGATGGGGAAATCCATTTGGACATAGACCATATCAACTGAACCCCTCCTCCCCTATCTAAATCCAAATCCTGTGGAAGAAAAAAAAAGAAGAAAAGAAAGACCTCTATAGTTTTTTTTTGTTTGCCTTTTACGTCCCAACGGACCCACTGATAAGGATTTAGGATATGCCTTCACCCGGCTCTTAGAAGATGTGAGTCGGGCAAGTCAACAGGTCTAATTCTTGCAGGATATTCCTCATGAATATCCAAACAGACCATTAGGTGTTTTATTAGGATTTTTTTATAGTGAGTTTTGTATTTAGAGTATCGCCTTTGGTAGATAGACTCATTGAAAGGATCTATCTATGCATTCAAACCTAGTTTGTAGATTACTAAACTCTAAATCAGCTAAATCTATAACTTTCGAAAGAAAACTTTAGATATATGAGGTAGAACCAACTATATTTGATAATTAAAACATCGATTAAAGTCTTGCCTCTATGGCTCTATCTAACCCAGCTCTCCAAACTACAAGTTCTCCTCCCAACTCCTTTTGTAAATGTGAATTAATCATGTAGAGACTGATCAAAGGGATAAATCTGCACATTGAAATCTTTTTTTAAAAAAAAAACCCTAGAAGCAACTCTCTTGTCTAGTGACGAAGAAGCAAACACATTTAAAAATTTGCAATTTTAGACATAAGTTTGTAGCTTATATTAGATTTTCTACCTGAGTTGGAAATAATAGGTTCCATAAACCTTTACAAAATTTGATCTAGAAACTACATGATCCTTTTATTTTTTTTTTTTTTTCTTTTTTTTTTTCCTAAGCATGGCTTACCAAATATATGCGACATACTCTTTTGAATGAATCAAACTAGAAAAGAAAAGTAGAAAACCCTTTCATTTGGACCGGCTGGGGTCTGACCTGGGCGGCGCCTCGTTTTCTTCAGGCCCGGGCCCGAAATAAAACTATTTCTGGTTTCGGGCTGGGTCTAGGCCCAAAAAGCTTGTAAGCCTGGACCAAAATCCAGTTGGCCCCGACCCGACGAAGCCCGACTGTGCTGAAAGTTTGGGCCAAATTGATACACGGACTGCTCAGGCTTTTCGGCCTACTCCACGTCCTCATCTCTGAATAGAGCCATCACTCCGGAGGGTTTGTTTGGGCAGGTCCATTGTATGCTCTTTTATTTTCTAATTTTATTGGTCAAATTTAATAATTTGATACAGATACTAAATTTGAATATGACAATCAAATTTCAAAATTTTTAGAGATTGCTGCATCAATATAAAGCAGTTGTGATATTCAAGATTGTACATACTATAATAAGCGAAGTTATGTATAATTCTAACAAGTGCATCAATCATACAGGATTTTTTTGCTGAAAGTTTGAAAAAAAAATTTGGAAGTTATCTGGTCAATCCTACTTTAAAAAAATCAGGGAAGAAAGGACGGAATCCATTGGTTAGCATGAAAACAATGGCATTAGAGGGATATGAAGATATTATTTAATGCCATCCCCATGCGTTGAGTCCAATTTGTGGGCCAAACTAGCATTTTTCCATGAAAAGACCTTCTGTGAAGAAGTATAATGCCGTTCACCATGGTTTTCTAGAACGTAGTCCGGCATCCACTAAAATTCTTAAAAAAGTCATGGGTCATTCGAAACTTTCCTTTTGTTTTTCATTCCCCTCTCCGGGTTGAAAGTTCTCATGCTGCTAAATTTGAATAACCACACTAATTTAAAAAACAAATTCGGAGTTTATAGAGTTGCCCCATAAGAATTTTGCCCCGATCCAAAGATTCTTCATGTACTTTTCGATCAAGAATTGACGAGCATCTAGATGCGTTTCTTTTGAATGTCTTCGAGTAGAACTTGTTTGAATTTCTTTTATAAAAATAAATTTCCCAATAGTATGATTTATTTAAATAAATAGATGATAAAGTCTGGAGAAAGAATTCAAACTTCTGGTCTCTTTAATTAGCCATACTCTCTGACCAAAATGTGGAAGCATGTAAGATAGAGGGTTGAAAACATCCATAGCATGCAGATGGAAAAACGTGAGCAGGAAATTTCGGGCGGTTAAATATGGTTTCTGCATGGGTTCGTTAATGGTATTGACTTATATAGTAGAATATGATTTTGCCCCTTCCTACTATTTTTTTTTGCTCGCGTCTCCAAACTCCAAAGTATCTGGGGGCCATCTGGAGAAGCTTTTGGAGGGACAAAATGCATTTTTTAGCCCATCAAAAGCACTTTTAGATGAAATAGGAATATTTGATAAAAAATTTTGGGTAGCTTTCTCACAAAGCTAAAAACAGCTTTTTTGGAAGAAGTTTTATTTTAGAGCTTTCCGAAAAAACATTTTTAGGCCCGGTAGAAAAGCTGTTTTTTTTATACCAAAATATCCGTGATAAAATATAACAATTATACAAAATGTCTCTTTAATAATTGTTTAACCAACTTTATCACGGGAGAATGAAGCCTTTAGAACCTTCTAAATTGAACAAATCATGAAAGAAAAAAAAGTCTGACTTTTGTAAAAGTTGATTTTTCACATTTTCTCTTTTTGGGATCATTGGGTCTAATAAATCTCTAATTGGAAGAATTCTATCTTTTAGTACCATCAACTATATAAAGAGTACCCAACAAATAGATCATATGGGCATCCAAATGAGCTCTTACAGAATATCTTTCAAATACAAGAAACAACCATCCTATATTCTCCACTAGTCACCCCAACATAGATGAATTCAATTCCATTTTAGCGTCAACAGTAGGCTCTGAATGTGACGAATGTGAATCTCTACATATCTTTAGACATTACCTAAAATAATTGTTCTAGACTTTATCACTTGCTACTAAACTTAGCTAGGCACATAATCTTTAAGACAACTAAAATTACAAAATGATATCGAGAACTTGGAAAGAATGATTTGATCTTCTCTATATATATCCCATAATCTCTAAACTAAAATTACAAATTTCATAGGAACAGCTACAGTGTATGGACAAATATAGAAGTCAATATAAGGGATCTCATGATTATAAACAGAATATTCGTGATCGCGGAGTGCACAAATATAGGAATGGTTTCTAATGATTAGAAAAAGATGGGAATATACGTGATTGACTAGGTTGCTTGATAAAAAATATAGATAAAAAATTTTATAAGTATAAAAAATTGCATATGTTTGATCTGGTTGCCTAATAGATACAGTCACAAGGACAAACCCAATCCTAAATTGGTTCCACCTATTATGGCCCACTCACAGTAAGAGACATCACAGTGGTATTTTTTTGTTGTATCACACGTAGCAGATATAAAATACACCTAAAAAAATTAAAGAATAACAAGTCTCGGAATGCATCGGGTAGTCCCCTCTCTTCTAGCCATAGGATATTTTCAGAATGGTTGGCCATATAGGTTGCTACTTAATCTGCTGTCTCGTTGGCCTCGCGATACACATACTTAACCTGCAAGGCCATCGAATCTCTCACCATCGTCCGAATATTTCTGATCGTAATCACCCACCTTTTTCATGCTCTGCTAGATCCAGCGAATGACAGTAGCTAAGTCGCCCTCGAGCACTAAGGTGTTGGCTTGCAACACACGCGGTTGCTCATTCCGCCTAACCAGTTCGGTGGGCTTGCAATCCACCGGACTCAGACTTCATCAGGGGCCGCCCATCATTAACACTGGGCCATCAAAATTGGACGAAAGGTGGAGAAAAAGATGGCCTCCAACGGTCACGATCGAATCAGAAGATTCGGATGATTGCGCCAGTTGGATGGCCGTTTCGGCACACAGAACCCGGTTAGATGAACGCGGTTCACTAAAAGCCAAAGTCCAAAGGGAAACGAGAAACGCGCTTCGGAGGCATAAGCCGGGCCGAGTCCTTGAGGAGAGCAGGTGAAGCTTCCTGTGTCCTCTTTTTTTTTGAACTCCAAGCCACGAGAAATCCTCCTCCTCAGGACTTTTTTTTTTTTCCTTCTCATATTCTGGGTTTTTTTTTATCGTAAAAGAGGGGCAATCCGAAGAGGTTTAGGAAATTAGCGGAAGAAATAGAGGAGCAATGCTATTATTAGCCGAATTCCTAAAGACAAGGCCCCTGGCCCTGATTCCGAGGGGACTCTTTTTCTATCTTTCTGGGTTTTTTGGGGGCGTTGTTCTTTGATTATAGCTTGAAGATATATAACAATCTCAAGATCTAAGGTCAGTTTTTCTTTTCTTTCTTTTTTTTTTGGGTGAGTTTGGTGTTTTGTTGTTATGTTCCTTCGTCCTTTTTTCAAGGTCATGGTTCTTTCTTCTTCTTTTCTGGGTTTCTTTTTTCGTAGATGGGCTTTGGTTGTTCCCTAGGGTTATGTTGGTCGACAGCATGAGTTTTAGTTAAAGTTTCGATACTTTTTTTATTGTTTTGTTTCAAATCTACGGTGTTTTCGTGAGGAAAGCTTCGAGATTGATTTGCGTTCTTATTTTGGTTATCATGCGGCTGTATGTGTTGGGCCTGCTGGCATGAAGTTTTATATTCATTCTAATTTAATGGTTTTCATTAGATATGGTATTTATTATATGGTATCGTATATAGAATTCTAGCAACGAGTTTCGTTTTCGTGTTTGTAGCAAAAAAAAAGAGTTTCATGAGTGGGATGTGAAAAATATTTTTTCCTGATATGTTAGATTTTAAATGGTATGAGATTTCTCCTCCTTGGATACCGTAATTTTTCCCTTATTTTTTTGGGGAAAAATAAGGTTTATTTCAAGAATTTTAATATGTTTTCTCTCATCAATATATAAATTCTCTAAACATGAAACCTTTGCTGAAATTTAAGTGTGTATTTGATGGGTATTGTCTCTTGATGGGAATCTTTTCTCTTGTTTTCCAGTTTAGAAGGCTGAATCGGAGACAAGGAAACTCTTCATGGTAAGATGATTCTTTTGGAATAGCAGCATCATTGTTAAGAAAGCAAAGTAATTCTAAATTCTAAGTTAACAGCGTTCTTGGTAAACTAGGTGTCAAGTTTTCTGGTTAGTCGGTTTCAAGGGTAGGAAATGTGGGCCTGAGAGTCTTGATCTATTTGAATTTTGATCAGGGACAGGAGGCGCCAGGTAATCTTTTAGATATTCCAGATGGACTTTTGTCTGTTGGCTATGATTCAGAATCCAAAGGCCATCAGACAGCTACTCTTGTCAACGACAAGATAGTAAGTGGCCACAGTAGCTCAACGTTGTTTTTGTTTTTTCGCTGATTTTATATTCCAATAACAGTATGGTTATGTGAGATCTTAACAGTTGTTCATGTATATGTTCAGTATGTGGTTGAAGGATCAAGGGATGCAGCGAAATTGTGGATTGATGTCAAAATTTTTGACAAGTCAACAGGAAAATGGTAACTCTGTGGTCCATGCCCATTTTTTTGCTGCTCTAATTCTGAGGCTACAGTTGAAATACCCAGTTTTTGGTTGAACTGGCAGGTTAATTCCTACTGTATTGGGTACAAAACCGAGGCCATCAAATGGCCACTCAGCTGTTCCTGTAAACGATGATCGGATTTTAATTCTTAAGGCGGATTGTTCTGCAGATGACTGTTTCTGGTTTCTTGAGGTTTGACTACTGCAAACTGCTTTATAATACATGCAATACAAGCTTCTTTGAATAATGTTTTTAGAAGAAAATATTAAAGTGTCTTTATTCAACTTGTTATGCTCATGAATCATGTCACAACCATGGTTTTAAGAAGCTGAACTTGAAGCTTAAAAAGCTTACACCTTGAGGCGAGACTGTCAAAGAAAAAAAGCCTCAAGGTTTCCACCTTGTGATCATTGACTAAGGCTTCCGCTTACAAATTAAAACATACCCCTTGTGAGGATTTTTAAGGCAACAAAGAGGTCTATAACTCTTAATATCCTAGCACAATATCTCTTTAAGATATAAAAAAATGAAATTTAACATGTTTGACTAATGGCCAATGACGATTATGCCCTCAAGGAAGATATAAACTCGTTTCCTTATCTCTGTCGACACCTTAAGCTCCTGGATCTTTAATGCAGGGCAATAAATGGTTGGAAGCGTCACATAAATGATATGCTTATTGTTTTTTAAGGCTTATAATTGTGGCTTATGCTTTAAAACACCTTGAGGCTTACACCTTGCATTTTCAGGCTGAAGCGCCTTGCCTATGCTTTTAACTTTTTAAAGCACTTATCATGGCAATGATTAATACGTGCCAGATATTTTAGTTGGTTTTGTACTGGTTCAGATATTACCTGACAAATTTGAATTGTGGCTGCCAATCACTTCACTAAGTGTTATAATATTAAACACTATATGGTCTGGTATTTCCAAATATTTGTTCCAAAACTACTTTGTCGGTAGCCTGAGAGCAGCTGATGAGCATAACGAATAGAGGGTGTAGAAGGGATTGATATCCATAGTTACCAATTTCATAGCAGAAATTGCATGCAGTATTATCTTGACTGAAGAGTGTTTGCGAGACCAGTCTTTTTAGATGCAACTTGGTGGCACACAGCAATGCCACTAGCTAATGACCATACTAACTATTGCTGAGTTCATTGAGTTCAAAATGTGAAAAAAAAGAATACCTGCATAGTTTACTTGCAGAGGAGACTTGTGGCAGATGCTTGTTGATAAGCTACCACTCCAACAATTAGAATATATTGATGATCATGGGAAATGTTTTTAATTCTTTTTTGGGTGTTACTTTCCTTTTTATTAAGAACCTCTATATGGATTATATGCTAGGTGGGCAGCCCATATGTAAAAGAACAAAGTAAGTTACTTGGTGCCGAGGTGGTTGCTTGGAGCAAGGGGGTTGTAGGTGAAGGCCCCAAGCCTGTAGTCATTAGTGGTCCCTCTGGAGTAGGTAAAGGCACACTAATTTCGAAGCTAATGAAAGAATTCCCAACAACCTTTGGATTTTCTGTGAGTCACACAACCCGAGCTCCAAGAGAAAAGGAGATTGATGGAGTTCACTACCACTTCACTGAACGAAGCACCATGGAGAAAGAGATAAGAGACGGGAAATTCCTTGAATCAGCATTAGTTCATGGAAATCTTTATGGAACAAGTATTGAAGCAGTTGAAGCAGTCGCAGAAGCTGGAAAGGTAAATTTAAATGCTCTGCTTCTTCTATTGGTGACAAACATGAAGATGAGTGCCAGTTTAGTATCTCCTCGAACTTGATAGCTTACATATATAATTCCCCTCTCAATTGTAGAGATGCATCCTCGATATTGATGTTCAAGGTGCTAGATCTGTGAGGTCTAGTTCCCTTGAAGCATTATTTATCTTTATCCGCCCACCTTCATTTGAGGAACTTGAGAAGCGCCTTCGTTCAAGGTATTTAAATTCTCAAATTCTTTATGGATTATTTGTTTCCACTGTTTTCACATTGCTCTTTACTTTGAGCTTAGTGTGTATGTCTTAATGCACTGATTTTCTTGTACATAGGCGAACGGAGACCGAGGAACAGGTCCAAAAGAGACTTAGAAATGCACGAGCAGAACTTGAGGAAGGAAAATCTCTGGGTCTATTTGATCATATCTTGGTGAATGATGACCTGGAAACATGTTATGAGAATCTTAAGGTTTTATATTCTTTTAACATGAACTATAATGCATGCTTTCCAGATTTTTTTTTGCTGATAAAAGTTAGTCAAGTTTCATGGTTTTTCCTTTTCCTCACAGAATTTTTTGCTGTGAGGAAAAGGTTTTTCAGATATAATGCATGCTTTCCAGATTTTTTTTTGCTGATAAAAGTTAGCCAAGTTTCATGGTTTTTCCTTTTCCTCACAGAATTTTTATTCTTGCAGAAATTACTCATGTTAGATGATGGCACTAATGCTAATTATCAGCCGAGTAAGTATAGTTTTTGATTTGGCTGTTGTTTACTGTATTTGATCTTTTGAAGTTTGCTATATTTGAAGTCATGGCAGCTGGAATAATCTCGTAATGTTTCAGCTGTGAGAAGTTTCGAAATTCCCGTGAGTCACTCGGTGTCCATCAAAGACCAAAAAATTCTGATGCGCTGTGGAACTTCTGAACTAGGAAAAGCAATCACTAGCTTGTAAGAATCAATTTGACTTGTTTTGGATTCTATCATATGTTCCTCATGGTCTAATTCCCTGTCTTTCTTGAGTAGATTTTTGCTTGATGTATCCTCACTTAAAGGAGGCTCTCCTGGCCAGACGAGAGGACTCGGTGTATATGCCATCAGCTCATATGCAGAATGATGAGATGAGATCAAGCTACCTCGAAGTCTTTTGCATTGAGCCCCTCACTGAAACTGAGTTTTGGATTGACTTTAGGTCACGTATAGTGGTTTTGAAATCAATTGGCTGTCTAGTTCAAACTTAATGCATAAATGGGCACCTGGTTACTACTGTAGTAGTGTCACGACAATGAAAATTTTTGAGAGCTTAGTGATAGATGTTTCTTTGGACATTCTTTATTCTGTTGCTGAGAACCAAATAAATCTTGTCTTATTATTTAGATATTCTCCTGAGCAATTTCTAGTGAACTTCTGTAATTGTCATGCCGATGATAGAATGATGTCTAGTTAGCTCAACTTAATGCATCATTGCGCACCTGTCTGACCAACTATTTCACAGAACTGCTAGCAATATGTTTTTCTAAGTAGATGCTCTAATCTTATTATTCAAATATGCTCCTTTGGAATTTTCAATGAATTTTGTTAATTGTTGTGCTGATAGTGTGCTTTTATTTGCCAAGTACATGGCGAATCTAAACTATTTTTTTGTACTGATATAACCCCTGTCAGCAAAACCACGTCCGGCATTTTAGGTTGTTTTTGTATCATAGTACCAACCATGTTACAACAAGGACAAGCATAGGATTTTCTTTGTTATTTGTGTCGTTTGTCATGCAGTGCTTATCAACTCCGCTAGTCATCTACTTTATTCTCTTCTTTTTTGTTCTCATAAAGTTTAATTGATAAATTATTGCTTAATCTTATTTGCCGGAAGATATTTATGACCATCAAATCAATTGGACTATTCTTCTCGAGGTTTGATATCGAACTATTTATCTGGATGCTAAAGCAAAAACATAGCAAATGAAAGATGCGCACACTTAGAGATGTTTTTTTTTTCATCTTTATTTCTTTCTCACATGGAGTCTAATGTTGAGGGAAAGTAGGCCTAAATTGTATCCCTTTTCATGTTAAGCCCCACTTGATAGAGCGCAAATCTTGATTTTAGGTTAACATTACATGCAGGTGATTTTCATTTATATGATTTTCTGCATCTAAAATCTCAAATCTAAATATGGGGTTTAGGGTTAGATTGTTGTATCTTTATTGGCATAAATTCTGAACTTCATGTTGGTGGATTTCCTTGCATTCGGCAAAATTGGTTGCTTTTCTCCATCCCCATTCGAGCTTCCCGCTGTTAGTGATTTGACAGCTATCTTGGAGTTTATGGCTGCCATTTTTTTGCAAGTTTCTCTGTTGCATTGATATCCAATACAGTAGAAGTACATGCACCCACAAAATGTATTATTTACAGAAGATTCAGAATGGTGGCATGTCCTAATTCATGCTTGTGTCGTTTATAACAAGACCTTTTGTTTAAAATCTGTACATGTTTGATGTTCCACAACTCTTGCTGAATTCTGAGCTTAAGGAGTATATGGTCCAGGCATGAATGAAGGCGATGGTGCTATTTCTTTCTAAAATCTTTTCAGTGTAGGAATGAACTCTTGGTGAATTCTGAGCGTAAGGAGTATGTTCTAGGCATGAATGAAGGCGATGGTGCTATATTGTTAAGTTTGTTCGATATTGTTTGTATAGAGTTGGACTTCGCAGATGTTAGGTAACATCCACACTAATTAAGAAAGCGAAGCATCAAATATAAAAGAATACTCAAGGGTGCCATGTTGCTTGGAAACTTGCTAAGGGTTGGATACCATTTATTTGGATTCAAGTCTCCTCTTTTTTTAGATTTCAATCAATAATTCTTACCTATCTTCAATAAAAAATACAAAATACGTCAGATGATTTGGTTCATAATCCACTAAAGTTAGACCATGAGTTATAGGTCATATTTAAAGCTATCCATGGGCCGACCTTAGATACGGACACTATGAAATTTTAAATAAGACAAATCCGAAGTCTGACTGATGATAAATATAGGTTTAAGCCCAAGTCGCGGTCCATAATCAACTCTAGTCATATTAGATTTTATATCTCTACAATCAAAGTATAAATATATGTACCAAAAAAAATATAAATATAATAATTTTTTATTTATCCATCACACAAAAATTCCGTCACCCAATTCACTTTCTATATATTCGATTTTCAAATAAAGCATAATAAACAGTAAAAATTTTATTTAAAACAACATACAAAAAAACCAGCTAAAAATTGAAATTTATTTATCAGATCAAAGTCATTATTCCCTCCTTCCATTTGATAATTTATCCCCAATTCCAATTAGATGCCTCAAGTGGGACCTATTCTACACTTAGGGCCTATTTGGTTGGGGGTAATCTAGCATAGCAAAATAAATCCGGCATTGAATAAGAAAAAGTAAAACAAATACCATTAAAGAGGATTATATTTATTTTTCCATGCTGGACTATCAAGTAGAGATAATTTAAGATTATCATTTGTTGACAGCAATGTCCTTACTTATATTATATTAATATATTATCTAATAAATATTAATTACATTAATATATTATATTAATATTGCATTAATACATAATAAATGGATTAATATATCAAAAATAATTTTTATTTAATATATTAATATATTTATTAATAACTTTTAATTATTAATAAATAATTAGTAAATGCTTATTGATTATCAATAAATCTAATATGGGATTTATCAATAATTAATATATTTATTTATATATCAAAATATACTAAAATTTCTTTATAATAAACAAAATATTTTCTAATATATGTATAATTAATTTAAAAGTATTTATTAACTTGTATAAATATATTTTGGCATTCGAAATAGCTAATATCGACAGCATTTATGTAAGTAGAGCATAAATGACCAATAAATGAACTGGAAAAAAAATTATTACTTGAATTATTTATTCAAAAGTATTGTTTAAAATTTAGCAATATTTACGTATATGATTATCTCCAATTAAATATGGTAATATTTTTTCGATATTATTTTTTAAAATAATTTTTTCACTAACAAAGTATGATAAATTGTTTTTTTATATATATTTTAGATAAATAATTTTTAGAAATCGATTATCTTATAATTTGATGTATCCCAGCCTAAGGAAAATAAAGGAAATCGTGTGACGCCGCCGAAGATTGAGACGTCCAGGTTCGATGAACCCACATACAAATAAAAAATTTCCACTGAAAACAGTCTATCAAGCGCCATTAGATATGATAGCACCACTCCTCTTTTAAGTCACCTTGGGACCCAGAAGTGAGAGGACTGAGGAGACCGCGCCAAAGGCCAACTCGGAGTGACAATATCAGGTTTTGGGAGGTTTGTCTTCGGGGAACCCTCGTTCGACCAGCTCCCGCGTGGCCGCCACTCGCCGCCTCCTCCATCAGCGCCGTCGTGGCAGCGGAGGAGAAATCCAACACTTCTTCCCCTTCCCTTTAAATCCGTCGATCTCTCCTGCTCGCTATTTCTCGTTGTTCTTCAACTGGTCTCAAAGCCCTCGCTTTTTCGCGGCTCTTCTTATTGCTTTCTTTCTTGGTTGTGGAGTTCTTGGCATGGCAGCGTCGGCGGCGACGGGGATGGCCGGTTCCGTGAAGGATCCGGTGGTCCTGAGGCATGGATTTCATGGTCTGAGGCGTTCCGGATCGATTGCCCTTGGTAGATCACTGCGGGCACAACCGTTGACGCCTTCTTCGAGCTCTCCGGGCGTTATAAGGGCCGTGTCTTCGGTGAGTGCTGCATTCTGGCGAAATTTGCTTGGGTTTTATGTCCTTGTAGGTTTAGGGCATGTTTGGTTGGGGGGAGTTGGGCTCGGGAATGAGAATGAGCGACTCCCATTCCCCCCGTTTGGTTTCGGAGGGTCCCATTCCCATTCCGATTCCGGAGCGGAATGGAAATGCCCCAATCCCCCAGTATCCAATCCTGACACTCCCTAGTATTCAAATCCCATTTCGATTTCATTTCCGATTCCAGTCAAGAACCAAATGTATCGGGGATTATAGCCATTCGATTCCCATTCAATTCATTTCGATTCTGATTCCGATTCCAGTCGCGAACCAAACGTACCCTTATTGTGCTGGAAGTTTTCATTTTGGGTCGATTCATGTGGTTTATTCCCGGTATAGACTCTTGTCTCGAGATATAATTCGATGAGTGATTGAAGATTTTCTTTAGGGAATTAGTGTAATTCATGAAAAATTGAAGATTGGTTGGCTTTTGATATCAGAGTGGTGTTAGATTAGCCATATCGGAATCCAGTCCGAATGTTGTTCTCCAATCGCGAGCCAAGTTGCTTTTTTTCCCCACCGTATGCTAAGCTTTTGTTTGTGGAGCACTTGCCCTTTTAGCTATTCGACCCCCACCTCCTTTTTTCACTTGCATCTTCCAACTAGCATTGATATGATTTCATACTACTGAGCCTGTATATTCATCATCACTTATCTTTTTATTGCATGACCATGGTCTTTGTATTGAATCAGTTCTATTTTTTTTTCTTTTTCATTTAATTGCATGACCATGGATTTCTTATTCCTGACTTGACATTAAAGATATCGAGTTAGCTAGTATAAGTTCTCATGCTCTTTAAAGTAGTTATTACTTGAGCTAGTGTGTCCTGAAGGAAACAGATCTTGATGAGGAAATGAGATCAGAACAGATAAATGGTAGGATTTGCACCTTCTTGGCATCAGTCATTAAAGTAATTCCAGCTTATGTACCTGTTTCTAAGGAAGTTCAAATCCACATCCATGAGAATAAGCCCAACTTTTTTTGACTGTAATCTGCTGCATGATCTGCTTTAATAGACCAATGCTAGACCCCAACCACAGGAAGGTAATTTTAGCCTTCCAATCAGCTCCATCCTGTTCCTCTCTTCTGTGTAACTTGGAGATATTTTCCATGGCTGAATGCTGAGTTTATTTTTTCATAAACTTGCAGCATGTAAACACTTGCCCATGGTCTTCCTCTCTTGCTTTTTTAAAATTATATGCCTCCAGATTATGGTGGATTACTTGTTACGTATATTTGCTGTCTTTAATGGTGTCATACAGATGGTTAAATTATCAATACTTGTGAGATGCCAATTTTGTAAGGAATATTACAACCTAGAAAAATCTCGTTCTGGGGAAGGAGCATGCGCCTGATGGAACCTACCCATCAGAGCATGATGTTTCTTTCTGAAAGAGTACATTCTCGAGGGTTTTCCCCCCAAAAATTGTTACTTAGCATTGCTCTTTTGTGTAATTTTTCTTTTCACTTACAATTATAATTATGAGTTCTGAGGCTTATTAATATAATATAACAGGTTATGTATAAAGCTTGTTGAAATTTATTGTAGTGTGCTAGAATTTAGGTCCATACTTCAAGTTGGCTGAAATATGCACAATTTTGAGATCAAGCATTCAAACCGAGCTTACTCATCAATCAAAATAGTATCGCATAAGGAATCATTGTTGATTGAGATGCTTTTTAATATAAATTATTGCCTATACTTCAAAGCACATAATTTGTGATAAAGTAACCCCTTTTAGCGGTATTAGATATTGTTAATGGGGAAATAAGTTGTATCATTTACAAGTGTTAAAGAAACTCATATAGTCAGTGTTTGTTAGCATCTGCAAGGAATCTTATTTTTCCCTGTTTATTCTTTGTTGTTGTTATGGCATCATATTATTATTTGAAAGCATGTAAAGGATATTGTGAGAACGTCTTTGTCTTTGTATTAAGCCAATTGCCCTGTTTTGGATTCTTTCAGCAGCTTTACTGTTTATGGAAATTGCATTGATTTTTTTAGCTGCACGTGTTCTATGATGACATATATATAAATTGACAAACTGTATCGACAAAGCTCAGTTGTAGTTGTTTATTGAAGCTTTTGTTTTTTATATCTAAAAGTACAAACTGAAAAGATGATATCATTATCTGTCCATTCTTTTGCTTCTACACTGTTATTCTATGTTAAATCGAGTTGCTAAACTTGAGATTCCTTAGTAATAAATTCTCATAGCATTTCTGATATACATATTTAGTTTTTATTTCCATTCCCACTAGACTAGACACATCTATAGTCAATTACTGGGAACAGGTTATCTAGACTTTTGTTAGTATTTGTTAGATTGTAGCTCTAATATAGTGAGATGTGATCATATATTTGTGGGTACTTAACTTACATCTTTATACAGCCTGTAAAGACAGATGCTTCTGAAGTTAAACGGAGCAAGGTTGAAGTATTCAAGGAGCAAAGCAACTTTCTTAGATATCCCTTGAACGAGGAGCTGCGAACAGAGGCTCCAAATATAAATGAGGCTGCCACACAACTGATTAAGTTTCACGGAAGCTATCAACAGACTAATCGAGATGAACGTGGTCAAAGATCTTACCAATTTATGCTTCGAACTAAGAACCCTTGTGGCAAAGTATCAAACAGGCTTTATTTGGCTATGGACAAACTTGCAGATGAGTTTGGCATTGGCACTCTGCGTCTGACCACCCGACAAACATTCCAGCTGCATGGCATCCTTAAGAAGAACCTCAAAACTGTAATAAGTACCGTCATCAGAAATATGGGCTCAACTCTTGGTGCTTGTGGTGATCTGAACAGAAATGTGCTTGCACCTGCAGCACCGTATACCACAAAAGAATATGTTTTTGCTCAGGAGACTGCAGAGAACATTGCTTCACTTCTGACACCCCAGTCTGGTGCTTATTATGATTTATGGGTAGATGGAGAGAAAATCATGTCAGCTGAACCTCCTGAAGTAGTTAAAGCCCGTAATGATAATTCTCATGGAACCAACTTTCTTGATTCTCCAGAGCCTATATATGGCACTCAGTTCTTGCCACGAAAGTTCAAGATTGCTGTCACTGTGCCTAGAGATAACTCAGTTGATATTCTAACCAATGACATTGGTGTGGTAGTAGTTTCTGACAGTGATGGAGAACCTCAAGGATTCAATATATATGTAAGTTACAATATTAAAAGCAATGATCCTTTCTTTAGCTTTCTAGCACTTCTACTTGAGTTCTTATTGCTGATTGATAAATCTTTATTTTTGTAGGTAGGAGGTGGCATGGGAAGAACACTCAGGGTGGAGACCACCTTCCCTTGTCTGGGTCAACCACTGGGTTACGTCCCAAAGGAAGATATATTATATGCTGTAAAAGCAATTGTTGTTACACAGAGAGAAAATGGAAGGAGAGATGATCGCAAGTATAGTAGAATGAAATACTTGGTTAATGAATGGGGAATTGAAAAGTTCCGGAGTGTTGTCGAGCAGTATTATGGGAAGAAGTTTGAGACCTTCCGAGAGCTACCAGAGTGGGAGTTCAAAAGCTATGTTGGGTGGCACGAACAGGTTTGTTTTTATATATATCAAGTATATCCAATTACTATGTTGACCTAAAGTCCATTACAAAATAGTATGTCCCTAAATTTCACAGGTCAGCATATCAGATATCCGAAATTCCAGTTTGCTGAAGCTAGAAAAGAAATTTTGAAAATGTTGAGCTATTAAAAATGTCAAGTATAACAGCATAGCTGTAATACACACTAAAACCCAGAAATAGTAACTACTAAGTATAAAATAATGGGCCATGCTCCATTAATGGTCTACTTCTAAATGGATAGTTCATTAAGTTTTTGTTCACATATGTGAATTTTCACCTTTTCCAATTATATTATGCAGTGTTGTTCAATGATAGTCTATTAGTCATAGTTTACTCAAAATCATATCATTAAGTATTTAGACATATGGAGTGCATTATGTTCCTAGTTGTCTTTTTCACTATTATTGTGTTTTTACACATTTACTTGCAGGGTGATGGTGCCATGTTTTGTGGACTGCATGTTGATAACGGTCGTATTGGAGGCATCGTGAAGAAAACTTTAAGAGAGATAATTGAGAACTATAACTTGAATGTGCGCCTTACTCCAAATCAGAATATAATCTTGTGTGACATTGACCACTCGTGGAAGGAGGCCATCACAATGGCTCTCACCGAAGCTGGTCTGCTGGTAAAACTTTTTCCCCTTTGCACTTTTTGGATACCAAAATATTCCATTTTATGTCACTATTATATAATGTTTCATAAAACCAACCAACTTGAGGCTTGGAGGAAATTAGCTGCTTTGGAAGTCTTGTAGATTTTTTGAAATATTGACATTGCATCACAATTTATTGAACTATCATTATAGTACACAGAAGGTTCAAACATATCAGATGAAACTAGAATCATGTTATGAAGTAGGCAGTTATATTGAAATACAAAGAGGCTAATAACAAGGATTTCTGGATTAAATTTCTGTGACCTGAAAAAACTTGTTCTGGTTCTGCCTTGCCATATTTACAGGATCCTACGTATGTTGATCCTCTCAATATAACTGCAATGGCATGTCCTGCTCTACCACTCTGTCCGCTAGCAATAACAGAAGCCGAAAGAGGAATCCCCAGCATCCTTAAACGGGTTAGAGCTGTCTTTGATAAGGTATATCTTTAGTCAGTCTTTCTCTGTACCATGTTACAATACATTGCAGATATAGTGTTAGATGCAGATTTTTTTGGTTCTGATTTCTGAAGATTAAAATCTTTCTTAGGTGGGTATTAAGCACGATGAGTCAGTGGTGATAAGAGTAACTGGATGTCCTAATGGGTGCGCCAGACCTTACATGGCTGAGCTGGGATTTGTTGGTGATGGCCCCAACAGTTACCAGGTATTTAAAATGCCTACTTTGTTAACAGTATATTTTGGAGGATTAGTTTTCTTTTTTTTCTTTTGCTTTTTCAATACATTTTAAAATGTTATTTTGGTTATGACCTCAACGCTGACAGTTGTTGAGGGATCAAACTGTGTTGGACATGGGTGGAACCTTCCATATCCTGCATCAAAATTGAGAAAATCACTCCTTAGCAGATGTTTTTGCTGTACTTGACAGCCATGAAAGCACACTGGATATCACAATGAGTTAATGTGAAGCTTGAAGCTGTAACTTTCAATTGACGGTTGAAACATTAAATGAATAATAAGCTCTGGTTTACTGCTTGTGACAAACAGATTTGGCTTGGGGGGACGCCTAACCAGACTACTCTAGCCAAGTGCTTTATGAATAAAGTGAAGATCCAAGATCTAGAGAAGGTTTTGGAGCCGCTGTTCTACAATTGGAAAGTAAAACGCCTGGAAAGTGAACCATTTGGTGTATTCACAGGCAGAACAGTGAGTATCATATCTATATCTTATCTACTAAAATCTTTAATTCTTACCAGCTACTTGTTGAATCTGCTGCTTGAGATGCGGTATTCTGATTGATAATGTTATTTTTAGTGGAAGACATAAATAAATTATAGGTCTAAAGATACAAATTGCACGCGATTGGTTCTTGAACCAGACAGACAATATCATGCTTCTTGGCCATCTCTGGTCAGGCTTATTATCCAAAGATGCCATTACCTATGTTGCAGCTACAAGCATATTTAGGTTATCCTTGCTTCTTGTACAGACTCATATACAAACCCTATTGTTTATCTCTAATCATGAATTTATTAGTGAACATAATGGTTTATGCATTCTTAAATAGATTAGTATTAGTATAATCATTTTAGACAGAATAATACCCTTTTAATGCAAGGCATATAGCATGGGAGAACAGAAGCAGTTGGTATTCTTGCACTGCTTTGAACATTGCAATCTAGTTCTTCAATTTTCAAACTGTTGAAGTGGAGGTGCCAGCTCATCCCGCTGGATGAGTCTCTTGGTGGTTGTACCGGAAACCTGGGTTCAAATCCCACCTTCGTGAAGGCCAGGATGTTCACAAATATTGGGGAACAGCCACCCCTCACCAAAGCATGCACGGGCATCCACACACAAAAGATATATAGGAAAAAGAGAGAGAGAGAGAGTAAATCACTGTTGCGGCATATGTGATTCTTCTTTCTTTGCTACTTTGCAGGGCTTTGAAAAATTGCAGGAAATGGTAGATAAATGGGAAGGTATTAGGGAGTGACCATCAGGGTTCAATCTCAAAAGGTTTGCAGACAGACATGAAGCAATGGATGAGATTGGTCATCTGCAGAACAAGACTCCTCGCCAGTTGGCCTTGGAAGTTATTCGTAACAATGTTGCTGCTGAGAAAAATGACAAAGCTGAATAAATTCTGTGAACTCTTTTTGATAGTTAAAAATGACAGATTGTGCCCATGTCTGCGTCCTTTTTGACAGTCACAGAAACGAGTTTTGGATCCTGTCTACTTCATATAATACTGTGAACGTGGTTTTGTTCCGGCAAGAAAATAACCTTGAGGTTGCCAATTATGTAAACAATGAAGTTCTATGTTATAGGGTGAAATGGGTCATGCAGTGTGTTCTTACCAGTGAAAGATTCTTCGAGTCTGTTCTTATGTCATAAAACTTCTATTCTTAAGTTGAATGTGTTGTGCTTAGCTTTGCTAGTGACTGCCATGTACAGCTAGATTGAGTGGATTCTCTACCCTAATGAGTAAATCATGATGCAGATGTTATCTTATTCAATCATCTCTCTAAATCTTTGTTCAGGACCTTTGCTTTTCTACACTCAATGACACTCAAGAATCCTCCAGAATCCATTAACTCAAACACCCTAGCATTTGGTTTATTTTGTTGCTCTGATTTCAACCAGCATATGTTTGCTTATTCTGAATGCTGGTAATTTTTGTAGTCGGTATCAAAATAGGCTCCTAGCAATTGATTGGTTCTAATCAGAATTAAAAAAAAGTAGATTATTTGTGACTGAGTTTTCACCGGCCATTGATTAGTCTGGAGTCTCTGGATTCCGACCTCGAATTTGGTAGGGCATAATATTTATGCAACTTTCTAAGATAAAAACATTTGTACTTCTGAAAAATTTTCATTTTCCGGCAGACCTTGGATGCTTCTTATTGTTATTAATAATGTTATTAATTGCTGTATTAATTTAATAATACTAATGAAAAACTTTTTATTTAATATAATTTAATAAGTTAATAAGTTTTTTTATTAATGAAAGAGTCCTTCGTTACTGATATGGACATCTTGACGATGGATGGAGAGTTTCGCACAAGCAGTCTCTGTTTTAATATATATATATATATATATATATATATATATATATATATATATATATATATATATTAAATAAATAATATATATTATTGTACTTATTATTTATAAATAAAAAATATTATTATATTTATAATTATATAAAGTCAACATAATTTACATGAAAAGGATGCAATCTGAGTATAATGTTGAGATCCACCGGTAGAAACTAGCTCAACATATATATAAGAAATCATCGGTGAACCTCAATGTCCTATCAAATTTCTTAAACAAATTTCTTTAACAAATTGAATTTAGATCAAAATTAAATGAGCCAGTTCAAGCTCGGTTCGGTTATGAAACAAGCCTAGTTCAAGGCTCAAGATTGTAAGAAAGCTAACTTTGACGAATGACGAGTGTCATTGTCATTCATGATCTACTACAATGCATATTTCATCCGCAGATATATGTAGTTCTGGTGGCAACCTCACCAGGAACAAATAAAAAAAACATGGAAGCGGACAGTTGGATAGAATAGATGGTCTATTTTCGCAGATTGCCACAGTACCTTGAAGGGTAAAATGTTATCAAACCTGAGCTCCCTCATGCCCTGAATTCAGATGATTTCCCAGTAAGTTTACCAACCATGAACTCCATTCCTTAGTTTACTTGCAATCATTGACATCAGCGTACAAAATAAAAGAACCATAAGAAAAGAAAAGAAAACCAAACATCATGCAAATAGTTCCATTTTTATTTTATATACTGTACAATAGTTCGTGTACTTAAATAAGGCTGGAGAATGGCTGCTCGTTGCTGCTTTCACGACCTTGCAGATCAGCATCCCACAGACATGTCTCACTTCGTACCCTAAGATCTTCCACCTCCACTAGAAGCTGATTAACTGCTGTAGAACTTTTATCCTCCGTCTGGGATGAAAATAAATCATGTTGTTGTCCATCTGCAATGCATTTGCCATCATCCCTGACAGTTGAAACTTGCACCTCAGCATCAGATGTTTCACCCAGCAAGAGTTCAAGTGGAAGTCTAGTTCCCCAATCTCTTGCTAGGACAAACTTAAAATCCATAATACGATCTTCATAATCCAGTTTCGAGTCAAAAGCCCGTTTAAGCTCTGCCGATGATTTAGAATCTGCAGAATTTAGGCCAATACCTACGGAGAAATCATCAACTAAGGCTTGGAAACCCTCGTCGTTTTTAGCAGCTTGTCCACTTTGTTGCCTAACTGTGAAAGATCTTCCAAAGGAATCTGTGCTGCTATCATCTGACCAATAAATCTGAACTTTACTTCTAACAAAATTTTCATCAAAGCTCGAATCTGTGCTGCAGTCTTCAGTCCACTCTCTGCTCAGTTGGTTCAAGCAAGGACTACCATGTGCAGCTTCCTCAGCATCACCATCATCTACCCAGCTTACATCATGCCATTTGCTGCTGATGCCTCCATTTGACTGAAAGCCCATACAATGAGGTACCTTCTGTGCGAAATATCCTTCCTCCATTGCAGTTGCCTCTGTGGAACTTGATCTGTCCCATTTTACACCATGATCCTTCTGTTCCATGCCATCTTTGAGAGGCATGCAGTCAGCAGTTGATCCTCCAACAGTTGGCTCGGTGGAACCATTCTGATGCCTTAGCTTAGCATGCTCACCATGTTCCAACCGACCATCAGGAAGCAAGTAGTAAAGGATTTGGTTCAAATCAACCTTGCTTTCTGAGTTGTTTCCATGGTTTGTAGTACCCCCTCTGCCAACTTCACAGGGAATTTCAACATAAGTGGAGGCCAACTCATTGTTATCCGGTGTTATGATGGGATCGGGTGCATTAGCGATGGTATGATCGCACCCGGCCAACTCATTGTTATCACCATTGAAAAGCTCCAAGGCTGCCCCTAACAATGTTGAATTGTGCTCAGGAGATTTTACGTTTGTCGAGGAAAGAAATGCTGCCTCGTGATCTTTAAAGCAATTTTCTACACCTGAATCTAAAGTATTATCACAGTCAATAAAATCATCTTCCTCATTTGGAAATTCAGGTGCTGTAAATATCAAACCTGAAATCTGGGGCACAGACACAGAAGAGTTCATGTTATCAGCAAACAATGATGAGCCACCAAAAGCAGCAATATGCCTTGCTGCATCTGATGTATCACAACCCTTATCTTCCAAATAAGATTCATCTAAAGATGTATCAGGAGCTCCCACAACATCAGCTGATGACAGTGAGTCGTCACTATTGGTTGTCTTCATTACATCCAATGTGCCGCAGCCATTTGTCTCTAAGTCAATTTTGCTGAATAATTTATCAGATCCCTCAGAAGATACGCCAACAGGAGACGAATCTGAGTCATTGTTAATACCATTAGAAGACCAATGAGGTTTTTCGGTCACATTTGGGCTACGTTTGGGAGATTTGACAGTAGTTGATGTGAGGAATGCTGCCAGTGCTGAAGCTAATGCGGCATCAACAGATTGAGGTGTATTGTCATTGGGGCAATCTTTCACACTTGAATCTGAAGTATTGTCAGTGTTGGGAAACTCCTCATCTTCATTGGGGAATTCAGGTGCCTTAACCACCAGTCCTGGATGCATATTAGATTCAGGCACAGAAGTTGCACCATCCGTGGCTGATAATGAGAAGTCATCCTCATTACAGAATTCAGGTGCCTTGACTGCCAGACCTGGACACATCTTGGACTCGGGCACAGAAGCTGCAACATCATTAGCTGGAAATGATGTGTCATTAGACACAGTAACCTCCCCTACTGTGAATGAAATATTGTAGCCTTTGTTCTCTGAGTCCGATTCGTCAAATGAAAATTCTGGGGCCGATATCCTTGAACAAGGGTTTCTTTCAGAATACTGCATTCCCACAGCAAATGAATCAAATCGCTGCTCTAGTCGCTGGAGTCTCATCTCAATGCAGCTGAGGGGTTTCATCATGTTTTCCTCAAATCTTGAACAGAAAGCTTCTATTCTTCCCATTCTTGAGACTAGCTCATCCAATACCTTCTCAACATGACTAGAGGCTGGATTATTTTCTTCAACCACAGAGTTTGGCACCTGATCCATGTCTGTTACTTTGTGGTTCGATCCCAGATGTATGTTTTCTGGTTCTACCTCATTTGTTACCTTCTGGCCAGATCTCAACTGCACATATTCTGGTTCTACCTCAGTTTGTGTCTGCACTGGCCCCAACTCTTGATCTGCTTGATCTGTTACCCTCTGGTTAGATCCCAACTGTACATTTTCTGGTTTTACCTCAGTTTGTTCCTGCAATGGCCCCAAAGTTTGATCTATTTGATCGATTACATTCTGGCCAGATTCCAACTGTATATTTTCAGGTTTTACCTTGGTTTCTTCCTGCAATAGCCCGAAATTTTGTTGCATCATACCACAATTTGCTTGTCGCAGCCCTGTTCCACACATGTCCAACCTGCTTTGTTCAGCTGCTTTATCCACACAATGCTGATGTTCTCGCACCCCCGAGTCAACGGAAAAATACTTATTCTGTATCCTGCTAGTACCTGATTTAGATAATTGCAGAAGACCAGGAACAAGCATGGCAAGTAGAGGATTTCCACTCAAGTTTCCCTCCATACTCACATGAGGATCAGGATTGGGGGAATCGACAGGATCAGCATATATGTAAATTTCCTCTACATGAACACATGTCTTAGTTTGCAGTGAGAGCAAACGAAGTGTAAGGGCTGCACAAGGACTAGCATCTGAAATCTCAGCCGTTGCCTCATAATGGATCTGCAAGTTATTTTCAGTAAGCAATTGCAAAACAAATTTTTCCATATGTATAAGAGAAAGAAGCATCATAGTTCAACGGGAAATGCAAAATAACCTGAAAATTTGCACTAGAATTTCCATCAACCTTCTTTGACAGAGCATTTGCTTGGTCATTCTGCTGAGGAGAATCAGGAACCTTAACTTCTACCCAACCATCTTCAACGCTATTATTACTATCACTTCTAGCCATCTTCTCATGCTTTTCCATAGTTCCATCATTACCATTTTGGCTTTTGGTAATAGCTCCCTCAGAACTACTTGGTGGCATCACTTCACTAGCAGCAGCAGCAGGACCACAACGTACTGTACACAGATACTCCTTACTTTTATTCTGCCGATCAGCAGCATAGTATATCTCATACACTCGGGCTGTACTTCGTACATAGACCCTGTGAATTTCATGCTTTTCCCTGAACAAGACTGCAGTACAGCAATTATGAGATAAACTATCCAACAACTAGAAGAGATTGACACTCTTTGATACAGATGCTTCGAATCAGCTGCACATTACTGGTCTAGACAGCTAAGAATTTTTTAAAAGCAATTTGTGCAGCCATGATGAATGTAATCATCTGCATTAATTTATTTTTCAAAGCACCATATACTACAGATTCCTCATATATTAAAAATCAACTATGTTTTGCAAGTAAGTCATTCAATAACCCTAATATGTTTTCCAAGCTAATGAAAAAATCTAAGATAATTCTTGCGTTTTTTCTCTGGCTTAATGATTCTTTATGCCTGAATAATCAGATTGTTCATGAATCATTCAATATTTCACAAACTTCACAAACAGTTTGTGCTTTATGTCATTGATATGTACAAACCATTGCCTTAAGTCTGAACTTTAAAACTAGCCTATCATGATATGGCCTTTCATAAAAGCCACATCAGCAACACCACTACACATGCATTACAGCAAAATGCTGCCAAAAAAGGGACATGCTTGCACCAAGAAAAAGAAGTCATGGAGATTAGGTGAAAATTCATTAGGGTGAAAACATTGCACTGGGTACAACTTAAGTGGGAAATGAATGATTTGCAGCTAAAATTTAAAACATGAAACTACCTACTTAGCCGCATATGATTCCTGTACTTTATTATGTACTGTGATTAAGCATTATGGTGGAAAAAGCAAGGACTACCTCTTAGGCTGTTATGCAAATGCTAAGGTTAATTGAGACTAAAACAAATTAAAAAGTAAAAAATGGATAGCAGCAGTAAGACCATCTTTGCTGTTTTGGAGGTAGAATGAACATTAGCGCAAGAAAAGCAGAAATCACAAGGAATTTAGGTGGATGTACAGTAGAACTACAATTTAAAATATTAAATTTCAAGTGAACTCTGGAATTGAAACCATAATGTTTGTATTATGCCAAATACAACTGTCTCTGGAGACTAACCTGCAGAACGCGTATATAGGTAATTTGTGTAATCTTTTGGTCCTCCATTCATATAATTAAATTCCAGAAAGTAAACTTGCATATTGCAACTTTTGAGGAAACCAGAAGTATTTGGATTCTTGGTTGCAGGAAATTCGTCAAGGTAGTTTATCATAAGATTGGAGATATTAGAGGTTTCTATAACATTTTTGAGAGCGAATAGAAGATATTCAAACAGACATTGGGCCTTCTACATAGTGGATTTGCCAGACTTCAGCTAGAAATTTCAAGATTTGTGCTAGAATCTTGTTTGTAAGGTGGCAAATTCTGAACTCAACAAGTTCTAAGTATATTTACGGGTAGCCCTTCCCTGAATTTTATATATTAATCATATTAGGCAAATCTTGTCAATGTTCAAAATTTAGGTAAGTGTTTGTAAATTTTCATAAAAATGTTTTTAAAATTTTCTTCATGCTCATAAATAGACAAGAATTGCACCATGTGTTAGATTATTGCAACACAGTTAAACGACATGTTACACTAAATGGTATAAAACAAGCAATTTAATATTGTCTAAATTTTTTTAAATATTTTCAATAGTTTCAACTAAGGTCTGCAATCTTAATACTATGTATCATACCGGCATGCTACTGGTTCAGTACAGCACAAGTCAACATAGTACGCACCTCGGTTCATCTCCATATGCCACAGTACGGGTCGGTATAAGACCTATACTGACCCAAATGCGATCTTCGTACTAGTTCCAACCCCATATACTATAGTATGCCCCAAACCAAGCAGTTCAGGGTGGTATGGCAGTCCATAGTTTCAACGAAACAACCAGAACTATACAGCCCAATATTCTGGGCAAAACAACAAATATTAATTAATGTGTAATACATATATTTCTTATTTTCTTTAAATATTTCCACATTCTATTTTTTTCAAATAATTTATCCTTCTGACTTGTTAGAATTTTTTCATTAACTTTCAGCCAGAACTCCATAACTTAAAATCAAACTACTGAATTTTCTGTGGCTGAAACTCAATAAGCTTTGCTGAATCCAACATCAACTTTCCTTGGTATGATGCAGTCCAGCGAGTACACTGAACATTTACATATTAGATTGGTTTTAGTAAAGGACAGAGACAAGAAAAACCATTTGAGATGCTTTGTCTATTTGTGCAAGAGGTCTTACTGCCTTGAAATAGATATATTAAAAGATCAGGTTAAAAGGTCCTAAAAGGTGTGGCGATGCCAAAGAATTGGATATCTTAAGAAATTATTTGGTAAAATCTCATCTTAACTCATTTTGAGTTTTGACCTTTGGTGAGTATGAAACTGAAGCTGGCCAACATAGTTGGCTACAACTATATTCGATAAGCTAGTTTCTTGTGTACTAGATGATGTATGATTTGTTTGACTGTTACAAAGTCTGCAAAAGAGTTACTTTAACCACCACAGACTCTCTTCATCGTCAATCTAATAACTTAGCACACTAAGAAGTTGAACCCAAATTTAAGTTTCTGTGCACTACCATACTTCTAATCACCAATTCCATGTACATTCTAGAGTGCAGGTAAATACAAAGGCAGTAAGAGTTGCTTGTCAAATATCATTATAATCATCTCCCTTGTGCCAATACCTCCAATAGTTCATCTCATTACCTTGGCAGTCAGAATCTTCTACCTTGGGCGACACACCCACTACAGTATCTTCCCAAATCTCGCTAATGCACCTGCTTCTTACATGCTATTTTTCTAAAAATATTTCTGAATTATCTACTTTCCTGCACCCAAAGCCACTCCTGCTCTCACACACACTCTTGATTCTGGAAACAAAACTCCATGTACAGCTCCGAAAACTCAAAATACTTAAAACTCATTAATAAGCCATCCTATGTATGAACTGATTGTGCTTTGCATCGACTTATAAAAAATAAATCATTCTGTCACAAACACCTCATACTTCTGATTCATAAGCGTACATCTCAAACCTTGCCCAAGTGGCACATGAATGCTATTCAATGCATAAAAATCCATAAATATCTCCAACTGATTTTATATATAATTTCCATAGTAGTTTTAATACCAACAATTCCTACCAGTTACAAACTCAGTTGTGAGAAAAAGTATGAAGCCAAGAGAACTAAAAGTTTTAAATATTTCCATCAAATAGTATGGTTGACCACCACCTCAACATCCTAATAGTGAGATTGTGTCCATCGATAGCATCCCCAAAGCACTGTACTAACTTCGGAAGAAAAATGAAGAGCTACAACCTCATTTTTTAAAACCATATATAAGGAAACAAATACTACTGTGTAAGGAATGCATTAGATGTAACCTCAGAAAAACTATTCCATTCATTATGACAGCTCTAATCATTTTCATTTTCATTTTCATGCATGTATGCATACATAAATAGGATTTGAGCTTGAAACATATTATTGCAGATAACATAATAGACCATCTCCTACTATATCTGATGGGAATTCTCAAACAACCTTTGACCATTCAATTAACCATCTCATATTGCCCCACAAGTGAGATGGGAAAGCTTTGAGAGAAATCTATATGTGGAGAGATACATAAAGCGCCCTTCTTTTTCCATTCTCATCGTGTCTATAAGAATCCTGAATATTTCCATGACTCTTTATTTGAAGTTTATTAGATACAGACATGCGGGTGGAAAAGGACGCCTCTTTCTTTTATTAATATGTTTTTGTTCACACCAGAAGGGAGATATATATCAAATTAAATGAAAAAACACATCTATTTGTCATCAATGGGAAGTTTTCCAAGCATTCATTGATAATAGTGTAATTAATTTCTAGCCAACTTCTCAACCAATTAAAGAAAGGGAAAAGGAAAAGGAAAAAAACTCACATAACTACACAGCCATAAATATAGTCCTCATGTAGTCATGTGCATAGAACATGCTAACATGCTATTCTAAAGTGAAATCCCATACCACTGATCCCAAGCTATAGCATTTGAAATGCATGATGACTACATTTCAATCAACTTAGATACTAATTACATATGCAACCCATGGTCACGCCAAATGGACAATCAAATGGGATAGATAATTTGATCTGAAACAGTGTAGAGTTGGGTTGAAACTTCAAATTAGTTACTTAAATGAGACATTTTACAACTTGCATATGTATCCTATTTTACATTCATAAATTTGGGTTGGTGCATCGTATTTGGGCGCAACTTTAATATGGAGAACCAAAAAACCTGATTTTCTGTTAAAAATATTTTATGTAACGAGCCAGGGATTTTTTTTTTTTTTAAAAAAAACATTTACCTGGTTATATGACCTATCGGTCTCCAAAAAAGGTTTCTTGAAAAGAAATCAAAAAGATATTCTCATAGAAACTCATTTATATTAACTTTTCCTTAACCTTTTTAAAAATAAATAAATAAAACCTAACAAACTGAATTGCTTATTGGCCTCAAGGATTCCCAACCTTGTTGAAACTTCAGAACAAGAAACAATAAACAGTAGAGCAGCCATTATGCAATACGAAGCAGTATAATACTGTATTTTTTTTTTATAAAACAATGTTTCTATAAAATATCATTATCAAGAAAATTTCCAAGTCTCCTTGCTTTTAAAAGGCACGTCCCCTCACGATGTTGTAGGAAAAGAGAAGAAAGTAACGTTGCAACAGGACTCCAGCCAAATTGCCCTAACAAAGTTTTCTCGTTTTCTTGGGTATATCAGGATCTACCAACTATGTCTCGAACCATTAAAATCAGACAGACAGCAACCAAAATAACAAATAGCCAAGTTTCCTTAAATTGTGATCCAAATCCACATAAAACAGATCCTTTTTTTTTCCTGATGCACAAAAAGGTCCAATCTACTTAGCAGGCAGTTCAAAATCCAGTAATCTAACAAATAAACACATCAATCCATCACTCCAAGTCAAAAAAGTCCCCAAATACCTCCAGTAATTAGGGATTTTTCCACACAACCTAGAAACTTTCTTCATCAATAACTTCTTTATCCAAGATCAAGAATCCACGCAAAAAAATTAACGAATTCTCATCAATTAACGGAAAGAAACTTTCGATCTCATCAACGACATTATTATCCCGTATAAATTCAAAGAGGATCGAATAAAAGGAGAGATGTTGGACTTACTGGTGACCTCGCAGGGAGGGGGGTAATCGGAGGGCGGCCGGACGAGGAGAAGGCCGCTCGAGGTCAAGGCGGGGGCGTCATCATCGGAGGTCTCAAAGGAGATGGAGTCTCGGAGGAATCCCTCGGCAGCGACCCAGTTCGTCGACGAGCTCCAGCTCCCGCTGCTCTCTTCCCCAACCATCGCTGCTTCCATCGCTTCCAAATCCATCGGGTCTTTCCTTGGTTTAGGCCTTCTTAGAACTTGGATCCCCTCCGCTTTTATTCCGGCGCTAGGAAGGGTAGTATCGCAATTTATGCGACCGACAGGGCTATTTCCGAAACATATATTTTAAAAAAAAGTCAGAGACGTAAATATAAATCTAGATAAGTACTAGTGCCTAAATATTTTTCGCTTGAACAGATGTCGGTGAATGGTTGCCGATGTTAGTTTAAATTTAGTGCCGACGAGAATTTTCTATAGGTTCCTCTTTGTGTTTAATTTATCTAAATTTACGGAATTATCGAGATTGCCTTTCCAGCTGGCGATAGGTTGTCTCGCGAAGGTACAGAAATTGACGTGTCAGATTCGAGATGGCTGTTTTTTTTTTTTTTTTTTTTTTTAGGTGCAACGGCGGCTCATACCCTACGGGTATGAATACGGCCTACAAAATCAGAAGCAAGTAAATCTAAAAGAGACTCCGGCACAGTGTCGGGCTCCCGCACAGTAAAGCCACCAGAATGGTGAGCCGCATAGGAAGCGACCCAATCGGCTGCACAATTCGCTTCCCTGTAGACGTGGGTAGCCTGATGGGTTCCACACGCCTGCAAAAGTCCGCGAATATCCATGAGTAGCGGTCTGCCCTCACCTGCACGACCTCGACCCCTAATCCAATCAATCACAGTGGCTGAGTCGCCCTCAAGAATGACCTAGTCGGCATGCAATATCCGTCTCGCATAAGATATGCCCTTCCATGCGGCTCGGAGCTCCGCACATACCACCGATGCATCGAAGATCCGCTGCCCCCCCAGTGCCACTAACCTGGCATCATGATCACGGATGACGAAGCCTGCACCTCCACCACTACCGTCAGCTGCCAAACTACCATCAAAATTCACCTTCAGGAAGCCAGGGGGTGGGGGTACCCAAGATACGAAACAGATGGACGCTCCAAGAGCGGTCGGGGTACCCCAGATGTCCCTAGCCAACCTGGAAGGTGACCTAACAGCAGTGCTAAGAAACTCCTCTGCATGCAGAAAGGCCCTGGCCACCACCGCCCCCGGGGACGAGCTGCGACCCTCAAAGACTCGTACATTCCTGTCTAACCAGGAGTGGTAAGCCAGATATGCAACACGAGTCCCTCTCTCCTCCACCCCGGGTCCTGCCCCTGGGAACTCTAGGAAACGGATGAGCTCGGCTATGGACGACCATCTCTGTCCCGAGTCATCGGCGATCCCTGCAGACCTCCAAATCTGAACAGCCCGCGGGCACTCGACTAGCACATGATAGATAGACTCCTCCACCTCCGGACAGACAACACAATCTGCAGCTATCCGTACTCCCCGTCGCATCAGAACACTCCTAGTGGGTAGGCAACCCCATGCTACCTTCCATAGAAAAAGTGCGATGCGTGGATGAATACGTAGTCTCCAGATCCAGGCACCATCAAAGTGTTGGCGACCGTGGATTTGATGAGCTCCATGAATGTTCTGTGAGTAGTATGCGGTGTCCTGGACGTAACTTACCGCTCCTGCGCGAATTAATTAAGAAAGTTGGACCGCCGGGTGGGTGGCCTGCCGCCTTTATCCAAGTCCTCCGTACCGGACAGAAACTAAAAGGCCTAGACTATTAATTAACAACTCAACCTTCTTTACAAGAACTTAACATTCTATAATCCTAAGAATGTGTCACAAAACAACACGAAATTGTCTTTTTTTGGAATCTCAAATTTTTCCCTTTTATTTTAGCAAGAAATTTTGACCAATATATTCTACGATTATCTTTTGTAGACAAGCTGAATAAAAGCATATGCAAAGGCTTGATGTGATTTATATCTTAATTTTTTTAGTCAGTTTCTATCTTTTTCTCTTTTATGGATTCTCAAATCAATTGGTAATTGCCGCCAATCTAGATATGGCCCTTGATGTTGATATGGACTTCAAACTATGCTATAAACTTTGCTTATTTATTAAAAATCACATGAAAGATAAGGTTGAAAAGTATACATCAAGCTTGGTAAAAAAAATCTACAATAATAATAATTCAAGATGCAAGAGGACAAATTTTCTATTCAATTAGTGAGAAGTTACCTAAAGTCTATCAACTATTATTTCTATAGAGAACAATCACGGGATGCGTCTTACCTCAAATTAAATTAAAATTTGTCTAGAGTATTTTATCTCGAATTAAATTCCTTCTGCCATACAAAGATTGGTCTTAGTGATGTCACCAATATAGTATATCCTATCTATGTGCTAGGAAAGTTGGATCTTTTAAACTTTAAAAGTTATCACTAACTTAGACTAGTCCAACTCTCTCAAAAGAAATGGAGAAAACAAAATAGTTGATTATATGTTTGTTATGTTGATCAAGATGGTGTTGTTATATCCAAAAAAAAAAAGAAAAACCTACTAGTAAAGGATAGAATTTTGCTTAAACAAAGGTTATTACCTATAGTTAAAAAAAAAGATATTTTGTTAACTTAGATACTCTTACGAGGGAAAATCAATTAGGTCTTAAATAGATAGTTTGTTCTTTACTTCTACGCCTTAAGCTTAATATCCTTATTTGAATTGTAGACACCCCCCTTCCTCTTTGTAGTTCTTTACATTAGACTATGGCATCATCCTAACAGCACACACTTAATCGCTTCCTCACATAATTGTAAATTGTAAATGTCAAATGTGCATCTCACCCTTTTTATTAAAAAATAGTAAAATTTTGCTTAAAAAATAGAAAATGATACAACTCTGACGTAGAATGAGGTTAACCCAAATAAAATTTCAGCAATATGGAAGTCCAAGACTCATGCACATAGCCCCTCACCCTAACTGCTATTACTTAAGCACTAATCTTATTTCTTAGTGATTATCTTCTAGGATTGCCAATTGTCATATCATTATTCTTTGAAGACATTCATCATTCAAGTATTCTTGATGATCGTGGATGCCGGCTAATATAGTTAGTAAAATCAATGAACTATGGTTCCTAATGACCTGAGTTCAATTCTCACTTCAATGACTGGGTAAAGGTAACCCCCTCTTTTTATTTAAATTAAAGTTACCAAGCTACAAATCACAATCTAGCCGTTTTTGCTTTTTCCAAGAGAGAAAAAAGCTACACTTTGATGGCCACCTCACATGTATTGGTTTTTCATATTCTATGGGGCACAAACGGCTACATTGGGCCTTTGCTTATGTTTTTTTTTTTTGGTAAAAAATAGGAGGAGAGGAGGAGGGGCAGAACCCCACCAACATAACAGTCTTCACTGGGCTCCCCTTCCACCAGAAAATATTCAATACGGATCGCAAATTTTCGCGTACCCTCTCCAATCCATGAAAAACCTCACTGGGCCTTCCACGTGTGAGTACGTCATTCCAGCGCCACCTCAATACTGATGGAAGAAAAACATATCCATACAGAGTCATCCGGGCTAGGAGCATGTAGTCTCCTGATTTAATCGATGCCCGTACGTTTCGAACTTGGACAATTTGGATGAAGTCTAAGCCTTCTTACCACCAGCCTACCATCTTGGTGGTTTTGGTTATGTTTACTAGGTGATGGTTGCCTCCTAACGCGACGACACCAACCACAAGCGCAAGCGGAGGGACCTGAGCCCATCTTCTATCTCGTTAAACACACGGCCGCCACGTCAGCTGCAACGATAATATACCTTTGGAATCGGTTAACAGCTCAATTAAAAATTTAAAATTACACCGACTCGCCCGTCTTTCAGAGAGACATCTCACCGTCTTCATTTTCTAACCGGTTCTGGCGGAACACCATAGCTGAACTTTAACCTATAAGTAGCGTCTCCCTCCGACGCCTCCGCCGATAAGAGCCTCACGCTTGCCAAATCCGCCCGCTTCGAACGAGCGAGCAATGGAGATGACGGTGGGCTTCCGCTCTCCTCTCAGCTTTCTCCCCCAAAACAACCCTAACTTCAGCCCTCGAGAAGCTCCTCCTTCGCTCCGCCTCGCTAAGGAGATCTTTGGCGGTAGTCCGTGCCTAGGTTTAGCCATCAAAGGTAGCAAGAACCCCGCCATCCGGTTGAGGTCCTCGCGTCGAACAGCTACCAGGTGCTCGGTTTCATCGACAACAGAAATCACCTCTGGTATTTTTCCAACCTTTAGAGGATCGTTGGGATTCTTGTTTGTCTAATTCTGTCTCCTGTGCTTCTTTCTTGTTCCCAATTTCTTTAGGTCATTTCAAGAATCAATTATTAAAAAATAAAATAAAAAAGATGATTAGAAGGGATTCTTAGATGGATAGCTTAAACCTTTTCTTGAAGAATATTGGTTTGATTACGTTGTAACAATCATCAGTTATAGGCGTTTGTTGTGTTTGTCGCCATGAGTTTTCTTTCTTTATTTCTCCCAACTTCTTTGCAGGAAAATTATGGTAGAATGGTTCAAGAATAATTTTTTTATGACAACAAAATGAATAGACGATTAGAAGTAATTCTTGGATGGAAAGACTGAATGCAGAGCGATATCTTAAGCGTCTTATTAAATATTTTTGTTTGTTTGTGTTGTTATCAGTTATATATTTTGTTACCAAGAGATATATTCTTGGAGAAGGTTTGCATCATCCTCATCCCTGACAATCTTTTTCTTTCACCTCTCCAATTTCAAGCTCCCCTCTCACTCCCCGTGTTATGGAATTGGCCAGCGTGACTGAGCTACCTATAAAGTTCTTTGCTGATGCCAGCAGAGATGTCCCAATCTCAGAACTCACGCTCTGCTGCTAGAGTATGAGAGGACCACCATTCAAAGAAAAAGAGGAAACAAAAAGAAACAAAGAAAAAGTACTACCACTTTTTCACCTTTCCTCAATTAGTGATATTTAATTTGCACAACCTTCAAACTAGGGAACTGACTATTATTTCTTCAAAAAAGGTACCTAAACTGTTTGGACTTTGGTTCATTATGATTGATGGGGAAAAAAATATTCAGATTTTAGGTCATTGGTCTGTAGGTTTTCTGCAGTAGCAAAACCAAGTTAAATAGGAATAAGATTAGATGCTAAACTCTGTATATCACTCTATCGTGGTCACCCCCTCCAGAATACGAATTTGTCCTGCCATGTTGCTACATTTTTTTTCTTCTGGAACTCTATTCCCAGAACTTACATCAATGAATTTATCATGATTCATGTACTTGTATACTTGAATTTTTCTCTTCAATTGTTCCTCAAAGGATGTATCTCAAGCACTAAGCTTGCATGCTTGTCCTTTACAAAGCTGAGAAATATTGTCACCCTGAGATTTCTAGCATGAAGATCACACGACTTTGTTTGTTTATTCAGTTTCAGTTTGACCATTTGTTTTGTCATGCTGTACTATAATGCCTTTCCGTTTACATAAGTTCTTATCACAATGAAAAGTGGAGTCCAGTTGGCTTTGATTTATGTATAGTGGTGTGGAAAAGATGTTTTTTTGCAATAACTTGGATATTCTGTTCTATATACTGGGCAATTTGTAAGTGTAACCTATGTGATTTGTTGGTGCAGTAGGGAAAAAGAAGTTAATGACAAGAAGAGATGTACGGAACATAGCGATTGTTGCTCATGTAGATCATGGGAAAACAACTTTGGTGGATGCAATGTTGAAGCAAGCGAAGGTAGCATCAAAGTGTGCAACCACTAGTTGCATCTTCAGTTAACTTTGTCATTTGATGCTTATTGAACTTTTTGCATTGGGCCATCAAGATACATTTTGTTGTTTAAGGGTCTTTCTGCTTTCCCTTTAACTTTATGAGGATGATATCTGTTCCATTATTTGTAAATTTAGAAATAAACTATCATCATATTGATAAAATGAACTAACCTTCAATAGTATATGCAAAGAATTTGATCTTTTCAGAACATGTATAGCCAAAAAATTGCTGGTGCCCAAAGGCATTGCAAACAACAATGCTTCATTACCTTCCAGAATTGGTGCAGGAAATGTGACAAAACCAACATGGTGTTTAATTAGTAAATTCACGCGCGTGCACACACCCTTGACTGGCCTGAACTGTCAACTCCATCAAATTCCTTCAATGTTGACTACTAAATCTTCTCCTTTTTCTTTTCCAGGTTTTTCGTGATAACCAAGTTGTACAAGAGAGGATAATGGATTCTAATGATCTGGAAAGAGAGAGGGGAATTACGATACTCAGCAAAAATACATCAATATCCTACAAGGGCACTAAGATAAATATCATCGATACTCCAGGTCATTCTGACTTTGGCGGGGAAGTGGAGCGTGTCCTCAACATGGTGGAAGGAGTTCTTCTAGTGGTACTAGATGCAAAGAATGACTTTCATGATTCTCAAACTGACAGAGTTTACTGGGCGGTAGCATCCCAGTTATACTTGTCTTTTGATGCTTCATTGCTATGGAATATTGACTTAATTTGTGTATTATTTGTTTGACTTTAGGATGCTACTTATTGTAGTCAAGACTTCAGAATAAACAAGCAAAGCAACTGAAACAACTGGATATTCTTTCAAACTTTTCTTGGAACTTTCATTTTAGATTCAAACTCTTGCAACTTAAAAGATCATTTTCCAGTGTTGAGCATTTATGACAGCAATCTTTGTCATTAGAGTATGGTCATCCTAGGTGTTGAATAGTGGGTGGAATACGTTAATCTTGACTGCAGAAAGAATTTTCTTTGTTAGTTTAAAATAATCACTTTATATCCATGCATATACCAGATGAAGCCATCATATCAAGGTGATGCAGGACAATCCTAGGAAGCTAATAATTGATGCTACAAATGTAAGAAACCCTAACCCAAACTTATGAAAACTTAAATTCTATGGATGTAAATATCTGAAAGTGTGATATCTGTGCAACACTAAACAGCAATCTGAAATTAAAATTAAGAAACTATCAGGTTTAGGACTCAAAATTACAACCTATTATAATGTAAAGAAGATGCTTGATATAGATGCCTAATGCCACTTGCTGAAATCAGATTCAGACAATAGCTTTTCATGAATAAAGCATATGATCTTGCAGCAGAAATGTCCAAAGTTACCAGAATTCTTTGGAGGATGCAAAGCCATGGATCTTCGTTCGCCTAGGTGAATACGCTGCAATTGTCATCCAGATCCAGTCCTTTCCTTTCCTGCTTGTAAATCATGTACAACAGCCCAAGATCCGAGACCTTTTCAGTTATAGTAGGAATTGATGCACTCCAAGGACTAGGTTTAGGATTTTCTGATTTACTGCAAGACTTTCTAAAAAGAAAGAGGGCTGACAGGTCTGCTGAAGTTGCAGATCTTATTGGACTCACATGGGTCAGATTTTAGATATATCAAGGCCCAAAGTAGGTGTTGATTGATGGGTGACTGGGTGTAGAGTGACTGCTATGAGAGACACTAACAAGGATAGAGGGATGTTTCCATGCCTCACACGTAGAGAAAAAAGAAAGAGAACTTTGATTTCATTGATGAAAAATTCTGCATACAATGCTCATGAAAATCCTTAAAGTAAAGAAGCCTTAACAAGGTATGGTACTGTAGCATTACTTCCACCCTACAGTACCATGAACAGTAACCCGCCCCTTATTTAATTTCTAAAATTCCCTCTTGACTCTAATAAAACATTTGACTAAACTAGTCACTTTCATTCAGTCTTTTTAAAACTGTACTAAACAAAACATGGATAAAATATAAATAAGATAAAAAAACAAATGACACTAAGATGCAAAACTTGACAAAAACTCCAATAATGCTTGATGATATTCATGATGGTGCCAATTCATCCAAGTTAATCCAAAGGCTTGGATGTTTCTTTGCGCGCTTTTTGGAGACTCAAAATCCATCATGATCCCCATCGCAAGGGCATTGGCACATTGAGTATATTGTGCTTTCATTGCTTCGTGAAAATGCTTTTGATGGTTATCAAATTCGGGCATGCTTAATTTCAATGTTTACCACATTTTGGCACTTTGATTTCTGATTTGTTATGTCAGTTGTCATCTGGAGTGATGCTCTTTTTGTAGGTAGATTCTGTGGAGGGACCAATGCCACAGACGAGATTTGTTCTAAAGAAAGCCTTAGAATATGGTCATGCTGTTGTTGTTGTTGTGAATAAGATTGACAGACCTTCAGCTCGTCCAGATTTTGTGATCAATTCCACATTCGAACTTTTTATCGAATTAAATGCAACAGATGAACAGGTAAAGCTGCCAATTTATCCTTCAATTGATGCCTTCTTTAGCTTTTAGAGTGTAAAATGGAAAATCATAATAGAGTATTTGCTTTATAGTCGAGACATCTTAACTATTTTCTTGATGCATGCAGTGTGATTTCCAAGTGATTTATGCAAGTGGCATCAAAGGGAAGGCAGGACTTTCTCCAGACAATCTGGCGGATGATCTTGGACCTCTTTTTGAGGCTATTCTTAGATGCATACCAGAGCCCAGTATTAATAAAGACGGTGCATTGCAGATGCTTGTCAGTGGTTGTTATTTATTTATTTACATGAACTTGTTTGTTGAATGTTTTTCTTGGGTTTAATCATCTTTTGATTCTCGTTGTTTTTTGTTCAGGCATAATAGCATTTTGGTTGTTCTGAACGGTCATTTTCGTGAGTTTCTTTAGTTGACGGAATTTTGTTTTACTTTTGCGCCATGTTGATGCCACATACTGGAAATTTTCTTTTCAAAATATTTCTGGCATGAATACTATGGTGTATTTATTATTTTCTAAATTTATTATTAGTGACAAGTGGTCTCACTACAGGTGCAGAAATTCTTGTCTACCTTGATTTTATTTGAAATGGTTTTAACCTAGCCGTCTAAGGCCAGCATTGAGTTGTCCAAATTTTGAATAAAGAGGCAGTAACATCAGGATTTCTTTTGAGATTGAATTTCGTTTTCAATTTTTTTTTAAAAAAAACTATAGTTGAATTTTAGATGTGTGCAACATACAACCTTCGTTTCATTTTTTTTTTTTCTGAGGGAAAGGGAGGGAGACGTACATTGAGGTTTGGTTATCCATCTCCTATTACTCGGGGAGGGGATACATGATTCAAAACTCTAATGCGGAACCTCCCATTGTTTGGTGGATGGGTGTGACCACTAGTTGTTGCCAAATTCACTTCTGTAATGTATGACTTTTGAATCTATTTTATCATTATTACATGACTTGTCTGGTAGCTTGACAAGCAAAAGATTATTTGAGCGTTAAATACAGCAAAGAATAAAAACTTGACCGAGTTTTTGCAATTGTTCAAACTTATGATAAAGGGATATATTGGTCTTTTTATTATTCCTTTTGTTTTAGATGGTAGACATGTTTATGAGTCATTGGCTTAGATTCCTTTAGGAGTTACATCATTTTGGTTGTTCTGAACAGTCATTTTCATGAGTTTCTTTAGTTGACAGAATTTTGTTTTACTTTTGCGCCATGTTGATGCCACATACTGGAAATTTTCTTTTTAAAAATATTTCTGGCATGAATACTATGATGTATTTATTATTTTCTAAATTTATTATTAGTGACAAGTGCTCTCATACAGGTGCAGAAATTCTTGTCTACCTTGATTTTATTTGAAATGGTTTTAACCTAGCCGTCTAAGGCCAGCATGGAGTTGTCCAAATTTTGAATAAAGAGGCAGTAGCATCAGGATTTCTTTTGAGATTGAATTTCGTTTTCAATTTTTTTTATAAAGAAACTGAATATAGTTTCATTTTAGATGTGTGCAACATACAACCTTCGTTTCTTTTTTTTTCGAGGGAAAGGGAGGGAGACGTACATTATGGTTTGGTTATCCATTTCCTATTACTCGGGGAGGGGATACATGATTCAAAACTCTAATGTGGAACCTCCCATTGTTTGGTGGATGGGTGTGACCGCTAGTTGTTGTCAAATTCACTTTTGTAATGTATGACTTTTGAATCTATTTTATCATTATTACATGACTTGTCTGGTAGCTTGACAAGCAAAAGATTATATGAGTGTTAAATACAGCAAAGAATAAAAACTTGACCAAGTTTTTGCAATTGTTCAAACTTATGATAAGGGGATATATTGGTCTTCTTATTGTTCCTTTTGTTTCAGATGGTAGCCATGTTTATAAGTCATTGGCTTAGATTGCTTTAGGAGTTACATCATTTTGTAAAACCCTGTAAGAAACAATATCGATAGTTTAATCTCTTTGTTGCTATTCGTCATTTGTATGGTTAAGCTTATACATTTCATGACAAGCTTGAGAAATGACATCTTTTATTAGCTTAGGAGTGCTTGCAATTGTAATGGTCTGGAAGAACACCATTCACAGTCATTTGACAGAAAGTATTAGTGAATGGATTTTATTTTGGTTTTCTATTCATGTCTCTGCTCATAGATCCAGAAGTATTTGTTAATTTTTCACTTCTACAAACTACAGGTAACAAATATTGAATATGATGAGCATAAAGGGAGAATAGCAATTGGACGATTGCATGCTGGAATGTTGCAGCGAGGAGTGGAAGTGAAGGTGAAGATATTTCAATTGTTTTATCTGATTATTCAGAACCATATTCCAGACAAGCTATAATCATCTATTAGTTATGTGAAATTGATATTTGTTACAATTAAAGCATGACTGCCACCTTAGAGGAACTGTGGTGCCAATGTTTGATATGTCAGTATGGACACACCTTGAATATGGCCCTCTATGTCTTAGATACATTTTGTATGCATCTGCCTATCGTACAAAAGCTGTTTTGTTACTTGACATGGAATGGATATGGGCTTGATATGGACTAAACATAAAAAAGACCATTACCTAGTTATGATCCAGGCAATCCGGAGTTCTGGGGGGTGGACTGGGAACAGAACTAACCTTTGTCATTTTTTTGCACAAAGTGGCTACCCCAGGATTTGAATTTGCGCCACTATGCTTGTCAACCTAAGCCTTTACCATTGCACCAAGCAATGCCCCTTGCTATATCTGGACTAGACATGATTTGGATAAATTTTTTCATAGTTCTTCTTCCATCTTATTATATCCTATTCTGAACTTTCTAGTGTGAAAGATGGCTTCTTTTTGATAGGTGATTAAAAATTATTACAAGGTTACAATCACGGAATTTTTGGGTTTGTTCCTAAATAGTTTTGGTAGATAGGTTCAGTCTAGCACAACTTAAAGCAACAATTTTCTAATGCAGATCTTGAGGTAAGGTGATTTCTTTGATGTACATATGGACTATGGTTTGCATGAGACCATTTCTTGCCCTTGCACTCGAGTAAGTGTGCATGAGATAATCATTTGTTGTAGTATTACTATGGTAGTTGCCAAACATAGAAGTTCATATTAAATCTTTGGATACTTATATATACAGCTGAGTGATTATCATCAAGCACTTCTGTTAAATCCTATAGCACTTACAGGGCATCACTTAAAGACATGCTATATGGAAGTAGGAATAAATGCAAGTTACTTGATGGTGATTGTTTTAAGTGTTCTTGGTATTAATTTTTATAAAATTTTCCTTTATACAACTTTCTTTTGCAGGTATGCACATCAGATGAAACATGTAGACTCGCAAAAATTAGTGAACTTTTTGTGTACGAAAACTTCACCAGAGTTCCGGCTGAAAATGTGGAGGCTGGTGATATCTGTGCTGTATGCGGTATTAGTGACATAATGGTTAGCATCTTTAGATTTGCCTTTCTTCAATTAAATGCAAGTATTGTTTTAAGAGCCACATATGGAATTTTCAAGCTGGGAACTAAATTTCTTGATGAGAAGTACTTTGTTTTATTTGTCTTCATCTGCAGATTGGGGAGACTATAGCTGATAAAAATTCTGGGAAGGCATTACCTGCCATTAAAGTGGAAGAGCCAACAGTGAGAATGTCATTCTCTATCAATACTTCACCTTTTGTTGGTCGAGAGGTGTGGCTCTTCACTGGGAAATCTTGAATGTAATTAGTATAACATTTAAAACACGTGCACAGATACAAATAGTTGATAAAAGACAGTTGTTATATATATCTTGCAAATGCAAAATATTTGGCATGGTTATATGATCAGTTTTGTCAGTAATGATTTGGATGCTCCTTATATGAGTATCATGCCTTCTTGTTGACTAAATGTTCTATATTTGCCCAAAATGGAGACTCGATGCAGGGGTAGATTTGGGTGCAGTAGCTGGAAGAGTGATCCTGAAGGTTAATAAGAAAAGGAACAACTTTAGAAGTATTTGCGTAAAATGACATACTATATAAGTTAAGGAATGGCATTTAAAAACTAGTTCAATTATTAACAATATTTGAACAAATATTATCTGAATTGATTGCATTCAGTAATGTTGGCAGTAGTTAATAGTACCACTAGAAAGTTCATGAGGGTTAGGAATTGTAGTTGAAACCAGTTCATAACTGGTGTGGCATCTAGGCGAGGAGGTTAGATGGAATAATAATTGTGTAAATATCTCTTGAAAGAGAGAAGCTCATAGGTTAAGACATGGATAAAAAGTATCCACAAAGTGTCAATGCCAATATTCAAGTGCGAAGTATTTGTCCTGGATATGTCAAATTTGTAGAAGTGAGTGTTAAGATTTTAATTTAACCTATTGTGGCAAGTCGAAGTATTTTATAGGAATGTGAATAACTAGAAAAGCTACCTATAAAGCTCTCAAGTATAATCTATATCTGCATTTCTGGTCTATTGACTGAACCATCTGATCTGCGTTGCGAATTCATCCAAAATTGACCTGTTTCAACTAACATTACAAGTGACTTGTGGTGAAAAAAGTGACTTCCTCCTGCGACTAAAGGAAGCCTTGATAACATTGCTGCTTAATCTTTCCCATTTTAATGAATCCCCTCAGCTGCATTCACTGGCTTCCGGTGATGCTGTGGTCTTGCTTGAGCTTCTGGAGAGATGGCTCTAGATGATCAACAAGGCTTACAGATGTCCGTTTTGTAATTGTAGCCTCTTGAACAACAAGGCTTACGGATGTAAATCTTGCCCCAATATGAGTTCATTTTCTTTCCAAGTACCTTTCTATCTCCTGTTGTCACCTTATCAGTTAGCAAGGAGTGAGCATTATTGCAGGAAGCCCAATTAACAGAATGTTACTCTTTTTCCACAGTGCTTTATCTCTAGCTCTAGCTCCTGCTTGTTGCATATTCTGATCAGATGATGCTAGGAGCACACAGATTTCTCTATGCCCAAGAGTAAAAGGTTTCAAGTAGTCATGATGAGGCAGTAAATCCATGAGGTCCAATAATGATATATGAATGAATAAGCCTATGGGTCTTGTATGTTGCCACTGGCTGTGGCGAACACTTGGGATGAAGCAGCCTTCGGTTGGTTTACTCTTGTGATAGGAATAACCACTTGATCAGATAATTAGAACCCTTGTAAGCACATTGTTTAACCAGTTGGTGAATGTTATGTGTCTTATCATCTCTGTTTCCTTTGACATGTTGTCTCGAGATGCATTTGACCTTCGAAGTATGATAACATTTTGCACTTGTCAACAAAGACCAATCATTTTTTTCTCACTAGAACTCTGCAGTCTATGCATTTTATAAGATTGGCAGCTAGTTAGGCCGTCATGCTTATCCCCTTGCACTTGATTGAACCATCAGTCACATGTGTGGCATGTTGACCTATTCCTTATCTCTCTACATGATCATTTTCCTTTAATAGTCTATACGCTTCATCAAAATTTTGGTGGCACATGCAGCCCACTTGTTGCTTTCTTCTCTCGCCACTAGCTCAGCCATACATGCTGGAGCAGGTCAATAACTGCATGCATGAGACATATGCCCATGTATTGCATGTGCAACTTTTGAATGCTGCAATTTGTATATTACTGTCTACATGTCCGGTTTTCAAGTGGGATTGGCTGATGTTCGGATAAGGAAGTTATTCTTGTGCATACATTAGTTGCATTCATGAGTTGCTTTGTTTCCTTGGACCAAAATTTCCTTCTGGCATGTCCATGTGTGTTTCCCATCGGTGTAACTGCAGTGTAAGTGCTATTTTGTTTCTCAAGTATCTTGCATTACTTGTCAAATAACTGGTGATGTTTTGTTTCACTTTTCTCAGGGGAAATATGTAACAAGCCGAAATCTTCGAGATAGGCTCTACCGTGAGCTCGAGAGAAATTTGGCTATGAGAGTAGAAGATGGTGAAACATCTGACACATTTATTGTTAGTGGGAGGGGCACGCTGCATATTACCATCTTGATTGAAAATATGTAAGAGCATAGATGTGTAATTTACAAGTTCCTTTTGAACATGTTATGGCTCGCATGTTATGACTCGCTCTACATAAATCTGTCCAGGCGAAGAGAGGCATATGAGTTTATGGTGGGGCCACCTAAGGTCATAAATAAAAGGGTAGATGATAAATTGCTGGAACCTTTTGAGGTAAACTTTCCTTTAGAATGGTCAAAAAAGCCAAAATCCAACTTGCTAAGTTACATGCACTATGTGCCTTCCAACAAGTTATTAAAACTTCATTACAATTTGTGATACCCATATTCTGTGTTGTATTCAGATTGCTACTGTGGAGGTGCCAGAGGTATACATGGGACCTGTAGTGGAACTTCTAGGAAAAAGGCGTGGGCTAATGTTTGATATGCAAGGAGTTGGGTTTGTATCCAACCTTCATCTAGTTTTTTTCTAAAATGCCATCTTGGTAGATTTTCCAAATCCTTGCTGTCTGTGTTACTGATAATGGTTCCATGTATTTATTCGCTCAAACAACTTATTTCTCTTATATGTTGTATTATATGTGTTGTATTTAATAATTTTAATTACTAACGTTTGTTTCAAAATTTTCTATTATTCTTGCTATTACAAAATTCGTAGTCAATTAAAAATTATGATTTAATTATTTTTCATAAAAATATTTGCTTGTTGAATCAAAGTAAGATCTAATTAAAAAAATAATGAACTGAAAATATCTATTATAGATTTTTTTTGAGTGCGCAATATCAGTTTATGATTAGTGGAAAATATGTGATGGCTTAGGAGACAATAATGTACTAACTAGTAACTCTCTTTTGGTTTTCAGATTGACCTTCATAGAGGTTTATTTTGATATGCAGAGAATTGTTTCCTTGACTTCTACTCGAATTTTGTTAAAGGGTTTAACATTACATGTTGGCGTTGTACCTTATTTTTCTATAAATCCTAGAAACCAGTGGATTCCAATAGATTTATAAGAAGTAAACTGAAATTTAACTTATTATGTGAATCTACCTTCTGTTCGATTAATTTTAATCTTTTGTTAAGATTTGTGTTCCAAAATTTTGTTCGTTATCCATTCTCTACCTTCAGGAGTTATCCTTACAGTCCTTTGCTTTCATTAGGTCGGAGGGAACATCATTGCTTAAATACAAGATTCCCACACGTGGCCTTCTTGGACTGAGAAATGCAGTCCTAACTGCTTCTCGGGGCACAGCAGTTCTCAACACGATATTTGATAGCTATGGACCGTGGGCTGGTGATATCAGCACACGTGATCAGGGGTCCTTGGTAAACACTACTATCTGATAATAGGTTGCATTCTTTTTGTACATTAATTATTAAATTGCTGAAAGATGATGTGCTTTTTTAAAAAAATCAATATCTGAGCAAGTGAAAATTAAATTTCAGGTTGCTTTTGAAAATGGAACTACCACTTCATATGCTCTTTTTAGTGCACAAGAAAGGGGCCAAATGTTTGTTGGTCCTGGTGCGGAAGTATATAAAGGTCAGATAGTAGGTATCCATCAACGACCTGGTGATTTATCCCTTAATGTGTGCAAAAAGAAGGCTGCAACAAATGTGCGGTCCAACAAGGAACAGACAGGTAGGCCAACATTTTCACCTTACAACTCAGAAACTTCTTTGTAAATTCTGGTGCTTGTAGACATGCCAAACTTGTGCATACCTTAACCTTTATCTGCATGTATTATTGTTTTCGCTGGTTTCTTCTTAACCCAGCTTTTACGGGGAATAAGTGATGCCTATCAAGTAACAGCATGATCTCACCAGGAATAACTGACCTTCTGTATTCTTCTCCACAGTCACATGTTTAGGTTCACATGGATTCTTTGATGCACAAGACAATACTTAGAAGGGGAGCTATTGTAAAATTATCATTTATTACACAAGTTTCCTATGGTGATCATAGAATCATTTTGGAGTTACTATATGAGACCTGGGAAATGAAATTTAATGACCTGTCCCTATTTGTTTCTTTAACTATAGTAAGGTCAAATTTTTGTATTTCCATATAGTGAACATAACCATTCAATAATCATCATATGTAACATGGGGAAATGAAATTGACAGATCCCTTTGTAAAATATTAATTATATAGTGGTCCAAATTTTATATTTCCATGTAATGACCATGGATCCCTTCCAAGGTCTATATATGAAATAAGGGAACCATTCTGTGATCACTATGTGAAACAAAAAAAAATAAAATTTAGTGCAGGTCCTTTTGGAGTTCATTGTTGATGTTAAGGCCCAAATTTCATATTTTCGTACAATGATCGCCTAACCATTTTATAGTCACTCTGAAGTATAGAGATGAAATTTAATAATAAGTCATTCTATAGTTCTATGATTATCATACGGCCCAAATTTCATGTTTCCATATAGTGAGCACAGAACCATTCTGTATTTCATTTTTTGTATGAGGGCCAAATTTTATGTTCCCGTGTGGTGACCAAAAAGTCATCTGCAGTCACTATATGGAATAGAAGAATAACTAAATGCAAGTCCTTTGCAAGTTCTTTGTTTATAATTAGATCCACTATGATATGAGAATGGCTTACTCTATCGGTTTGGCTGTTGAATGTTATTTAGGACAGCAGGCAAAATTCTCTGTTGATTTTTCCAATTAGATCCTTAACAACACAAGGATTTTATGGTACTGGTCATGTAGTTTTATGTACATGACTCATAAATTATGACTACATGTATGCATATTAAAATATTAATATCACTATAAAATGTTTACGGGCATATGCACATGTTGAAGGGAAAATAGAAACAAAAATTATAATTGATCATAACTTAAGTGGGAGCTAAGTAGCTAACCACTTACAAGGCTGCTAAAATTATTTTAATCCAGTGAAATAGGGCCAAAAGCATATAGTCGATGGCGATACAATAGAAGACCTACCTAAGAACCATTTTACACTTGGAGATATGTAAACTTTTAATGAACTTTACTCTCCAGCACTGTTCAGATACTGGAGCATATATATTTAACATTGGCTAGCTTGGAACACGTAATAGATTGGTCTCGAGGATGTCCAAGATACTTGATAAAAGTAACGGCTAGTTGATTCTTGGACCTTACAAGGGTAGCCAACTTTATCTTCTAATTTCTGGCAAATTAGGTGAAAGCCACCTTTTATGTGTTGTGTTTGCTCATGAAAAATGCTGTATTCACTATTGAGCTTCTGCATTAAACTTGGAAACACCTTGTTCCTTTCTTTTTCACATTACTAGAAATCCTTTAGTGAAGTTACAATACCCGCTAGTAAACCTTTTGTTACAAAAATTTAGAGCAATCTGCATATGCAAACCTCCAATGCGAGGTTTTTTAATGATTTACACCTTTTCTTCAAGCTCCTTTTCTAATATCAATGTTGGGACAAGGCTTGATGTTGTCAGAATACAAACTATTGCTTCCCAATTTAAAGTTCAGGGAGAATGCATAAATGATTCAGTAAGCTCTTGATAGTGGTTTGGCCTAATACTAGCTAAATAAAAGAAATTGCTATTCATATATTTCACAGTACTTGACTACAAGTTTGTATTTGGCCTAATCATAAATGGATCATTTGCTGACCAACCTCCATTATGCCCCTAGGTCATCTAAATAGATCATTTGGACCCTTTGATGTCAATGTGCTCTCAATATTCTAGAACAGAACTATACCACATTCTTATTTTGAGATAGCTTGACACTCTTCCTGGATATAGCCGAGGTTTAAAGTACATACCTTACTGGTACGGTACTGTATTGTACTGACAGATGACACACTTCTCGGTGCCAGGACAACAAAATGGAGGTTAAAACTGTATCTCTGTACAATATTGGTACAAGGTGCATACTAGTGTCGGTACCTTAACGGTATGATTCTGAATGGACGTGATGGACCAGTATGCACCAGGATTTCAAGCCTTGTCATAGCCACTGCAAAGCCCAATATACATGTGAAGTGTTCTAAATTTGTGGTGCATGAAGTTCTTATAGATCTGCGTCTCTGAACTTTGCATTCCTGCTTCATAATTTGCAGTAATTGCAATATTCTCCATAGGCACCCTCTTGGAAATGTGATCAGGACATTGCTTTTGGAAATTCAACTTGGAAATCACCCTCAACCAACCAAACTCCAACAATTAACTGAATTTCTTGGTTTGTTACCCTGTGCTTTGACTGTCTAACAAATTTGCTTTTATTAATGTTTTGATCAAATTGGTGGTTCATTGAGCAATTGATTCTCTACAAGGGATCCTCAAACTATCTAAACTTCGTTTGTTGGCCTGCTTTGGAGCCTGTTATCATGAATGATGGGATACTGGATATCATTCTGCAAATATTATAATCAACATGGAAGAGGCTGGCCACAGTATTCATTCATATGCTTAATATATCAAATATCAACTTAAATATGTTCTCCAGCCACAAACATTAAATATGATGCTTAAAACTATATATTTTATTGCATATTTTTATTTATTGTCATGTACCAGAACTCATGGTAGACCAGTCTACTATGCTAAAATTGTGCTAAATTGATCTCTCTTTTTTTAATCTTTATGCAGTGGTCCTTGATACACCCTTAAGTTACAGTTTGGATGACTGCATCGAATACATTCAAGAAGATGAATTGGTAGAGGTCACTCCTTCAAGTATCCGAATGTGCAAAAATGCAAAGTTTGCAAAGAGAAAGTGAAGTTTTGTCTGATAGTTTGTGCTGCTCTGCTATGAACTTCTGCACATTTGGTTTGACACCAATTCCTTCTGCGGCACTATTTATATCCTAATTTAATCTCTGCTGAGATTCTATATAAACGTCCTCCTCTACAGCCCACTGTAACATCATAGCAACATGCACAGGTGCCTTACCTTAAATCTACCATAACTTACAGCTTCACTGTAATAAGGTTGGTGCCTTGTTGTCAAGGTGTATATATAATTATTAAGAACCTCAGAACGATGCTCTGATTTGGGGGCTCTTAATTATGTTAAATGCTCTATGTTAGGGTTTTTCCCCTCTCTCTCTCTCTCTCTCTCTCTCTCTCTCTCTCTCTCTCTCTCTCTGTTTGTCTTTCAATGATCATATTTGTGATACAAATCAAACAATAAGAAAGCACCTCTGAATCCTTTGATATCATTTTTTAACCAAGTAATGATTACATCTTGAAGCAAGCATTGGCTATTGGTAGAAGAACAGAAAATGCTGATAAACTAATTATGATCATCGACTGGGAATTTGTATAAAGATGGGCATTTGCGTCAATTTCCGTCATCAAATTATTTTTCATTAGGACACTCAGAGAAAATTAATCATGAGCTTGAAAAATTGTACGGGAAGTAGAAATTTTCATTTCCATATTTTTTTGTTAGCAGTATGGCATCACTTTTTTGGGTTAAGCAGTTTAAATGATGTTGATCCACTGGAATAATGTCCAGGGTATTGGGTGAAGATTTAAGACTCCATGTTCCTTGTTGGCTGCAAACGACTGATATAACCAAAGATGCCTGCCAGCATCTGACTTCCCTAGGAATTATAAATAATCTGCCCAAACTAAATACTTGTATCTTTTCCTAGCAATGCTTATAGGAGGCAGAGTATGAGAAAGCCAGAGAAGGTGTTGTTTGTGAAGTAGGAGCTCAGCTCAGGAGGAGGAGCCTGACTACCAAACACAGAGGTGTGACTATCGGAACGATCCTCGGTTCACAATACTAATTGTGTAAATGAAATGAAAAATAACAATCATCTAAACCAATAAAATAATTTTATAGCTATTCTGATTAGGTATTTTTTGTTGCTTATACTTTCACAGAAAGAGAGCAAAATCGCAATAAAGAGAGAATTCTTGTGCATTGTTGGATGGGCGAAGAAACATGAATTTTGGTGATATTTAGAAGGCAAAAGTATGCTAGCTGAAAGATACATGCACCCTCTTTCAGATACATGATACTTAATCAGTAAGCATCACATGGTACATACGGCTAATAAAAACTTCTATTTCTTATCAGTCATCATAGCTAACCTGCCTCAATTTCGATCCAGGTTGGTTGAATCCATCAACTCATTTGACTAATGATATGCGGATAGAAAATAGCACTGAAATGCAAAATATCTTAAGACTTCGCTTGGATGGTATTATTTCTTGCCACCGGATGGATGAAACGATGGACGTTCCATTCCAAAAGATTACTTCCAGTCGATAAAGATCTGGTTCCAGCCTTCGACTCAGTCCACCTCGTCCCTCCTTCATATCTTGGAAAGACACTAACAGTTAATTAGATTTCACCCGTTATCCACTCAGAGGTGTCGGCCAGCAGCGCCAGCGCCGCCAACTATGAACTGCTGCAAAGCGTAATCGATGCTGCTTCCACGATGCTGACAAACATCTTCTTCCACTCCAAACCCGCAGCCTTGTCATCATGTTTAGATGCCAATGTTGGCCGCCGTAAGCACACCACAAGGCTCGGTCTGTCATGGAGATCGAGCAGAAGAAGGTTTTCTCCTCCTCCGAGTGGTGCCGCAGAGAAAGAAGAAAGCCAGTTCGAAATCGACCGGGAGAAGGCCCGGGAAGCGCTTCAGAAGCTCGACCAGCAGCTACAGACACTCTCTCAGGGGGAATCCCTTCCGAAGAAGCGGCCCTCCTCCTCTTCCCTCTCCGGTATTCATTTTATTTTAACTACTCTTTCTCTGTTTCATAATTACATCCTCCGTTTCTTACCTTATGAAATTAACAAAGTCAGTCTTCATGACGCTGAATTCTTGAAGTTTAATTCCTTATTACTTATCTTGGCTGGTTGGGTATTTAATGAAGGGTAATTTTCTATTTTGCTCCCTCTTTTCTTAAAATTTTCTGGGATTTTTTTTTCTTTTGCTACATATAGTCCATCCATATGATTTTTAGTAGTGCTCATGCCGTAATCCTTGTATGGTACAGAGAGGGGAAGGTTTGATAGTTTGGACATTGGATTGGATGATTTAAATTGTAAGGCTGAAATTTATCGGAAAAGAGGGAAGGAAGAATATGAGCAAGACATAAACCCAGAGTTACATTCTGTACTCAAATTCCTTGAGAACTATATTTTTTTTCCCAAACAAAAAGTATAAAATTTTGCAATCTTAATGGTATAAAAAGAAAACTAACAATGATTTTGATGATGATATTATGATATTAGGGATATAGAATTTGATATTATATGGTTCATATATATATTATATTATTTTATGATTTTATATCATTATTGTTACTTCAGGGATGGCCCTAAATAGGAAATTGTGGCAAATGAGGAGTCATAAGACTGACCACAAGTAGTTGGACATGCTTGATGGCTATGGTTATGGTTTCATCATTGTCATGGTTACTGCTACTATTATCATTGTTTGATGTTTGTTATATATAAAATATGGAATACAAAAGTTTGCATTATCTAAAAGGTAGATAGAAAGTACAACTCAGGCATCTAAGTAAAACATTTCTTGGTTTATCATGTAGTACAAAGCATTGTGAGTAAATTTCAAGAAACTCAGTGTTAATTGATGATGATTAGTGGGAAGTCATGGAATTGTCAATAACTGGGGGCTGCCTTTATTTGCATGCAACTTGGAACAAATTCTAGCCAGCTTGATCATATATTCTAAAGAACCAGAAACCCAAGAAAGCATTGTATGAGTTAATGATGGCTTAAAGTTTCTACTTATCGATAAATTTAAATATTGGACAAGGTATAAGATAAGATGATGATAGGTAAACTGACGACTTATATTTGGAAAGAAGTGCGTTCCTATTTGTTTGGAGCTGCTTTACTTGGACAAAATGAAGATCTATAAGAAGAAACCATGCAAGCCTATCTAGGTTTCCACAATTGTTTAGAGTTCTTATTAGCTTTCATGATCCTGAATGACAATGAGAGCGAGGGAAAAAGAAGATAGATAGATAGATAGATGGATAGATATAGAGAGAGAGAGAGGAAGGAGTGGCAAAGTGGAGTTTCTCGTGTATTTCGATATTATGGGGATGCATGGAGTACCCTGTGATAATCTGAAGTATCCTAACATACATTAAATGCCCAGGTCCAAGGCTTTTAACTGAAAAGAAGAAGAAAACTGAAAAAAAAACCTATTTTATTCATTGTTTTACATTAATTCATCTAAACTTAGGGACTTTGTGCATATCTATTTGTTGGGCGGGTAAAATCTGGAAAATCGACAGTATTGTGTGCACTTAACACCCAAGCGGCCATGTCTCTGTGGAATTACATAATCTTACAAGATCAAAGCACCAAATAGTGGATCCATCTTTTTTTTTCACAAAATAAGCAGAATAACAAAACAAAACAAAATGGATATGTGCCAAAACCTGTGCAATAGAGGAGGTTCACCAGTCTCTGTAGTTGTCAGGTCGAAGCCAAGTAAGCACTGAAAGTGAGGCAGATCTTGAATTAAATTAGTTGATCTATTTCAGTAATGTGATTCCTCCAAACTATGCTAGTCCTAGTCCACCCAAATATTAGAAATCTCTTTTTTCGGTTGGCCATATCATTACCAAGCTTCTTCATTGTGGATCCTCATTTTCTTGTCAAGAGCATACTTTCCCATACTAGCTCTTCTGGCCTCGATTCTTCACTGCCGTTCCTATAAGTAGGACATTTGTTTATTGATAACCTTTGAACTTGACATTCAACCACCAAGTTTTTATCGCCTACTTTTTAAATTCTCCAATGGCCTCGTTGATCTTATTTCTAATGCCTGATACATCATTTTTCTGGTACATATATATTTTTCTGCTTTCCCTCTAATTGTTAGTCTGCCATTTTCTTCTTCCTCCTATCATCCACATTCACCACTACTAGTGCTGAACTTTCTCGGGCAGTGCATTTGCAGTCTCTGCACATCATTCTTTCTGTACATATCCAATAAAACCAATGAAAATTTTCTAATAAATTTTAAGATCATTTCTTTTCCTTTCCCATTGGTTATACTGAGCCCTGTGGTTTCACTGAGCAATAGATAGCGGAATTGAACAAGCTCTTCTACATGAGATTTATGTTCTCGTTGTGCTGCTCACCTTATAAAACATGCATCATCTAAAATGTCCCTAGCGTGGCCCCAGCCAATTTTGCCACCTGATAATGCCTTTTGATCAGATCGGCACATCAGGAGTGAACCTTGGAGTGAAAAGGAGGGGGCTGACCACACCTTTTTTTCTTCTCCCATCAAAAAAAAAATATTCTTGCAGTAACAATACATATGGCCTAGCAAATTCAGAATAGCAGGAAATTAGGTAGGTAACTGGTTCGTTTATTAAAATAAAAATATTTCTTTGCTCATCTTAAGATATACTGCCATCTTGCCAAATAAATTCAAAATCCTGTCTTCTAGTGTATTTTGTTCACCTTTGCTGCCAGTTTACCTAATATTATGCAATTTCAATGTATGAAATAGCAGATCTTAATCTGGAAAGAGATCGAATGACCGGCATGAGGATTGATGAAATGCCTGAAATTTCTGGATCATACCTTTCATATATTGCGGTTGCGCTTGTCATACTTACCATATTCAACAATATAATTTTCAATGCATTCATAAAACCATCGGTTGACGGCAATGAGCAAGCTTCAAAAATTGAAAGAGTGCCTCTAAGAGAACCAGCAGAGCAGCTAATGCCACAGTTAACACAATGAGGTGAGCCACATTAGCCTCTAGCAAGAACTAATGTGGAGTGTTTCTGATTCTGTAAGAATTTTGAGTTACTAGTCTGTCATGAAATCAAGCCAAAAGTTTTCATCTATTTCAGTGGATCTACATTTAAGTCCTTGTTGAGGAATGTGCAGTCTATCAAAAATATTCAACTGATTTTTGAATGAACAAAACCTGAAAGAATATGGTTCTGAAATTGCTGTTTGAGACATTGCTTATGCAATAATGTTAAGCTGGTATTTGCATTATTTTTCCAGAAGGGACGTATCGAGCTCCATCAATCTATAATGCTAATGCTGCTTGTTATATCTCCTTTAAAACAGATTAAAATCTACCATGTATCATATTTAAGGCTAAGTAGCCAAACTCTTTGATATGGTTTGCGCACATATAATGGTTCAAAATTGTGTATGTATTTTATGCAAAAGAGCATCTAATGGACCTGTCAAGACCTCAAGATGGCTATTATTCAAACCATTGATTAGCTCATGAATCATTCTCTTATTAGCATGTTGCATGTGCAATAGCCATAACTGTGACTATCTAGTCTCTTTCCAACTATTATATCGTCTTTAGGGGAACTACTTACCATCTTTTTATAAAATTTAGAAATCCATACCTCAAATTTGGACCTTTCTTTTGGGTCTGTCCTCATCCAGCTAGATCCGGTTCAGAACATCGAACCAGATAAATGCTTGCTACTTGCTAGTTTCTATAAGCAACGCAAAGAAATCATATTTCAAATGAAACCAGTACCTTAAAATCTTTCTTTAAATCATAGTGCAAACACCATCAGTTAACTTCATCTTCATCTCATCATCTGTTCTGCAAATAAATCATACTTTATTAAGTCCACCCCTCTTGTTTTCACTACTAAACAAGTGCACCAACCAAAAATAAAAGTATAAGTATCATTTTTCATGAATGATAAAAAGCTGCGAGTAAAATAGGATCACAGCCATTAATTTCACTAGTTGGTGGGGTCAAACTGGTTCATCTCACACACACACACACACACACACACACACATACATGCATTGCACGTGGAATGGTAGTAAGGCTCGACATGCTTGGACTGTGCTTTTGTTCAGCTGGAAATTTGGGTCAATAAACGCATATTTCCAAGTAGTATTTGAGCTGAGCAGAGCTTGTCCCAAATTTAAATGGCTCAAGTTGGACTTAGTTCCATATTTCACTTGCATTCTTTATTGAAATAATACAAAAAACCAAAGTTATATATATATATATATATATATATATATATATAAAAGTTATTCCATTTTTTATAAGAATTATTTAGTTTGAGTAGTTAGAAATTAATCTAATGATCAAAATATTGGAAAAATTCAACAATTAGACAAGAACTCCTGTGTCAAACAAACAAGCAGCAACTTCAATTCTTAACATGAGACAAGCTCTAAGTTGACTTAGCCGAAAATCTAACACAAATTAAGCTGGCCCGAGCTTTCTTCAATTTGGCTTACTCTATTATTGAAATTTTGCTCTTCCAACATAAATTCTGCGTATCAACTGGCACATCGTACAGGAAACATGACCCTTCATTTCTAATCGAAGATAAGGTTTCACCTTAGGATTTGGCAAAGAAAAAAAATCTTCGAGAGCTCAATTATATCAAGCAATCACCTCCCTTGTATTAAACTAATTTCCAATTCAAGATACCAACCTTCTTGTCCCACATTGCTAGGCGAATTTCTAGGGTGCACAAAACCTGCTCCCAGAGGTATCATTTTTGTCAACTTGGTAGGTGCTCCAACCTAATTATGCTTAAAAAATTATACAAAATTCATTGGTTTTTACCGTGATTATTTTTTTCCTGAAGGGCATTCATGTCTTTCCATCCACAGCCGGTTATGTTGGCGTTTTAAGATTGGAGCTTGCAAGAAGACGGGTGGTTCTATATACACCCCCCCTATTGCTCAGGACACCCCCCAAAAATTAAAAAAAAATTAAATACTCTCTACACCCCCCCATTTGCTAAGGACACCCCTAAAAAATTAAAAATTCCTAAATTACCCCCCCACCCTCCCCACCCTCTCACCTAAATTGCTCTCTACACCCCCCAAACCCCCCCCCCCCACCCCGCTCTTCCCCTCCAAAACACCCGCCGGCTTCTCCCTTCCGCCCAAAAAACCTCGCCTCAAGCACCTCGCCGGCGGCCAAACCCCCTCCGTCTTCCTTTGAACTGTTCCGCCCAAAGCACCTCGCCAACGCCCAAAACCCCCCCGTTCCCCCTTCTCCCTCTCGTCGCCGGCATTCTGTTCGGCTGCACAGAGCCGGACAGAACCCTTCTGTTCGGCTGCACAGTGCCGGACAGAAGCCTTCTGTTCGGCACTGTGCAGCCGAACAGAAGAGTTCGGTTGAGGGTTGCCGAACAGAAGGCTTCTGTTCGGCACTGTTCAGCCGAACAGAAGCCTTTTGTTCGGCGATCCAGTGCCGAACGGAGCAAAAAAAAAAAATTCAAAACAAGGTGGAACACGTACCTTTGCGGCCGATTCTTCGTCCCAAATCACTAGTTGCTTGTCCATGCTTCGAATGGGGCTTAAATCTCCTTCAAAGATCGCCTAAACGATGTAAATGGATCGAGGGGTTTAAGGGGGGTTTGAGGGGTGTTTTTTTTTTTCTTTTCAAAACGAAACGGAGGAGGAGGAAGGGGGGGTGTACTGAGAAAATTTCAAGGGCAATATGGTAATTACACTAAAGGTTAATTTGGGTATTTTCTTTTTGGTTTTTGGGGGGTGTCCTGAGCAATAGGGGGGGTGTATATAGAACTACCCCAAGAAGACCCAACACAGCAAGCTCCCAAATTCCCATTTTGCCCTTATCATCTTGTTTCTTCTTTTTTTTCCTTTTTTTTAGGGGCATCATGGGAAGAAAAGAACAAAACTTCTTAGCCAGGCAAAGAACGAGCCAAGGATGAAGCACCCGCTTTAAGCGCAAAAAAAAAAAGAAGAAAAGAAGAAGAAGAACGAGCCAAGGGGCATTGAGGGAAGAGAAACAGAACCAATTGGTCCGGTCTCAGGAGAGATTACGAGTCTTTGGCCTTCGTGTTCAAAACAATTCAATACGATGGCTGTTGATTTCTAACTTATTTTTCTCCAAGTTTCGAGTTTTAAGACTCCTTCCTACCTTTCAAGGACGAAGTCAAGGGTTCTTGTAGGATTCAACTAAAGTTTCTGTTGGATTCTTAGATTGAGCAGTCTATTTAGGCATAGATCAAATCAATCCGGCCAATTTCTAAGGAATATTCAAATAGACTCTAAATTTTCTTTTAGAAAATCATGTAGGAGAGTAGGTCTGTTACCAACCAACGGCCGGCTTCTCGAAGACATGTCAATCTCATTGATAGCCACGTCAGAGTTTTTGGGACAAAACCATGGAATTTTAAGGTGAGATGTTGGACAACTGATGTGGCATGACGTTTTCTTCCAGTGGCATGGCGTTATGACACAAACTGAGTTGGCGTCAGTAGTTATTTTAAATGGGAGATATTGGCATCACTGAAATCTTGATATTATCCTGGAGAGTGGAGAACAAGTTATCCTTGGTTGTTCTTGGGATAAGTATTTGCAGGGACCGCTGGCCTCCATTTGTTTGGTCAAACTAAGGATAAACAGGAATTAGTGCTCCCATTGGATATCCCTAAGACCCCTGTTATCCTCATTCTTTTTGTGCCAGTTGATCATCAAAAATAATTGAAAAAAGAGCATACTTATCTTTTCCAACAAAAAATAACCAATATATGTCAATTGTATATTATGATACCAGATGATTAGATGATGATCAAAATATTTTATCCAAGCACAAATCAAGTTTTGTCCTAATTTTATTCTGGCACCTACTATACCCACCAAGGATAACAACATAATCCAAGAATTGCTTATCTGGTTTCCAAAGCCAAGGATAATGATATGCGAACAAGTATGACAAACAAATGACCATTGGCAGATTGAATTCAGAGTTCAATTGTTCTAAGCCACTTTGGGAATTCAAGATATGTAGCAATTGTTCAACAGGAAAAAAGAAAAAGAAAAAGAAAAAGAAAAGGGAAAGCATTACTAAAGAGCAATGCTAAGGCAACTCGTAAATGTTACTTCAGGGAGAAAAAATTGCTCAGCAATCAGCAGCTTTGGAGCTTTCTGATAGCCCTCTGTGGAGTCCGGATTCTTTCAAGTTTGGGGACTGAAGTTGAGGATCCAATTCTACAATCAAAGCTCTCTATGTACTGCATGCGAGATGGTAGTGATGCATGGAAGCGAGCTTCTATCCCATGTGCAGCATGGGTTCATGAAGGTTAACCACGGGCAATTATGGGCTTATGATTAGATTTGAGTAAATTTGAACTCTTAGTCTAACGATGACGCCCGAGCTTAAATGGAGAGAACATATAAGAATCCATGCAGGCGTATGTTTAATCTGCCGAGGAGATCTTGAATACTTATATAGGATTAAAAAATTCAAAAATTAACTTTTGGCTAGCCATTTAGGATGAGGTTCTGAAAATCGGGCCTCGGATTAACTTCCAGGCAATGCTCTGTAAGGCAACTTATTTTTCAAATATGGTGATAGGGTGGACCCATTCCTAGCTCGGTCCTTGTCACTAATATGCATGGAGTTGGCTTCCTAAGAAAATAATGGGTTGATAAACTGTTTATTATCTCATCTTTTCCTTCAGTTGAATCGTTCACTCCCTATGTCCCTAAAAGCAAACCAAAAAAAAAAAAGGCAAGAAAGAAAGAGAGTAGGAACAGGAAAAGGACATATAAAAGCTCTACCTCAGGTGGCAATTATGGCGAGTCGTTGCTGCTTCTTGTCGATAGATGGGGCTCACAAATATCTTCGTGCATAATTAGAGCAGTGGGTCCTTTCTTTGCATGGGTAATCTGGTGTGCTTCCTCTACATCTAAGTAATCTTATTGGTCTCAGCATCTCAGGTTCTATTTGGACAAGTCGTCATTTTCCGATGGTGTTACTGGATTATGGGTACTGTAAGTCCCACAAAGTTAGATTTCTTACATTAATATGACTTAGATTTTGCTGCATGATTGGTTTATAAACAACTTTTCAAAGGTCCATGGGATGGATTTAATATAATCCTGCAAGGGTGCATGCTATTACTTCATGTATCCATTTCTTGTGGACTTGCAGGCCCTACCCTTTTTGCGAGCCTTGCATGTCAACGAGAAGATACCAACTGAATTGGTTTTTAAAAGTGGATACATCCAGTGATGCTTTCCATCAATATGATAGTTTAATTGGTCATGCTGAACTGCAGCAGCAATTCTCATCTCATCTAAATTTTGTTTGCTTCATTGAATCTAATAGATTAGAATTTTTCAAAGTGTGATGTGTCTGGGTTTCTTCTCACTAGTTTCCTTTTAGACCTTTCCAAGTCTAACCTTTTGCTAGAAGTCTTGGATCTGTGGAGCTGTCTTTCTCGTAATAAATTTTTTTTTTGACTTGTTCAAAAGAGAAAATGTCAAGCATTCTCATCTTTTATTTCTCTATGGTTCTTGTTTGGTGGCTTCGTGTAGCATGGAGGCTTATATATTAATCATTAGAATAAGTATAGTGACAACCCCTCAACTTTGGATGTATCTCAGATACACCCCCTCAACTTTAAAACATTTCAAACCAATCATTTAGATTTCCATATCGTTCCAAAGCAATCCTCCATTTTCCCAACAAGCTGATGTTGTTGGCCTATCACTGCGAATCACCAAAATACTCTTGCTTTCTTCGGACATCTATGAATATCTCTGGACCATGCGGATGAGTAGAGGAGTTTGGAGTACTTTGAGATCTGGAAGTAGTTGATTCTTAACTATAAGCTATATACTAAGGATGTTTTGTTCTGCAAGCAGATGAATCAAGAAGTTTGGAGTGCTTTGAGATCGATATGATGGATGATTCTTAACTATGGACCATATATTAAGCATGCTTTGAGATCCACCCAAGTGGATGAATGAAGAGATTCAGAGTGCTTTTGAGATCCATGTAGTAGGCGATCCTTAACTATAGTTCATATATGAGGAGTGCTTAGAGATCTATGAAGATGGATAAATAAAAAGGTTCGGAGTGCTTTGAGACTTGCAGCGTGGTTGATTCTTAACTATGGGCCATATACTAAGACACTTTGAGATCTATGCAAATAGATGAATGAAGGAGTTTTCAATATTTTAAGATCTACACGGTGGGGGATCCTTAACTATAGGCCATACACTAAGGATGCTTTTAGATCTTTTCAAGGGGATGAATGAAGAGGTTCAGAGTGCTTTGAGATCCACATGATTGGTGGCCCTTAATTATAGGTTATATACTAAGAGTGCTTTGAGACCTATGCAAGCGGTGAATGAAGTTTGAAGAGGTTTGAGATCTGTGCATTAGATAATTCTTAACTATGAGCTATGTACTAAAGATGCTCTGAGATCTATGCTGGTAGATAAATGAAGGGGTTTTGAGTATTTGAGATTTGTATGATTGATGATCCTTAACTATGGGCCATATATTAAGGATGCTCTAAGATATGTGCTTTAAGATCCGTTTCACACGAATGATCCTTTGAGACTCCACCTCATTTAATATGTATCAAGGGTATTTTTATCCTACTACCGTTTTATACTATCATGTGATGGTTACGTCTTATTAATCTATTGACAAAGATAAATGGAAGGTCTGCTTTAAAATAATTTGAAAACTTGAAAGATTGATTTGAAATTTTTAAAGTTGAGGAGGCATCGCCGAGACAAATCTAAAGTTGAGAAAATATCGCTATTATTAATCATTTTCTTATTTTTTATATGCTGTTATTATTGTTAGTACATCCTTAGCTATCCAAAAATTTACAATAACTCATATTATATTTTGTCGAGAAATAAATTGAGATATGGAATGGATATTCACTCCATATTTTGGTTGTTGAATTCCAAATAATGCTTTTGCTTTTCTCTTTTCCCTCAGACTTTTACTTTGCTCCTTCGTCAAGCAAGGATGATTCACGCTCTTACCAATAAATCTCCTACTTCAAAAATAACAAGAAGCAAAACTGACATCTTAGATAAAATGATGATAAAACAACTAGAAGGTATTTTTTTCTAGGCAAACTATCCAATGTTATTAGAAATTGAGAGATTTTCATATTATGACTATAAGGTACCAAAAGAGGACTTGATTGCAAACATCTCAGATAATTAAGAATAGAGGGACTCATATATTATAACAAATACAAAGGGTTTTCAAGGAAGAAATGGATATTTTTCTGTCCTTTCCCATAAAAAGTATCTGATAAAGTACAATTGTTTTGCTCGACAAGCTCAAACAGGTGCCCGATTAATTTTGCTAAAAAAATTTACACATGCTCAAAAATTTCTCTTTAATACTCCTTCAAAAGACACTTCGACAGTAGGGATAATCTGTAACTCTTCTCATATAGTTTCTGCATCCTCACAATTTTTTTATTTTATTTGGGAGCCACTACCTTCCTATATACTCGAGGCCAATTTTAATGCTTGTGTTCAGGAGAAAGGTGCTTTTGATAGTGTTAGAATTTATAACACAATTACTCCGATGATGAAAATAATGCAAGGGACTAATATTTAGTTGGAAGGAGATACTTAGATATTTATTCAATATTTTTTTCATCCATTATCTATCAATATTAGCTATCTTATATGATCGATTATATCGGATCACAATAATAGGTTGTATCTTTTTGTTTTATTATTAGATATTTTATTTACTGATTCTTGTGAACATACTTATATTCATTTGGTTTAATTTATCCAATTTATTCTATAAATAATAATAATAATAATAATAATAACATCTTTAGAAGAAAGCCGCTGTTTTAGTTTCTACCAAATGGGAGGGTATTTGTTAACCGGTCAAAAGAAAACATTCATGGCTTCGTATCGACATCAATGAGGAAGACGAGTAGGAGAGGGCATTGAGTTTTTTCAAAGAGAGAGGATTTTATTCCTGGTAATTTTTTATCATTTTCTCCTCTTTCCTTTTTGCTGCAAGAGAAGAGAGGGAGAGACCAGATTAGAACAGGAAGACTCTTGGAGAGAGCTTTGGACCCTCTCTTCTCCTCCAATCAATGGCGGAATCGCACTCTCCTACATCGCCTTCTCCTCCCAAACCCTTTCCTTTCGTTCCGTAAAACGCCCTCCAACCTCTTTCTTCTTCAAACCTCCCTTCCATTTCCTTCCATCGCACCTAAATTTAGGAGCTTTCCAAATTTTTTCCTCCTTGCATCCCTTTTCCTCTTCAATCTCTCAGAAAGTTTCGATCTTGGTAGAGTTTTCGGAGAAAAAAAAGAAAAAATCTCGTCTTGTGGAGGGTTGAAGTTTTATTTCTAGATTCTAGAAGGGATTGCTCGTGACTAAACTCGACTTCTGGCCGGCTTGTAGCAATCTCAAGGAAATCTTTCTTCTCTCTTGTCAATAGTCTTCTTATCTCCGAACACGAGCTGGGTCAAGTTCCTCTGCCCAAAGATCTTGAAAAGATTGGATCTTGGCGAAGGTTTCGTCGGTTTTCCATAGTAAAGCCTTGGAAAGATCTGATTTTTGACCCCTCCGGCTCCTCGATTCAATGGGAAATTGCTGTGCTGCTCCAGCGGCAGGCAAGAGGAAGCCGAAGCAGAAGAAGGGGAAGCGGCCGAACCCCTTCTCATTGGACTACAACCGGTCCCCCACCCCCGCCGGGCCCAAGCTCACTGTCCTGAAGAACCCCACCGGCCGGGACATCGGCAGCCGATACGAGCTCGGCGAGGAGCTCGGCAGGGGAGAGTTCGGAGTCACCTACCTGTGCACCGATAAGTCCACCAGCGAGACCTTCGCCTGCAAATCGATATCAAAGAAGAAGTTGAGGACCGCCGTCGACATCGAGGATGTGAGGAGGGAGGTGGACATCATGAGGTATTTGCCCAGCCATCCTAATATAGTGAGCCTCAAGGACACATACGAGGATGATAACGCCGTTCACCTCGTCATGGAGCTCTGTGAGGGAGGGGAGCTTTTCGATCGGATCGTCGCGAAGGGGCACTACACTGAGCGGGCGGCAGCGGCAGTCACCCGGACCATCGTCGAGGTCGTGCAGGTCAGCTTTTTGTGCTTCAAGATTAATTTTGTGTCTCTGTTTCCAGAATCGTGTTTCAGCCTTTTCTTTAACATCAGCATATTCTGTGAATTATGTGGTAATTCGTATCTTGTTAGAATTTTATGTTATATTTCTCGCCAAAGATGTAATCTTGGTGAGTAAAGACTGTATTAAACGTTACTCGGAGTTGTAACTCTACTGTTCATTTAAAAGTTTGCTCTCGAGACTCCTTCTCTTGTGTATATAATTTAAATTTGTGGGGTATTCTGAATCTTTGGCATCTCCTTTGGATTCTCGCTGTGACATAATCTTGGTGAGTAAAGGCTGTATCTGTTAATCTCTGGCAACCATTTAATTCTTGCCCAGAACCAACTTTCTGATTTAGTTAATGTTTTTCTAGGAATTTAAGTTAAATTTCTCTTTATGAAATGATCTTGGTGAATGAAGATGGCATGTTGAGATCCTTCAGAGAACAATTAATTTAGGATAAGAACTGATTTCAGCATCACATATTCTTTTTCCTTAGGTTTGTAATCAGTTTTAAAGTGGCTTTATCCAATCTGGTGGTTGCAGAAGGTTGGTTTTGTCTTGCATAAAGTAGTTGTAGAAGGTTGATTTTGTCTTTTCACGATCGATTGGTACTATGTAGAAAAGCCAGGTGTAATATATTTTAGAGATTCTTCCATCACTTAGAAAGGTTGTGTCAGCTCTGATTATGCCTGTGAACCTGAAACCTGAGATCTCGAAGCTCGTATTCTTCATTCTGTCCATCTGCTTCTTTACACTATTATCATGACTTTTTTCCTTTTTTTCTTGTATTTAATATCTTGAGCGCATGGACTGCAACTTGGTGAATGAAGATGGCATGTTGAGATCCTTCAGAGAACAATTAATTTAGGATAAGAACTGATTTCAGCATCACATATTCTTTTTCCTTAGGTTTGTAATCAGTTTTAAAGTGGCTTTATCCAATCTGGTGGTTGCAGAAGGTTGGTTTTGTCTTGCATAAAGTAGTTGTAGAAGGTTGATTTTGTCTTTTCACGATCGATTGGTACTATGTAGAAAAGCCAGGTGTAATATATTTTAGAGATTCTTCCATCACTTAGAAAGGTTGTGTCAGCTCTGATTATGCCTGTGAACCTGAAACCTGAGATCTCGAAGCTCGTATTCTTCATTCTGTCCATCTGCTTCTTTACACTATTATCATGACTTTTTTCCTTTTTTTCTTGTATTTAATATCTTGAGCGCATGGACTGCAATTGTTTAGTTCACAAGATTTGATTCAGTACTTTGCAATATTATGAACCATAAATATTAGGCGTCTGCCATAAAGTTTCCATCTTTATGAGTGATTCTACACAAATGGCTCTCCTACTCTGTGAGTACTCATACTGTGTGCTGCAGGATAGGTCAGAAGCCCCCACCTTTTTGATCTGATTTAATTTAGCTAACATGGTAACTTGTTTTTACTTGTATTGTGCAATTAACAGATGTGCCACAAGCATGGGGTGATGCATCGGGACCTCAAACCAGAGAACTTCTTGTTTGCTAACAAAAAGGAAACATCCACACTGAAAGCAATTGATTTTGGGTTGTCAGTATTTTTCAGACCAGGTACATTAGTAGGATTTCTCTTTAAAATTGTATTTTGCATATCTCTCCTTCGATAGACAATTAGTTGCTATTAATGCATAGAAACTATGCTCATGATTCATGTTAATTCTTGATGGTCACAGTGCCTCTTCACTATCAAGTCACATCGTGCACAAGGGATGCCATTGATAACTCATAAGCATCACTTTGCATTATCAACCGTGCACTTTTCTGTGCTTTTGTTGATCAGCAATTTTTCCTCCAGGTGAGCGCTTTTCGGAAATTGTGGGCAGTCCTTATTACATGGCTCCAGAGGTTCTAAAACGAAATTATGGTCAAGAGATTGATGTTTGGAGTGCAGGAGTGATCCTTTATATCCTGCTTTGTGGTGTACCACCATTTTGGGCAGGTATGTGTTTAGGTGAAAGGACAAAATGCTGCAAATGATGACATGTACTATATGAAAGAGGATACTAGAATACCCAACCTGTTACTGAATTTCAATTTGTGACTATCTGCTTTGCGACTCAAAAATCTGCTTTACTGAAATTCAAAATGGAGTTTGATGTGCATTTTAGGTGTTTGTAAGAATCATCTGTGGTTTCTTGTTACAATGCAGAAACTGAACAGGGAGTAGCACAGGCGATTATTCGCTCCGCTGTAGATTTTAAAAGAGAACCATGGCCGAGAGTTTCTGACAATGCTAAAGATCTTGTCAAACGGATGCTTGTTCCTGATCCTAAGCGGAGGTTAACTGCTCAAGAAGTTCTTGGTAATGTCTAGTGGCTGTTCTATAATTTGCACATTCTTTTTAATCTCCATGTGATCCAATAAAATCTTCTAGGTATTTTGTTGTGGCATTTATATTAAAAAAGTTTCTATGGTAATAACTTTGATGATGATAATATATGTTTATCTGGTTCTGCTTAAACCTCACTAAATACAGTGTGAATTTACCTTTTTCTATCGGTGGTTATCAATTGGGTGTGATTTCTCATCTGAAATGAACCAGTTATATTTATAATTATCAGTATTTTATTCGATGTTATTTTTCTATGAGCTATTTAGTTCCAATTTCCAAAGGCATATATTATACGCATACTCAAGGCATTTCCTGGCATTTGCAATTTTCAGATCATCCTTGGTTGCAGAATGCCAAAAAGGCTCCAAACGTTAATCTAGGTGACACTGTTCGATCAAGACTCCAGCAGTTCTCTGTGATGAACAAGTTCAAAAAGAAAGCTCTTAGGGTAAGATTTGACTCATTGCACCATATGAATGCTAGTTCTATCTTTTAACTTGTGAAAATTTTGTTCAATTTTGAGTTTGCACATCATTATTATTTGTCATCATGATATGTGACAAACCGGGCTATAGACAAGTGGTTGTACCCCTCCTTCAAATGGAGGTTCCAGGTTCAAACCTTTTATGATGTTTCCCCAAGTGTTTGACCTGGGTAATTCTCAGGTCATTTCCTTGACAGCATACTCCATGCTCAGATTCAAAATGGCAATTGTTGACATGTTTGGGACCTTCACCATTGCAGGTAGTGGCTGAGCATTTATCTGTGGAGGAAGTAGCTGACATAAAGGAAATGTTTCAAAAGATGGACATAAACAACAATGGTAGAGTTACATTTGAGGAGCTGAAGTATGGTCTTCATAAGCTGGGACACCAAGTTCCTGATTCAGATGTTCAGATATTAATGGAAGCTGTAAGCAGTTGATCTTATTGTTTTCTTTGTCTTTCTTTCTTTATTTTTTTTCATGGACACTATTTGAATCCTTCTATCATTATGCTTGCGTTAAGATCTGGAGTCAATATCAGATTGTGGGTTCCAGCGATAACATAGTATCAAAAAGTGTTGTTGAGTATCTTAAGCTATTAGCATTCATTTTGTTTTTTAACACATTTTTCTTTAATAAGCAATGCTCGGTTTATGTTCTAGCATCGACAGATATACAAGCCCAGACCGGCTAAACATAAACATATGCATCCATATAACAATGTGCTAACTTGGGTATGATATAGCTTTTTCTGGCATGAATTTTTCACAATATTTTTGCTATTCTCGTGTAATTTTTTTTTTCACAATATTTAATTTAAATGTTTTTATTTCCAAACATCTTTTTGGCCAAGCTACTGTTCTTTAAGTGTGGATGTGTTACCCAACAGTGTTCGAAAAGGGGGAGACAAAAATGTCTTATCCGAATCTGGAGATTTTTCAAAGCATGTTTTACTCGACATTTTGATTATTATATGTTTTTGATTCCCTGTGTGAGGTGGAGCAGCGCTAACCGAACCACCAGCACCTAGCTGTGATTCTAATTCTTGTTATTGAAACCATAACCATTTTAGCAGAATGGACATATGTCTTCATGTAAAAGCATTGGCTTGTCAACTCCCTTCAACTGAATAAGTAATGTGTGGCTGTTTGTATTTCTTAATTCTCTTTATATTTGGACAACTTGCTGCACTAAAGGAGTACATACGTGCTTCTAATATCCTTTTCTGAATAAGAGTTTAGTTTATCTGAATCATCAGTCTATTTTACCACCTTCTGAATGCCATGAAGGGAAATGTTGTGTTATAATGGTTTCGGTATTGCTTTTTATTTGCTTTGTTAGCTTCATCAGTTTGTGAAACTATTTGTTGGTTGAATTTAAACACCAGCTTATTATGCTGTTATAGGCGGATGTCGATGCGAATGGGACCCTGGACTATGGAGAATTTGTTGCCATGTCAATTCACATAAGAAAGATAGGAAATGATGAGCACCTGCACAAAGCTTTTGCATATTTTGATAAGAACAGGAGTGAGTATATAGAAATTGAAGAGCTCAGAGACTCCTTGGCTGATGACTTGGGTCCAAATCATGAGGAAGTTATCAATGCAATTATCCATGATGTAGACACAGACAAGGTCGGTGATTATCTTGACTCTTGAATTCTTCTTAAGAATGTCCTATTTTCCAACTTTCCATGCCACTAGCTATACTGAAAGGCTTCCTTTTTCAAAATCTAAAGGTAACCTTGATCGTGAAGGTCTGTGCATTAGCATCAGATGATGATACTATAACCATAATAAACAAGCCTTGTTGCATGGATTAGCTTGAGTCCTCTTTCATTCATTCATGTCAATAGCTTCCTACTTTTACAATTCTTTTGAAACAATTTAAACAAAGGAGATGGCATCAAGGAAGTCCTATAGGGTCTCAACTTAGGGGCAAATAGTAAATCACATGGAAACCTCAGAATGCTTCTTTTGATTTAAACAAGCCTGATGTTGGCCTTCTTTCTTAGGATGGGAGAATAAGCTATGAGGAGTTTGCAGCAATGATGAAGGCAGGAACTGATTGGAGGAAGGCATCTAGGCAGTATTCACGTGAGCGGTTTAGCAGCCTCAGCTTGAAGCTGCAGAAAGATGGTTCCTTGCAGCTAAAAAACGAGCATGGATGAAACGAGAAGACAATGCAGATCTTGTGAATTGCATACCAGAAAAGTTACCTCTTTTTTTTTTTTTTTGGTGTGTATATTCTTTCTTAATTTTCTTCTTTGCATTTGGGACTAAAATTCTTTCTACTTTTTTCCTGTTAGTAGGTGATGGGTGAGGTTTGTGTTTTTTAATCTTATACAACTTGCTGTATGTACTGCATTTCAGCAGAGAATGTCTTAGAAAAAGAAAAGAGGAAAAACAAAGACAAAAAGGGAGCTAGTAGAGCTCTTGATTGTAAATGTGGATGTTTTTTCAGTTTAAGCTCACAATGTTGCATGACTCGGCTTCTGATTGCATCCACTTTGGCAAGAATTTTATTTGGACTCCAGTCTTTCTCTTATCTTTCAGCCTCTTATTATACTCGCAACTTCTTGTTTATGTGGTTTACTGAATACTGCCTTTATCTTTAGACAGTGGTCCAGCCTGCGGCACGCAAGCTGGTCGGTTATTTTAGCAGTGGTAGGTTGGCGGTTGAAACTTGAATGAGGTGGTCCAAATATGAGGTGTTAAAGAATCCTGGGGACTTGGTCGTCAAAGGCTCCCGAGCACAAAAGCAACACGAGGGGTGGTGGGGACGGAGTCTGTGTTGAATGCTGCCATTTTTTGACCAACTTCCTTTAAAAGCTGAGAATTAGGTGAGACTCTGGACTTTTCTGTTACCATTGATGTGAACTATGCTCTTATGTATTGCATAAAATATGATTTGGTGTAAACTTTAACGGTAAGATAACATCTTACTCTGATAATTACATATGCTCTGAGCAAATTTGACTGTTTATGGGGAAAAGAGTGCTTTGATATGTGAAGACAGACTTGAGAGTTTTTCATGGATTTTCTCTCTTGAAGCTAGCTTAAAGTTAATTAAAGTTAATTTTTCATCATTTTTTTTTTTTTTTGCATTTTAAGTCCTAAATCTTCTTGAATTGCACATTGACTACTCAAAACTATATATGAGTTCTTGAAATGACATTGGGGCTATTGAAATTGCAAAATGACTTGTATTACAGTCTTGGACCATCTTTCAGCTTAAGGTAGAGCCTAATTTTTTGGTACATAAGATATAGCTATGAATATATTTTTTTTTTTTCTTGATTCAAAACTAAACTAATGGGTTCTCACGCTAACTTTTGTTTTTGTTTTTGTTTTTTTTTTTTTTGGGAGGGAGGGGGGGGGTGCGGTGTGCGTTCTCCATGGGAAGATTTCGACCCTTTAAATCATTATTGGTAAGCATTATAAGAGGATAATTTCCACAATTAGATGATTATAGAACTTTCGTAACGAGTATCCATAGCCAAAGTATCTCCTTCAACGCTCCGATTGTGGTTAACTAGTTGGCAGAACTCTGTATGCGATGAATTATTTTTTATCAATTAGTTTGCATCTTTTAACAATTAGTTATTATATTAATATGCAAACAATGTAGATATTAAGGTAATTGAACAAGGGTCACCCTCTTTTCTTGGACAGTCAACCATGTCCACGTATTTTAGGGCATCTTTGTTAATGAGTTTTGTTTCTGGCTGAAGGGTACCAACTGTGGTTTCATGAGCAGCCTTCCTCTTCTCTTTTTCTTTCAAGGATGACGGACAATATAGTGTGTGCTTGTCATCTGACGTGTCTAGTGTAAATTTTAAAAGTTCTTGAGGTTACATCAACTGATCTTTCTACTTACTCGTGCCTCAAACAAGCTCAATGCTCGTAAGAGTAATGCACTAATGCCAAGAGGAGTCCAAGTAGTATCTTCTCCTGACCAATAGAAAGCAGTCTTGATTCCCGTTACTTTTGTGATCTTGAGATAACAAAGCACTGTCCTTAAAATTCAAGAAAACCAACATTTGCCATCTCAGTGTTTCGATTAGGCATTTAAATTGATCATAGCAGTCTAATCTAATTGATTATAGCTGTCTTCCTGTGAAGTGATGAATATCTATTCAATCCTCAGTGAATGAGTTGCTGAGGATTCTCTGTGAGCTATTGCTCTCACCATTTTGAAAGAAGAATCTCATTGAGAAATAAATCAGGATTAAGCCATCCCAATCTCTCAATCATGGAAGAAAAATCTAAATCTATGAATGACTATGCACATTAAGATCATACTCCTCTGGACTTATGCTGATAAAAGTTACAGCACATATGAACCACATGAACCTAGTGCCATAAAAAATAGAGGAGATATTCCTGCATCCCCTTATCTTTTAAATGTAACAGCATTTTCCCTGTACTTTAGGCTCACTGAACACCACAAAGCAGCTGGCATCAGGAAATTGTGCTTGCTCTGCAAAAACCTAAATATAAAGATGGGGCACTTCCATCTTTTTAGGGCTGTACCAAAAAATGCCTCCCAAATTTCTTGGAAGGCTCCTCATATTCTTGCATACTAATTAGAGATGGCAGCAGGACCAAAACAGGCCATAGTTAAAACGCAGCCCATGGAGGCCCATGTTGTCCAGAATGGGCCTTCAGTCCCGGCCCACCACCAGCCCATGCAAATGAAGCATCATCACCAACTTGACCAGGTTCTTCAGGAAGCTTGACCAATAAAAAGAGCAGTTTTATTTCGATTTGCCGGTCTTGCACATAGCAAGGAGAATTTATTTTGAAAGCTTTGCCATCGGCGATGCATGCATGCGAAACAACAAGTTCAGAGTTATTTCTGATGATTGCTGCAATCGAATCTATGCTTGTATTAATCGAGAGATCCTTCAAGCAGGCTGACAGACCTTTAATTGGAGATTTAAGGATCTTAGATTGCCTTGTGCTTTCCATTGATCTTGAAAGGCAAGGTCAACCGCAATTTTATTCTCATGGCTCGGAAGTTGATGGAGAAACTTCATGTGCTCTTCCTGAAGGCCAGCTTTGACTGATATCGTTCTTAAAAGAACTGAACCTGCCTCCTCATAATGTAGCAAAAAAGATTCATCAGATATCTATCTTTAACAAATACATTATATAAATATGTTTATGATGATGCTTGTTTGTAGAGGACTGCTCAAAGAAGATCAAAGTTGTAGAAATCTGGCTCGCTCTAATGCCATTGGTAACAATCCAAGACCTTATCCAAAATAGCTAGCTGGAAGGTATTATTTAGATTTTTTTGATCCTGTATAAGTATTCAATATCTACCTAGTGAATAACTTATATAGGACTAAACACACGCCCATGCAGAAATGTTTGATTTTTACTCAAATGAGATTTGTCACTACTAAAAGATAGATAATTATCATCCACTAAAAGATATGGACAAGTATTCTAGTAGAATAAAAGCTGTGAGAAAATTCTTTGAAAGAGTCAAAAGAAAAGCTTCATGCTTCGGAAAATTCTTTAAAAAAGTCAAAGAAAAGCTTCATGCGCTCTTAATGGAAAGTCGAATCGTATCAGAGTAGATGCAGACACCAGCAAAAGAGGATATGTGAGAGTGTATTTGAAGCCAACCCTCCCAAAGACATGGCATGTTTAACTGATCGAGATTGTAATAATGTGAAGTCACAAACATAGCTTACAAGTTACAAGCTTGGGTTTTTCAGTTTCAAAAAAAAAAAAAAAAAGAGGAAAGAGGGAGGGGTAGGAAACTACGGCCTAAAGAATGGCTTGTGTTTTTACCTTGAAAAAAGTTCACAAAATCCAAAATAGTATGAGAACTGGATGTGCCACGTAGAAGTTCTAACGCATGATAAGCATCATGTTCTCTTCAAGCTCTTTAGAACTTGTATTGATAAGTATTTCCCTTTCTTACCATTTTTTGAGTTAAATTTGATGGTCCATCTTCTTTGGAATCACACTTTTACATTCATTTTTACCGAGATTTTAATCTCGGCCAACATATCATCAGGCACCCACTACATTATCTTCGCAAATGAAAATGAAACTATCTGAATTATTGATTCGTGCATTTTGAAAATGTCAATTGAGATGTCCAAATCGGTCATTTACTATCTTAAATTAATTTTTGTTTGTTAAATATTCAAATTTATGTTGTCTTGAAATTAATTTTGGTTAATAAATATTCGAACTAATATGATTTGGGTTCCTAAAATTATACCAATCGAGATACCAAAAATACCTTACCTTCCCGGTCTCTGATTAAGGTCTGTTTGGATGATTAGACTGAAAATTCTATTGGATTCGTGGATATGACCAGTACAACAAGAAAAATTATAAGATTACATGCTAAGCTAGGCTTATATCCGTAAGTACTCCGGAATATCTTTGGAGTGGACCAGCCTGAATCCCATAGGGAGAAGAAAAAAGCCAATATACCCACTCCAAAGATATTCTTGGGTACTTATAGTCTAGCCTATAATCCTATAATTTTTCTAATTGTACTGGTCCAATCTACGAATCTAATACAATTTTCAGCCTAAATCATCTCTTCTAGCCTAAGTCTTTATCTTCACCGGTCTCATTGCATCTGAAGAATATATTGGCCCATCATGTAAGTGGGCCAACCCAGTAGAGAAAGTGGACTCTTTTGGGCCGGTTTTATGCCAACCTTGACTACATAAATGTGCACCACTAGCGTCCATGCAGACATCTCTTTTATTGTCCAAAAAAAAATAACTTTTAGCAGCAAACTAATCAGTTTGATGCAAGCAGAACCAGTATGGCAGGTCCTCTTCAAACATCTCGTGCTTCACCTCCAAATTCGATCAATGATGCACTGACCTTGTCTCTTGATTTTGTTTTTTTATTTTGTCCTTCAGTCTATCATTTTCCATAAATAGTTGATCAAGAAAGAGAAATGTAAAAGGGTGAAAATGAGAGGGGAGAGACATCTCTGCTCTCTGCATACTTTGTCTCAACTCAATCCGACTCCAACCTTGATGGCAAAGTCATGGTGAAGTTAGGTGAATAACCATGCATCTCGTGCGTATGTGACTCTGCACTAAGCTACTATAGGTGACTCCAGATTCAAGCAAACAAATCTCTTTGCGCAGTCTATTTTACTATCAAAAATTCTAAGCACCAATGACTCATAGGAAGTTGGCTCTAATGCTCGGTCGGATGCTCGAGAACTATCCATGGACGACATGACAACCCAAGCATGTAGTTGCTTTTAAGGGAGAATAGTCTCAATTTCTTGATCTTCAAGATAATCATGGTTGATTTGTGTTCCGCAATAAAAAATGGAAGTTGAAAAAAAGTATACACTCTATCTTGATGCAGACTGTAGGTTTTCGATATATAAACTAGGTCTCATTTGTGGGCAACATTTTGGTTCCTTGTTACTTGAGTCTTGTTGATGTCCTAAGCATGCCATCTAGACAATGCATCTACATCTTTGAACTTTAGTACCATATCTGAAAAAGCCAGATATACCATTAAACAATAAGCTCCCAACCCCTATCAATTACATCACAGAAGAATATAAATTTCAACTAGTGGAAAGTCTTGGAACGGCGAAGGCCAATCCTCGGAGAGACCATTGCCCTCCAACGCTAATAAACAAGAGAAAAAAAAGATATGGTTCAAAAAATATCGCACTTTTATTGGAAGACGAACGGTGCAGCTAATTGAGTAACTTTTTATATGCCGTATCACTCTGATGAATTTTTATGCCTGTCGTGTGAGGCACCGATGTAAATAAAAAGATAAACTTAGCACTCAAACCAACTTTTAACTCATACATGACGTGCGTAAGTATATATTCTATTGGCAAGCAGAGATAGAGATGATGAGGCTCATGCAAGCTAAAGTTCTATTTTTTTTTTCTAAGTATGTGAGGACGAGACATATACCAAATGCTGAGATAGCTTGTTGATCGATCCAATCACCATCTTTTTTTTTCTTTTTCTTTTTTTTGCTGCTTTGGCGGGTTTTTTATACAATGCGTGTACGAATACACCTAATAAAATCAAAAATTATAAGCTCGCGGAGTGTCTGTGGACTGTGGCAGCTCTCTTTCTTCTGATCAGAAGATGTACCCTAAGTGGTAGGCTATATAGGTAGCCATTCAATCAGCCGTCTTATTGGCTTTTCTAAATATATACTTGTTCTAAGAGGTTATTTTATTCTTCATCTATTTTGGCGGGTTCTTTATACAATGCATGTACGAATACACCTAATAAAATCAAAAATTACAAGTTCGCGGAGTGTCTGTGGCAGCTCTCTTTCTTCTGATCAGAAGATGTACCCTAAGTGGTAGGCTATATAAGTAGCTATTCAATCAGCCGTCTTATTGGCTTCTCTAAATATATACTTGCTCTAAGAGGTTATTTTATTCTCCATCATCATTTCTATTTTTCGGATCGGCATTATACATCTTAGAGGAAGATGGGCGATTGTATATGCTAGCTGTTACCCAAAAAAATCCTTTCAAATCCAACTCCATTGGCGGATTATGCGAGGGCGAACGCTTCCTGGCCTTTTCATGGTTAGTATTATTGTAGTGGAAGGAAGTGAAACCACGCCAAAAGACCACGTCAAATCCACGGACAGGGATTAGAAAATGGCGTGCAGAGCGTCACGGTGATGCCAAATGGACGGCGAAAGGAGGGGACGTTCTATTCGCATCCACATCACTTCATTGCTGGGGAGACAAACTTGGTACGAAAAATAGCTTCAAGGTCGCTCGTCAAAAAAGGAGACCGCTGCTTTACTACAAATTAATTTACACAGATTCTATGGATCGCAGCAACCTTTCTCTTGGTGCATGACAAGCTTTCCCTTGCAAGTAATTACCATTGTGAAGTAGAAAGCTCCTGAGTCCAACGGTACAATTTTGTAGTATGTTAATAAAATGACGCGGAAGGCTTTTGTGGCGACCCAAAATTTTACTTAAAATAGTTAGTCAAAATATATTATTTAATTTTTTTAATTTTATATAAATTATTTTTTGATACAACGGTTGCTCACGTAAAGAAAATGTGAATGACGGCTAAAAAAATCAGAAAACAATAGATCACTAGTGACAGTAGTATTAATGATATAACGAGACCAGTGTGGAGCAAAATGATGGTGGTAGAAGCTGTAAATATAGTAATGATGGCACTAATGAGGTAATGGTGCCACGGTGATTACAATGGTACAATAATAATAGTAATAATGGTGGAGGTGGTGACGATGAAGACAACAACGACAATGGTATAGTTGATAACGATTGAGGTGTGGTAGCCATGGAAATATAAGTTTTTTTGTTTTCTAAAACAAAATTTTGTAGTTTTATTTTTCTATTAGTAATAGAAATAGTTTTTAAAAAATAAAAATAGAATTAGACATATTTTCATATCAACTTTTCTAATTTTGTTTTTAAATTAAAAAATGCTAAATAATTACTGGTCTTTTTGGTGTCGAAAATCATTTCTGTGAGATGCGCTACATATTGGCAGATAAATATAAACAAAAAAAAAACTTATCGTGTGTTCTTTTACTAACTCAAGTAAGTTTCTCTGGTTATAAATACCAAAACTAATATTAGAATATCTAAATCTAAGTTCTTAGATTATCATAATTATCAGTATGTCAATATTTAATTCTGACACATTCATTGACATGTCAACGTATTTATAAAATTTTCTCTTTTTTTTGGTAAATAAAATTTTCTTCACTTGAAGAGACAAAATGGCCCTTATTGATATCATTAACCAAGCAATACAAACTGATATCTTCAACTGCTACCGGTGCAAATATTGGCATGAGTACATCGGAAATTCGACGGCCGCGGTAGTAATTGTTCACCCGCTTCAGCCTAACCCAACTCCTCTTCGGCAGCGTTTCTTTAATCTTTTTGCCGGTCTGACAAAAATTGTGCGAATTGGCCCAATTGGGCCATTTCTGATCAATCAAAAAACTGCAAAAAAAAAAAAAAAAAAAAAAAAAAAAAGGAGGATACGTTCCTCCCCTGCTTGATTTTCGAGCGATTGGGATAAGGCCACCCTAGCCATGGTCGGTGGTGCGAATGACCGGCAGCGATTGGAGATCCTTGAGGATACATTCTTTATTGCTCGAATCTAAGTTGACCCTAGTATGGAAATCCTAAACTACCTCAGTACCCGGACAGTAAATCAGCTCATTATCTCAGCCCTAGCTGGATTTTTTTTTAAAATTTGACCACTATTAATCTTCATTGAATTACTTAAATCATGTTTTAATCTGACCAATTGAGTTCATCTTGCTCGGTCCAACTCAGACAGTCGGGCACTGCCACTTGACTAATTTGACTTTGGAGCATGTAGCTGTTTCCCCAGTAGTATTTCAATTTTTGACTTTGCTTAGCTTCTAAGATGACGATGAAATTAATTGTATTTTAATGACATTAAAACAGACAAATCTGACTTGCTTACATGAAGGAGGATTTTGAAGCAAGAAGAGACGAGTAACTTGATGCTTGGAGGTATGTTTTCCGAATTTTGATAAAATAATAATTAGTTTATATTAAATATATTTGTTATATCTGTTTTATTCTTGGTTAAACGAGTTAGGTATGTTATTATTACAACAGTAAATCTTTTTAAATATGCTATGTGTTATGTTATGAAATTTGTTTCATATGTATGTATTCTCAGCACGGCTACGATCTGGCCCCGTCAATAGAGATTTTTCATTGGCCTTGTTGATTTGTAATTTGAGAAACTAATTTTTACACCAAGATACCGATGATTATAATAGTAGTATCTAACACTTTGTGCATTATATATCCGATCCATGCTACTGGATTACGTGGCCATAGCCTGACGTTGAATTTTTATACCAATTTACAAAAATAATAATAAATTTTAATAGAGATATATGTATTATTCGAAATTGATTTATTTTCCGTTAGCATCATGCTCTTTAACTATTATTTGACATATTTAGACCCTACTTTGTGGTGCTATGTTGCTTATTAGGCTAGTATAACTCATTATTTTTTTTATTTTTTTTTTAGATTTTGAATCAGTGCGCTATATCCTTTGAAGATATTCATTATTATTGGAACTCTAGTTTAGACTATTTAGACTAGTTTAATTACAACATCTTATTAGATTTAAATATTTTTATTTATGTTACTTTAAAATAATTAAATATAAAAATAATTTATTTTAAATTATAATTAAATTATATTTTAAAATATCAAAAAATAATATTATTTTGAGATTATAATAGATAACCTAAAAGTCCACCTATGGTCTCCATGCACACTTGCAGAGTAAGTGACAAAAATACCCTCGCACTATCCGATCATGCCTCTCCCAGAATTCGCGGCGGCCGGTCCAACAATAGTAGAAATTATTGATATCCCGATGGGAAATTTCAAGAGAATCCCGAGCGATACGCAATTATTTATTTCTCATTAAATGTCATATTTTACACCAAATAAATTATTCATATATCAATTATAGCAGCAAAATTCACTACAAGTCCAATGAAGATAGGAGATACCCGTCAGCGAGGGCAACTGTGTAAAGGACCATGGACCATTCTTTGCCAAGCAAGCAACATGTCTCCTTCGCGTAGGAAAATACTTTTGGTGACAAGGTCAATTTTGATGGCTCGATTTTAGATGGCAGAGATAGAAAGGGAGCCGATTTTATCATCAGATACTCTGGAGCGAGGATCTTGATAGTTGGAGGTGGTCAGTTATTTAATACCTCAATCTCTGATGTGAAGTTGAAGGCTATATAGGCTGGTTTCTGATATGCGCGACGTGTTTTGCAGGCCAGCTCCATTCCAATGAAGAAAAATTTAGCCATAGTGATTGGATGGATTTAGAGGAATCCGACCTGAATGGGGTCGGATCACTCTCTGACTCGAGACATTCGGAAGATGGACAGTGTTGGAGTGGCCTTCCAGACCAAATACGTGTATAGAGAGGCAAACGAAACCCCGGACTAGGTTGCAGCTTATGTGGCCAATCACGCGGGAGGTATGCTGTGGAATGAGGGAAAGTTATCTAGGACACTCGGAAACATTTTGTTTTTTTGATTATATTAAGTATATTTGTACTTGAGTGATATGTACTGCCTGCTTGAAAAAAAAAAAAAAAAAAGAAATGCTTTGGTCATTATTCTTGGGATCTTGAGATTTTTTAACCTAGCATAAGTGCAACCAATTAGATCAAAATATATTACCCATGAGATCAAAAAGTGACGGGCAATAAAGAAGATAACGCAATCAGCTATCCTATTTACCTTACCATCTCTCACCCTTCTTTGTATGTGTGTGTGTATATATATATATATTTATTTTTTCCGTTGTCGTAGGGCAGCTTGCGGCCTGCGTTTCACCCGTCCCGCTGGTGCGCTGCGCCGTTTCCCCACCCCGCCTTGATTTGACCTCGCTATTAACCCCATTTGACTGCTGCCTCGAATCCGAATAGATTTTAGATGGCCCGCTTCCAGATTCGCGGATTCCACACCACGTTCCAATCCAGCACAACCCCCGCCACTTCCCCATTCCGTTCCGTCCACGTGTCCTCCACTATCCGCCGCATAAACTTTTTTATAAACCCTCTCGCTGGCTTGATTTAATATAAAACGCACGGTGGATCTGAGATCTCGTACAGAAATTTGCAGACGAACGTCCGATTAAAGTAAGCTATTTCGTACTGGTGACCTGTTTTCCTCACCTAACCGGTTAGCTAGCCGTGCTTTCCACTGGCTAGTCCGGTCACCGCCCGTTCGAAATCCCGGGTGGAACGTGCACGTGGAGTGAATTTGGCGTGAATTTCGAGCGAGTTCCATTTCAACCTCAGAGTAAAACAGACGACGGGAGGTTAGAAATACAAATTTGTTATTTGTATTTCATTTCATCAACGTGTCATTTCATTTCGTCCTCATTTTTGGGGACTTGTTCGGGAGAAGCCAAAGGTAGAGGCCGCGCCCTGCTCTTCCCTCTCTTCGCCTTGAAGACTCCTCGTCACCGAACTTCTCGAAGCTTCTCCACCTCCGTCTCGTCTCCGTCTGATGGAAGCCCTTCCGGCTTCCCGGAACCCTAACCCCGATCGCCGATCTCTCGAGAGCCTCCTGGTCTCCGGCGCCGTTGGCCGGTTCTACTCCTCCTCCGATCGGTGAAACGATCCAGCTTTCTTGCTTTCCTTCTTGTCAGTATCCTCCGTGGTTTCTTCTCAGCTAAAATATCTTCATGAGCTTCTGGAAATCGGTAAGCATCCGGTCTTTTTTTTAAAAAAATAATAAAACCTTTCAAGTCTTATGTTGTGGTTTCGATTCTGTGGGAAAATCTTCTCTTCCGGATCGTTCGGCTTTTTATGAATTTCTCTTGTTTTTTGTGGGAGAAAAGAAAAACGAAAAATAAAGAGATTAGCAGTTGCTGCTGCCTCTTTACTTTTGGAAGTTCCATATCTGTAAAGATTTATCCGATTCTCACCCACTTCGATAGCTTCTTCCTTCTAAATTCCAACAATAATCCCATCTTTATCACCTTTACAACAACTTACGCACTAGATCTTAATCGTTATCCTTTTTTACATTCATTTCTCCCCCATTACCCCAAGGAATTTCCTTAAATATATCCACCTTCTAAAATAGTGCAATTTTGGGTTATAAAATGAAGGCAGGGCTGCGGAGAACCGAAGTATGTGCGGTGGTCCGGAGCGCCTGAAAACCTCGCCGTTTCCATCTCCGTTTCAGTCTCCGTTTACCTCCCAAGACAATATTAATAACTCCTCCTCCTTACCATCGTTCGATATGAAGCATCTAACGATCGAGACCGGGGACAACTTCTCGAGCCTCCTCGAGCTAGCCGCCAACAACGATGCGGACGGCTTCAAGAGATCCGTCGACGAGGAGCCCTCCGCCGTCGACGAGATCGGCCTCTGGTATGGCCGCAAGAAGGGCTCCAACCGGATGGTGCTCGAGCCCCGGACGCCCCTCATGGTCGCCGCCACCTACGGCAGCATCGAAGTGCTTAGATTAATCCTCAGCCTCTCTTCCGTTGATGTCAACCGCTGCTGCGGACCCGACAAGACCACTGCTCTCCACTGCGCCGCCTCCAGCGGCTTGGCGAACGCCGTCGACGCTGTGAAGTTGTTGCTCTCTGCTGGCGCCGATGCTAACTTGGTCGATGCCAATGGCCACCGCCCCGCCGATGTGATCTCGGTCCCTCCCAAGCTATGTGAATTCAAGCTCGCCCTCGAAGAGCTCCTGGGTGGCTCCGGTGGTGACCCCCGGTGTATCCTCCGTGTGTCGACCAGCCCATCGAGCTCCAATTCGCCGCCGTTATCCCTGTCTCCCGTCGAAGGTGGATCGCCTTCGTCCGATGATTCATCCGCCTCCCCGACAGCCGGAAAGTTTCACGACCATCCCCCAGTTTCGCCGGCGGCGGCGGCGTCGGAGAAGAAAGAGTACCCGGTGGACCCCTCCCTCCCGGACATCAAGAACAGCATCTACGCCACCGATGAGTTCCGGATGTTCTCTTTCAAGATCCGACCTTGCTCCCGGGCTTACTCCCATGATTGGACGGAGTGCCCCTTCGTTCACCCCGGGGAGAATGCTCGCCGGAGGGATCCGAGGAAGTATCATTATAGCTGTGTTCCTTGCCCGGACTTCCGGAAAGGCGCATGCAGGAGGGGGGACATGTGCGAATATGCCCACGGCGTGTTCGAGTGCTGGCTCCACCCGGCGCAGTATCGCACGAGGCTGTGCAAGGATGGTCCCAGCTGCACTCGCCGGGTCTGCTTCTTTGCTCACACGAACGAGGAGCTCCGTCCTCTATATGTTTCGACCGGCTCTACCGTGCCGTCTCCTCGGTCCTCTGCATCGGCGGCGATGGAAATGGCGGCGGCGATGAGCCTCTTACAGGGGTCCCCGTCTTCGGTTTCGGTGATGTCGCCGACCCCATTTACGCCTACTATGTCCCCGTCGAGCAACGGCGGAGGACACTCTTCTCTGGCCTGGCCGCAGCCAAACGTCCCTGTGCTGCATCTTCCAGGGAGCAATCTCCAGTCTAGCAGGCTTCGTACTTCTCTCAGTGCGAGAGACATGGCTGTAGATGAATTGTTGATGCTATCGGAGCTTGAACCACAGCAGCAGCAGCAACTCAACGATTTCTACTTTCCATCCAGCCCAGCTCGCCTCGGCTCGCCTTTAGCTGGGAACCGGCCTGGTCGTCCTAAAACCCTGGTACCATCCAACCTCGACGACCTCTTCTCTGCGGAGATCTCCTCATCCCCGAGGTACAATTCTGACCAGGGAGCTGTGTTCTCGCCGACCCACAAGTCAGCTGTTTTCAATCAGTTCCAGCAGCAGCAGCAGCAGCAGAGCCTGCTGTCACCCATCAAGACGAACGGCGTCTTCTCCCCGAAGGCCGTGGATCCCCAGCAGGCTCTGCTGCAGGCCTCGTTGGGCGTTGCCTCATCCCCAGGCCGGATGTCTCCCCGCGGCATGGAGCCGGTCTCCCCTATGAGCTCCCGCCTCGCAGCTCTCGCCCAGCGGGAGAAGCTCCAGCAGCAGCTGCGCAGCCTCGGCTCCAGCAACTCTGTTCCTTCCATGGTGGGTTCGCCGGCGAATTCTTCTTGGTCCAAGTGGGGATCCCCATCCGGGAAGGTAGACTGGGGTGTGAACGGCGACGAGCTTGGCCGATACAGGAGCTCGTCTTCCTTCGAGCTCGGTGGTTCCACCAGTGGTGAGGAGCCTGATGTCTCCTGGGTCCACTCACTGGTGAACCCACCGGAGTTGAAGGACAAGCACGAGGCCAATACTTCGGCAAGCAATGGTGGCGGCGCGGCTGATGCTTCCAATTCAAGCACTCAAATGGATGGATCGGATCACGCAGTTCTTGGGGCCTGGCTGGAGCAGATGCAGCTCGATCAGCTCGTCGCCTAGGTAAACGAAAACTGAAACTCCTTACCGAGCCCCTCAAAAGATCGACAGCACTACTAATAGATTACTTGCGAATCATATTTTCCAATTTGGTTTTGTTGGCAGCAAGGCGGGGGATGACGGTGGTTGGTTAAAAATTCAGTCAAACAAAAAAAGATTCAATTTTGGAAGAAATTTGTTATTGCTTCAAGAGTTTCGGACAGGTGAACTCGGAGAGAAATTTGAACTCCGGGTTTGTTTGAAGCCACACCCTGGTAAACATCTCCCTTACTGATTTCCATTTTTTTGGGGTCTTTCTTCCTCTTCTCAGAAACTCCAGTTTACCCTGGATTGTAACTCTTTTAGTTTCCGTCCCGTTTAACCAATCTATTTGTTAATTATATATCATATATTTGAAGAACTATCTTAGTTAACTGGTGCCAAGTAACTGAAGAAGAAGCACAGGAGAGAGCTTTCCCTTTGACCCGGTCCACTTTTGGGAAGGACATGGTGGGAGTGGGAGAAAAAAAAAAGGGGAATATATTGAGTCGGGCTGACGTGGCCCACTTTGGAGTTTGGAGGGATGAATTATTTGGATTTCTATTGTATATTGGGCAGGTGGAAAGTTTGGTACTTACGTTTTATCTATCATGTATACATTGATTCAAAACTCAATCGCTGTTATTTCATCTATTATATAAATATATATTTTTTTATGTCATCTCTCACCGTCCGTGATCCGTGATCCGTGATCCGTGATCGATGCTCCTCCTCCTTTCTTGATATGCCTTTGTATCGGCCGCCTCATTTTCCCCGTCTTTTGGGCTATGACGTGCTTGCCTTTGATTCGTGCAATTTAATCAGGCATGGGAATCCGTGGGAGGGAGATGGATCGCAGTACGAGAGGAGGGTCGGTTCTTTAGATTTGGACCCAAGTGGGGGGGAGGGATGAGGCATATTAGATTCTTGTCTACTTTTTTCGAGGCTCTCATGTGGGGGATTCTTTCTAGGTTATTGGAGATCGCAGGTGTTGTAGGACCGGAGGGCTGAAGCCCACCAACTACTTGCACTTTGGCTCCCAGTGGAAAATTATATGGAATCGCCTCTACCTTGTATGGGGAACTGGGCTAGGTTTTGGTAGGACTGGTTGTGTTGTTTAGCTAAATGCCCTTGTTTGAAGGCTTGCAGCTGCAAGCAATAAAATACTTTAATGAATTTATTGTTAATTAGATGTAGTTTGTGTCTATTTTTTAATCATTCTGATTGCGTTTTATGCTGTAGATACGGTTGTGTGTTGAGCTGCTTTTGAAATCAGAAGTTTTGAATAGTTGGTACATGAGGGGTGTATGGGTTATTTAATTAGTTGGATATGGTGGCCTGATGGCCTGTTTTCTTGACCCTCAAGACAGATGTGTGGATTGGGTATCCAAGTGTGGTGGTTCAAGATTCTGCTGTCTAGTTGCCTGAGGATTGGGTTACAAGCAGGACTTCTCTGTGATGGGGAATATGAGGCTGGAGCGGTGCTTGTTTGGATGGTGTCTTGACATCAATTTTGACACAGGATTTGGGAGCAGCTAATCTATCTGTGAATTGTGGTTGTGGGTCAAGGATCAAATGGTGGGTCGGCGAGGATTCTAGGCGTGTAGGTGGGTGATGATTTGTGTGGGGTGTGTTGGTGGAATGGCAGTGCAGTGAATTTTTTGTTTGTTTGTTGAGGTGCGAATTTTATGTAAGCATTGGATTTTTATTCCATAAGAATTGATGTCAACATAGGAAACATAGGATCGTGCTTCATGGTCATGGTCATTTGATTTATTCCAAGAGTTATTTGAGTTGTCTTCAGAGGAATTCCTCTCTGTGGTTAGATTTTGTGGTTCCCAATCCTACCATTAAGAATTGATGTCAACGTAGGAAACATAGGATCGTGCTTCATGGTCGTGGTGATTTTATTTGTTCGAAGAGTGATTGAATTGTCTTTGGTGGAATTCCTTTCTGTGGTTAGATTTGGGGGAATCTCTCTGGGGTTAAATTTTGTGGTTCCCAATCCTGCTATTTGGTTTCATTTGGTTTGTACTTGGAATGCATGGTCGGTTGAAATTAAATTAGGTTTTAATTGGGAAAATGACTGTTGGTGCCACATGCCACATGATCGTAGTTAGACCCTGATCTGGATTCTATGGAAGGGAACAAAGTTAGGTATTATTATTTAAGAAGAAAGCTGTTTTGAGTCTAATGTCATCATGTGCGCGCCGCATGGTATGGATATCAAGTTATGAAGTATATGTGCATTATGGGAATCAATAGAGTTGTCGGAACCTGATGTTTAATCATCTATATAGGTCCATAATTTGAACTTTTAGCATTAGAGAGTTTGGTGGTGGGGCACGCAAATACTATAGAATTATGTTAATTTCTCTTTTTATAAAGGGTGATTCGGCCATGGTGATTGGCTTGATCTAGGAGGTATCGGTGGTGCGAATGGGTGCTATTCTTTACTTGGGGATATTTGGGCCATAGTGGTTGGAGATGTTATCTTCCAGGCCAAGTTTATATATACAGAGAGGTCAGTAAAGCTGCAGATTAGGTGACTTCGTTTATAGCCGAGACGGAGAAGAGAGAGAGTTGTTGTATTTTGATTTTTTTTGAATGTATTCTCATTAGTTGTAGCAAAAAATAATAATAATTATTATATATCCAACAATAATATACTTGATTTTAATGTATTCTATGGAAAACATGATATCTGCTTCAAATCCAATCTATGCTCAAGAAAAATGATTATTTCAGCATAAATATACTAGTTGTGAGTATGCCCAACGATCATTCAAGGAGAAACATACTAACTTTATAAATATTATATATATATATATATATATATATATATATATATATATATATATATATATATAAGGTTTATTTACGGATCAGTAGGTGATTTTTTTTTTCAATTTTTTTTTTTGTTGTCGATGAGAATGAAGAGCCGGAGCCATCCCATAATCTAAAGGCTGGGCAGCTGAGTCTATTGCTTGGGGACCAGGTCTCTGTCTTCTACGAAAATTCTGCCAAGGCCAAAATTCTTGTAGGATAACCACCATTATCAAGCTTGGAACACTGACCCCTTGCTTTTAGGCGAGAGGGTGTAACCAGTGATCTGAAGTTCAGGTCACTATAGAACGTGAAAGTGATTGCGGGAAGATTGCTGGTTGAAAGGAATTTAGCGTTCCTGTTTTGACTGGCAGATGGTGACTGCACCCTCTTTGTAGATTTGGGAATATCACGAAGGCATCTGAATTTATCTGATAAGATAATATGTCGACATTGAATTGACCTCTCCTATGTCGGGAATTTTCCAAAGAGAGATGGTCGAGGCCGTATCTAAATGTAATACACCAGGCTTTTCGGTGATTGTCGGAAGTCGGCAGGTGACTTTTAGGTCAATCTTATGCTAGGTTGGAACAATTGGTGTACTTGGTATGTGGGTAGCTCAATTTCAATTACTAATGCGCTTAGGCCTTGATTCGGTAGCCGTTAAACTAGGGTTAACCGGGTTGATACCCGAGTAGTCAATTTTTAGGGTCAAATTACTAAACCAAGCTAGACTTCTCAATGCAGCTGGTTTCTCTCTTGATGTTTGGAGACTCTCTCTCTCTCTCTCTCTCGCGCGCACACACAAAGACTAAGGGGCTCTTGACACGAGCTTCATGTACGGATAACTTCTAACCTTGATTTCATACTGGTGTCATACTAGTACAATATCGATATGAGTATTGAATCAGCACGGTATGATATGTTTCGTACCATACCATTCGATTCGGACCGATATGATATATCATGCTTCTAACAGTGCATTAGTAATTTGGTGGAGAATGCTCGGAAACAAAATAAGGTGTGAGGAAATAGGAAAGAGGTTGTGCGCTTGGTGGTCCTGTGTGGATATTGGCATGTTGTTGGTTGCATACTTGGCCTACTCTCCTCCTTCCGGATCTCCTTACCTGTTCTGATTTTGAGTTGGTTGTTGGAGACGAATGGAAGGATTGGCCCATCTGCTTCCCTTTAACCAAAAATGCTATCGTTTGGTGCATGATGTGTGCTCCTCAACCAACAATGCTTGCATGGAGGTGGGCACTTGCACCCACATAAGGTAAGAGGCAATTAATTAGCCTACACCCTGCACTTTGGACTCAAAAAGTTTCCTTGCACCCAAAGGAAGAAGGAAAAATTTTCTCCTCTTTTGCCACCGGATCTTTACTGGTTTGACATCAACTAATTCTGAAGTAGATTTTAGAATAAGTGCCGACAAAATTGACTCGAGAAGAAAGGAGCAATTCATGAACAAATAATTTTCCATCAGTAGATGGAAAGCTTGGAGTTATACTTTTCATCACGCACCGACTTGCGAATTTTGTCATCCATGTTGCTGAATCAAGGAAGCATCAAAAAGGCAGTAGTCGGAGGATGGTTGGTATTTAATTGGATGAAATAGTTGAAACTAAATTTTCAGCATTTATCATGCGAAATGAAGAAGATAAACCAAGGTTGATGGACAAGCTTCCTATCTATTTATCTTTGATATTTATCTTTGCACGAAGTCAGAAAGTTTTGAGAGACATTCCCGTAGACTTTCTAATCTTTTAACTTGAATTACAAGGGTTAAGAATAAAAAGAGGATCATCGGGGGATTCGTTTTTCGTAAAAATATGGCTTAATGTTGTAGAATCCAATTATTCTTCCTAAAACGAACAGGCCAAATTCTTTTACAGTCATATGTGAAGTCACTCTAGCTTGTATGATAATTGCAAATTGTAGTTACAATGACACAAGAATTCATCATCTTTTCCTACTCTTTGATTGCCCTGATTGATCAATATAATATTGATTAAATCAAGAGGGCTTCTGATGGAGGGCTATCTTGTAAGACAGCAGCAGGTAATCTAGTTTACTTTGTTATTGTGCAAGATGAAAAAAAAAATGACTTTTTTTCTTTCTAAAAACAAAATAAAAAAATATAGAAATATGCATTCTGACCTTTTCTTTGCAATTCCGAAGCTTGTTCTAATTGATTGGCGTGGGGATGCCTCGGTGGCTTCTTGCGTTTGGGGCCATCGTGTTGGGCCCATCCCATGGTTTTTGTTATGTTTTTGATATATCAAATGATTAAACACACTAAAATTGCAAATGTTAAAAAGAACAAATTATCTTAGAAGAAAGAAAATATACAATATTTCATTTGATCAGAGTTCCTACATCATTCAGATACTTTATAAAATAACTAAGAAAAATCGATACATACTCTAACATAGGTCAAACTGTCGCACCTGGAATATATTTTTTTCTTTCTTTTATAAAATATAGTACAATAATGTAACAAATTATAATAAATGGAAGACTTCAATAATCAAATTTTTATTATAAATTAAGCAATTTAATTCTGGTCAAGCAAAACCTATCATTATTAATATTGACATCTATATGATAAACAGAGAACTCTATACGAGTCTCCATAAAAAAAAAACTTCTGTTATTAATGCCAACATCGCGGATATTGTTATTATTTTTGCGCATCATTTTTTCTCCTTTTGTTCCATATATTCTCAAAATACAATAGAATAATATTACAAATATATTAAAATATTTGCAAAAGAAGAGAAAAAGAGAGAGAATAATGATTTTATATTTTCTGTTTTATCATAATGGTACATCTCAGGGGTTATATATACTTGTGTACATACTTTATATAAAGAAAATAATATAGGCCGATATAGATCACCCTAGCAAAAAAAAAAAGAGAGGACATAATAACAAAACAAATATTTTATGAGAGTATACATATAAATATCAATTTTAGAAGAATATTTATTTAAAATTTAATATTTAGAAAGATATTCATGCAAAAAAAAATTATTTATATTACCATGTAAAAGATCAAATGGATCAGACTAAGCCCATTTCGGGGGCGGTCGCTGGGTTAGGCCCATTTCATTTTGTAGCCCATGACGCGAGCGAACCGGGCCATATGATTGTCAGTCCAACCAAATCTTCGTTATTTTTCCACCCCACTGAGAGAGAGAGAGGTGTAATTTATAAAAAACAGGGAGTGGCTATTATCATTCGCTGGCTTTTTAAAGGGGGCGAGGTTGGAGTAGGGTTTGGGGCTGGCCTTTCTCGCCGGCGCCCCCGTTTTCTCTTGGTTCGGCAGGTCCGGCTCCGAAACCCTACGTTCCAATCTTTCTCTTCTCTTCTCCTTCTTTTCGTTAGCTACTGGAATTCTACTGGAATTCCCATTCAATGTGTAAAGGAGGGCCTTTACAATCCCGGATCACCTCTCTGGGTGTTAATCCGACACCCAGAAGGCCGAAAGCGATGATGGGAACTCCATCCTTGAGGCGTTTAACTCCATCCTTGAGGCGTTTCTTGGATTTTTATTTTTTTCTTCTATGTTTGGGGATGCTTGATGACGATTGTTTTGTTGGAGTTTGCAATTAAGGCCTAAATTGTCTCTTGGTGCAGTTTTTCGATCTATATATATAAATTGTTAGAGTAGTACTTTGTTACATTTCGGTTGTTGGATTACTTTTTGATATACATCTGGTTGGTTAGTTTGGTTTTTGGATCTTATCAAATTAAAACTTTTGATAGACTTGTGCGCAAGTAAAAGATAACTTTTTGGTTGTAGTATTTTCTCATGTTGTTTTCTTGTCTTCTCCCCTCCAGTTAACTAATAGTGGGCCTTCATAATCCCAGATAAATTTGCTCAAGTGTTTTTCTGATTCATGGAAGGCCAAAAGTGATGATGGGGGTTTCGCTGATAGCACCTTCTTGTTCTCTGTGGAGGTGTTTCATTAGTAACTTGCCATACATTACCATCATTTTTCCTTTGTCTCTAGTGAGAAAAGAGAAATTCGAGACAAAATTTTGCTGGAAGTCATTGTTTGTTATATTTGTTGCTTCATTTTCATTTAGAAGTATGTCCAGCATTTTACTTATTGTTTTTGAAAAAACACTTGTATCCCTCTATCTATTTTGCCATGTTCCCTGTAAACCATGTCACCAGATTCTCACGATTACTGAATTTCAGTAATGATTTTGTGTTGCTTTAGATGTTGGAAACCAATTGAGTATTTCTTTTATTTGTTAGATATTTTATTTTCTCTGGTTATACCTTTTCTATTTCCACTGCTATGCTTTGTTCCAAATGTTATTTCCTTGCAGAAGCTATGAACATCAGCATGGATTTTTAGATAGCAATGCTATATTCTTGCATTTTCCTTGATCTGCCCGTATGAACAACAATCTAGATTTTTAATCTATGTGGCAATACTATATTCTAGCATATTGACTCTATTGGTATTATTTTGGGACATACTCTAGACATCCATAATAATGGTCTTAGGTTTGCAGGCATCTTATATGTTGCTGATCATATTCAAAGGTGTGTATAGTATATACCTTCATTTTAGGTCTTCTATCATTAATTTGGTTATTTTAGGTGCGTTTAATATAACCAAATTTATCTCTCACTTTAATAAGTAGGGATCATCAAGAAGTGTTTATGTCCATGGTTGTATCATGGCAGATGTTGAAACTAAGTCAACCTGCCCAATGCTTGTGATTTGTGCATTTTTTTGCTAGAGAACATCTCATGAATATGAGGATATAATTGAAATTGCCAACAAGTGGGGGATGTAATGGCATTCCTGGCCTAAACAAGGCAAGGCCTGCCACTTCATTATGTACACACCACACTTGTGGCTGATGGAAGGAAGAAGCCATGCGCCATTGTTTTATCCGTGGACTTGATTGCAAACTAGTCTTGGCTGGACTCAAACGTGGTAGCTGAATGCAAAGATATAGATATGGTCCTGAAGTTGGTGCATCATCCTGCAGGTATTTCTCAGGTGTTCGCCACTGAGAATTTTGGACGGAGGTAAAATGTTGTATGGGTTTTGCTTACATCATTTGTTCGTTAATGTCATGGGATCCGTAAATTACTTGCGAACATCCCCTATTGAAAAGATTTTGTTTTTGTGTCCGTTCTAATGGGAGTTGGAACGAAGCAGAAGGTATGATATCTCCGTGTCAGGCAATATTTTGTTCTTTATGTGGTTTGGGCTGATAACTTTGCTTGGCTGTGGACTTCATCCGTTTTGTATTTATTTCAGTTCCAAGTTATATATATATATATATATATATATTAGAAGCATAATCATCTGAATAGAGAATTTTCCTAAGGTACGGAAGAAAACTAGAAGCAGTATTCTAAAGGATGCGCGGTTGATCACATTACTTGTATCCCAGTCGGCTCCACTGTTGCTCCCTAAATATCCACCAAGAGTTTGAGCACGAGAGAAAAATTCTGGCCTCTCTTCTATCTATGGCTATTAGAAGTCCTAGATGTACGAAGAAAGTTGTTCCTCTATTCAATCTCTCTAGCATCTCCAAGAGATTGGACTTGCTGATGGTCATTTTCTTTGTCGATGGTCATCGAGCACGCTATCCTCGTTACTCTGCTTATAATATTTAGTGGCACACCTGTTCTATGGCTGCATGTTAGTTACAGATAGTGTGTCTCGTGTTATCAACGGTACTCTCTCTCTCTCTCTCTCTCTCTCTCTCTCTCTCTCTATATATATATATATATATATATATATATCAACATTTGCTATAGGAGTGAATTGTGAAGTGGATTTTAGACCATAGTTTCACACGCTAATCTGAATGATGTCTGTTGCATGACGGGGTGGAATGGTAACGAATTCATTCATGATAAAGTATTGCCTTTTCTCGGTACCCAGCCTGATGTCGAGGTGCGCGCAAAAGCAAGCATTAATCCGCATGTTTATAGGTGCACACAGATATTATCTCTGTGCCACATTGCGTATAAGACGCAAGTATCAATCATATATTATGAGGAATTTTGAAATTATATAATCTTTAATTTTGTCCCCAATCCATCAATGCTGGGAGGTCCGCTGGTGCCGATATCCTCCTCCTTGGTCCTCTATTTGGCTCTCTCCACCTTCGCCGTCTCTTAATCCTAATTACTTGTCCTAATTTCAACTTAAAGCATACTCGACATAAAAGCTTGATTGAGCTCATGTAGGCAAGGCTCAGTTAAAAGGCAGGCAGCACTCGCCCTAACCTGCCACCCTCATTCAAAAATCCACCACCAAGTTTGAATTGATAATAATGGGGTACATTACCATAACTCCTGTCAATCCCACTTATATTTATCAAATGTTTTAGGTTCCGGCTTAGCGACTTGATCTGCTTAATTTTGATTGACTAATTTAACTAAGCTAGTTGGTTGACAAGACTATGATATCAACCTGAAAATTATAACCGAGCACCACCCAATAAAAATTTTATGCAGTCGCATGTAAATTTACACCTACAAAATGTTATATAAACAATGTTAATAAAATGGGGATTATCAAATAATTGGCCATTTAAATACGTTCGGCCAGGTTTAACTGTATCGAGTCAGCTTAACATGCTAGTCGTGCACCTCATGTACAACCCAACTTGAAACAAAGGATTTGAGTTTTGACCTGTTTACCGAATGAATTTGGTTCTGATTCACAAATCTCAGATTATTTGTGTCAACCAAACATGAAAATGAACCACCTTGAGGATAAATCAAGCTAATCTAAAATACCCTTCATGATGATGTTTGAACCACCGTGACCAATAGTTTCTTAATTGACTTCAAGGTAGCCTTGTGAATGATGGTGATTTTTGGCAAACTAATGTGGAGAATGCTCTGCTTTTGCTGCTTTGCCATGATATTTAGTAGGTAGGTAACGACTGAAAGCAAATTTCCGGTGAACTAACAAGGATAATAAGTGGTGTAATATGACTAAAATGACTAAAATTTCCAGTGCTTTAGAATTGTCACAATGAGTAAGGTTGAAGAAAGACAATTTCTTTCTAATCCAAAAACAAAACTTCAGTGCAGACCTCTCATACATGTTCTACTCGAAATAAGTTATCCTCCCATTTCATACCAATCTACTTGTGATAGAGGTAGACAATGGAGAATATGAAGAAGGCAGCCATCTGCAAGGAGGAAAATAAAACCTTTCAGGGGATCTATTTTCATCAAATTAAAACTGATGATTGGTTTTAAAAACATCTAGGATGACAATGCTTTAAGATATAGTTAAGGACTTTTTTTTTTGGGTTCTGACTACTGAAGTCCCTCATCTGGTATATCAAATCTCAGAGACTGTCCATACTGGCCATAATTAGAAAGTGATTCAGATTTTGCAGCAATGCTCATCATGCAGTAGTATTATGGACTTCCAAAATTTTCTATAAAACATGTTGGGCATGTATTTCACAAGAACACTTACAGTGGAAAATGATGCCCCATAGTATGGATAGGCAGTTGTTATAAACCTCTCATACTCATTGTGTCTGAAAGGACGAACTGGAATCTGCCAAGTTAAAAGTTCAAAGACAATTCAATGTAATTAGACAGGTATTAACCAGAATAAGTACGATTGATATGCCGCAAGAGTTCCTCTTTAATCGGACAATAAGTAAAGGAGATTGCCACAGTGATTTTATGCATTTTGGTGACTTAGTTCATTGTTTTCTTGAAGCAACCAGTGGTCCAGTTTCCACAACTTCGTTCTTTTCAGTAAAGAACAAAGTAATGCAATGAGACGTCCATAGGTGGTCTCACCTAAATAGGACCAAATGGCCACGAACTGCATTGGTCGACCAGAACAAAAAAGATAGAGTCTATGGACAACAAAAAATAATAAGGCAAAGTATCATCCAAAGGTCCCTCAAATCATATGCTTTGACGTGAAAAATGTCCCTTTCCTAAAGCTTCACCAAATATTCGAGCTCCACTTGTATACCTATATACAGTAAAAGCTATGTACTTGCTAGAAACCAAAATACAGATAAACAGAATATTGGATCAGAAGAAAAGACGGACGTCATTATGCACTAATCTGAAAAATTCTCGCTAAACCTTCATCTTGTTATAGTGAAGCAGAGGGTTTAGCAATATCATCCTCCATAGGACAGAGCATTTCTTTTTCACAGGGCCTCATCTTTTTCTTTGCTAGGTCGCATCTTGAATGGGTAAACAGAGAGTATATGTGATCCCTGATACAAGTTGTGTAAAACATATCTAGACTCTGTTGGGAAAGATTTTCTATCAAATAAACGGCAATAAATACGGAAAAGAATCGACGATGAGATTAACAAGGTGCCCGATCATTTAAACCTAAAGGTCCCCGACCCCACAAGGGAACTCAAAGATTAAGCATGGAAATTGTTAGCCCACAGTCTGCAGATTTAAGTGCCCATAATGTTCATCCTACAATGTAACTATTACTTGCATTAACATAAAAGCACCCAACCCACTTAAAACAAACCAATTTACCATTATTCAATTGTCTCAAGTCCAACCTAGAAAAGGTAATATGCTATCAGCATGTTCAATTGTCACTAAATCCAATCCCATCTAGCTGCAAAGTACTTTAACAGGTCACCTTTGGCTGCTTCCCGGCAAAAGCAACTAAACATCTTAATGTTAAAGAGAGAATTATCACCCTACATGGGACACTTATCTCAAAAGCCCCTTGTGAAGACCATTAAGAAGGATGGTGAAGAAAGTGTTGAAAACAAATTATAAACCGGTAAATGGAGACTTTATGCTCATAAATATATTAAAAAAATGATTTTAATTTATCATTTTCTGTACCAGTTTTGATACCTTAGTAACCTACAAGAAGAGTACATGGTTTTCCTTCGTTAGCAGGCATATGCATATGTGTTGCAAGAAGGGCCATCCAACTTTTTGTAGTTGCTATAATATTAGTGCAAATAAATTCATAATTAATCTATAGTAGCTGTAATTTACAATTGCAGCTTAAGTGAAGAATTAATGACTAAAAAGCTCCGATATGAGAAAGTATTTTGTTGGAATGTAAAATCATGCAGACATAACAAACCTGCTTTGACAGAGAGAGGCTTGTGTATCCAAGCCTTTGGTACTCCACCTTAAATTGGAAAACACCATAAACATCAGGAACCTTAAAGGATGTTGAATAAAGACCCTGTCACAAGGAATAATCAATATTCAGTAAAAAAAACCCTGCAAGATCATTCATGAGGACATGTAATATAACATAAGCCTCGTACACACCTTCTGGTCATGGGACAAAGTCTTCAAAACATAAGGACTCATCATGTAGAACTGAACTTGAACATCATCTGCTACATAAGGTTTCCAGCTTGTTCCAGACCATTCGTAGATCTCAACCGAGTAATCCTTCAACCAGATAAAAGAAGTCAGAACACCAAAGGGGGAATACTCCTCAATCTGTTATTTAGTTAAACTCTTGCATGATTGGGAAGCAATTACCAAGTCATCATTGATGCGGTACATTGCAGGCTCCGTTGTTTCTCCTACTTTGTGGTGCCTGACATTCACAGCCTAGGAAAAAATCCATCCATGAATCATAAAAAGCTCTTTAATTTTTTAGCACCAGATATTGGAGTTCAAATCAAGAAAGAAAAAAATCGTCAAGAAAGCACTTGTTAAAATGGTTCACCTTGAGATGACCCCTTTCATGGAAGACCCATTTACTGATTTCAGTCACAAACTGCTCATTTCCAGACTTTTCATACCTGCAGCATCAAGGAAAAATTCCTACGTCTCCTTTTTTGAACAAAAGACATCACGAGTACGAAAACTCCATATGAAGAATAAATAAAGGATAGGCTGTTGTTGCAATTAACTTTTTGAACCTATACATACACAGATTTCTTTCATGAAAGCAGATGTATATGAAAAGTATCAGGCAAAGTTATGATTAAACTGAGGAGACTGGAAGTCAAATGGTCACAGATCCCGTCGAAATTACCAGTTCAGGGCATGCTTGGATAATCCAACAAGATTAGGCTGAAAATCCTGTGGGAATTGAGCATGTTAGCCCATCTAGCTTGCATTTTCTAAGATTCTGTCTAAACCCAACTCAGATCCTAGCCTTTGGGCTGCAGGAAAAAGAAGAAGAAGAGACCCATGGAGGTCTTCTTTTTTTTTTTGTCTTCCCATAGGATTTGAGCTGGGTGGTGTTTGGTTGATACAGAGCTATGCTTAAATGGACAGCCCAATCCTATAGGAATATCCAAACATGCCCTTATTATTATTATTTTCCTTTGCCCCTTCCTTTTCCATCACCATCTTGTTAAGAAACTTGGAGTTGTGCTCATTTTACTCCTTTTCTGTTACCTGATAAGCACTTTATTTTCAAGTTTCTCCAGAAAGTATTATTATCAAGTACAAAGGGAATCCATTAATGTTTTTAGGCATTAGACACGAAGTATACTATTCTTGCATTTCTTTAGTGGCAACCAAACGTATATCAAGGTAACAAACTCAATTATTTATTATTCCAAGAGTTTAGTTCCGACACACTTCTCTTCCAATAGCTTCATAATTTTTTATCATACTTTAATGTCCGTAAAATGAATCAATAATCTTCTTTCTGAAACAATGTCACCTTGTCCACGAACTTTTTGGTATTTCCAACATATGATTGGCTCCATAAAATAGGTAATTCTAGCTAGATATCCTCTAAGGCCCTAGTCTGTTATCGTTCTACTCCACCCTTGTGTTTTAAACTTGGCAATGGGAATCATCTAAATGCTGCTTTAGAATTTCTTCAGATTTGCAGTAGCATTTGCTTTGTAGATGATTCTTTACCCTAGAATTTGAGAAATTTGCTTCCCCTCTCCCAACCTGAATTTTCTCTGAACTAGTTACTGCTTCAAGTTTTAGCATAGCAATTAGCAAGGCTCACACTGCAATAATCCTCTTACACCTAACAGTATCAGACAAATCTCCTTCCACAGTACACTTCAAGCCCTTTTGTTCGCTTACGAACTCTAGCTTATCTACAAAATGACCCTCTCCCCCCCCCCCAACCAAAAGAAAAAAAAAAGTAAAAGAAAAAAAGGAAAAGAAAATCTCCTATACCAGTTTATACAGCCTCCCTCCCTCCCCCTCCAAAAAAAAAAAACAAAACACACACATACAGACAGCAGCCCTTCACCACCAGTATCTACTTTTAACACCATAAAGTTTGTTTAACGCCTGCACCCTCCTCGAAATAACAAGACGAGCGCTAACCTTTCTCCCTCTCGAAAATCATAAGAAACAGACTCCACCAGTCACCCTACTCTTCTCAAAAGCTTGAAGTAGATGAATCAGAATTAAGCACAGAAATAGTGCATAACAATTAAGAATTCAATCTTGGAAATTTGTCTTCATATGCAGCTTATTTTCTACTCAATTAAGCTTAACTTACATAAATATACATGCACAGATTCAAAAATATATACAATTTACATAAACGTACATATACAGTGAGAGCTGCCCCAACCCCCACCTCCAACCCCACTTGCTTTTTGATCCCATTTGGAGTTTTATCATAATGAAATAAATTGGATATGGCAAAAGCTGATTTTTCTCGTAAGAGGTGGAAGAGGCTTCGATATTGCTTAATACTGATTATTTATCCAGCATTTGGCAATGTAACATGGAGTTTGACAACAGAAAACTTTGCTTACAAGACCCTGTATTTATAGGGAATATGGTGGTTTTTACTTTTTTCTTTTCGAAGGATTTAAACAATTAGTGTTCACATATACTTTTCATCTCATGACATATCCTTCATGATATGATCATCGCAAGCAAATCTCTTTATAGTTTCACAAATGATTAAATTTCTTCTATATGGCTAGTCTTTCAGAAGTTTATTTGTACTTAGGTCTTAACATTCTCCATACTATTGCGAGCTAACTACCTCAGAGGCAGCCCCCCAGCGGTTGTTTGAATAAATATCTATACGCATAGATGCCTAGTTCATTATACTTATAAAGCATCCTTTCTTTTGTCAATCCTTGTTTCTCTTAATAAAAATTCAAAACCTTGTAACATTCTTGCTCGATCCATATTACATGGCCCTATAACCTTACTACTTCCTAATTTTGATTATTATTGGCATCTCCTGACTATTGTGCTTCAGAGCTTAGGTAATTTACATACAAACAACAGTCATTAGCAGCTAATAGCAGTTTCAATATGTTTTTGGCCATGTGATAATAGGTCATTAAGCACTCAGCCATATTGTAAATCACTAACCATTTGCACAAGAAATCATACATCCTGCCAAAACCAAAGAAATGAAGCAATCAATAGTCATAGAAGTGCAAACAACAAGTTGTTTTATGGCCAACAAACAAAAAAAGCTAAATAAGAATTCTCCATGTTGGCTGGCACAGCATAAATGAAACAAATCGAGAAATAGAAATAAGTGGCAATTGGAAGTTGCAAGGACTCATTATGGTGTGACAATTTAGAAACATTTCCATAGTTGAAATAATTGAAGCACCCACAGCTGTATAAATGTCAAGCCTCACATTTAGTGGCATTTTTTTGGATATTGGTAACTTACAAAAGACAATCAAAAAAAGGAACAACATGACTACTTAAACTATACAACAAAAAGTAGAACAATGCAAAGGATGAATACAGAGAAAGTTACATACTTAGTTGAGCTCCCAGCCTTCTGCACACCAGATCTTAAAAATCTAATGAACAATAAGTTAACATCAGTGAACTGACACAGAAGGAAATCCAAAAATCGTGGGATATTGTTATGTACCTGTTGCTAAAGAGGTCCAGAGATCCAGAGATCAATATACGAGCATTATTTCTTGCCTGCATAATAGCCAAAAACATATGATTAACGGCGATATGATATGATTTTCCTAAGAATTCATGGGGACAAAACTTAAAAATATGGGACATAAGGCAACATCGTCAGAAGTAATTCAGAAACCAAAAGCTGTATCGAAATGCAAAAGACATTCAGTTATAAAAATATTTTAGAGTTTCGACTCAAAATACCATCTTTGAAATAGTAATCAGTAGATAATGTCTTATATTGGGGCTATGAATGGGTCAAGCGACATGGTCAGACAGGCATTCGTGGTTGCGTCATTTTGAGCAGGCTTTGATCTGTTTTTCAGTCCCTAAAAGTAAAGTCTGGCTTAAAAAATTATTTTCCTGATTGCTTTTGGGATCGAAGGTAATTTTACAAGTCAAAGTCCAAACAATTGGTATCCATCTCTCAAAGGATAATACTAAACTTCAGCATCCATTTTATCTCATCTAGCTCAATCAATTTTAAGAGGCTATCAGACTGGTGCTCAAACTCCACAAATTATAAACAAAAGGAAACTCTTCAATTGACACCAGGTTTAAGTCAAGCATGATCGGATAATTACATCACAAGTCCAAGTAAGCAAGGAAGCATCCGCTGCAATATCTATACAATATTGCACAAGCTAAAACCTATAATAGGTTCAGTAGGTATGAAAATCAAGACAAAAAAAAAAAATCAAACATCAAGTTAGAAGTCTGTAATTCTTTCCATGAAATACATGCGAAATTGTACTAATTGATGAAAATGAGGTTTGCTTAGGTAAATTTACTTGCTGGTAACAAATGAGAATGTTCTGACTTTTAACCACCAGAGCTGTAAGGGATTTTCAAGAGTGATAAAAGAGCAGATTAGAATGAGTGTCTTCATAACAACGAGAACATGAAGATGAGGAGAAGAATGCAACATTTGATTCACACTATCATGCAGTGTCAGTATAAAAATAAACACAGAGCAAGCAATTGACAGGTTAAAAAAATGTCATTACATTAAACAACCTGCACTATTGAAACCAATGATATAGCAGAGCCTGTGAGTGAGGGAGGGCTTGATAACTTGCTCTTTGGATTTGCCGAATATGCTGAAGGTGAGGCAGAGAGAACTTTCAAAACCTATAAAGCAGTACAAAAATCATGAAAAAAGAATATAGCATTATTAAATAAGACGCAAGGTGTTGAAATCAAACATATGAAGCTAAACAAGCAAATCAGCCGATAAAATTTTATATGACTTTTTCAGTAATCAAGATATATAAACAAAGGAACTTACCAGGCTATTAGCAGGATTAACTGAATGACCAATTCCACGAAAGAGTATAGGAGCCTGTGCAAAGTTTATTCTGAACAATCAGAAATAGAGAACTAAAAAAATTGAACAGTGATGTGATGCTTAAACAAAACAAATAAAAAGGGTACATGGTCAACGAATCATCCTGCAGGTCTCTCAGGAGATAAAAGAATATGTAAAAACCAAAAGAGCTCTCGCTTATCAAATTATAATGCAGTTTGTACCCATGTCACCTATAAATAAGAGTAAATGGCTGCCACCTTTGACCTTGAAACATAGACTGCATGTTAGCAACTAGGTAGGTAGTGTCATATTGTTCTACAATGAAAGTAACGAGATTAAATGCATCCTAGCTTTAAGTTTTCCCCTCCTAATTTTAGGATCTTGCGCATAGATTTGAGCATCTCTTCCAATAAGAGCTTCTTCAAATCTTCGTGGCACCTGCATATTACCTTGACTGCTTCTCTATTACTTTGTCCTCAATTGGTACCACTTTAACATTTCTCCCATAAACTCATTTCTCACTGTATTTTTCTTGCCACAAAGCCAATGTAAATGAGACACATATGGTGCATAGGTCAGGTTGCCTTTTGGAGTCATCTAAGTTAATCAGCAAGGTTATTTCAGTAACTATTTCTTGATGAAATTTTTCAAAAGTAGTTAACTGGGTTAAGTCACACGATAGGGGCACTTTGGGTACTTCCATGAAGCTTTGAGTTGTTTAATAAAGAGATGAAGGGAATCACACTAATATTCGTTGCATTTCTGTGAATTAAATCTACGAGTATAGTTGTAGAATGAACCCTCTACCAGCATATCTTCATCTCTCCTATCCACTCTCTGTTTCTTCTCTCTTTCTCTAGCATCCCCCCTCTCTTTTCCTCTTTCTTGTTTCTCCTTCTTTTCCTTCCTTCCTTTTTCTTTCTTTGTTTCTCTTCTTTTCTTTGCTTCTATTATCAGATTTCATCAACATAATATCAGTTTTCTGTTAAGTTGCCATGGCCCGGGTATTCATTTACGTCTACATTGTTTCATACAATAGATCTCCATTGTTCTATGTTATAGCTTCAAGGCACCAAAACTCTAGTATCCATTAGCCGCTCATTCTGATTGGGTTACCAGATTCATTTACACGTCCATACAAATTGAGTACTGTATACTTTATTTCAATCTTAGTCATTTTAGATCTTTAATCCTAAGATACTTTCCTTCAGAATTTCAATTCAGCATTCAACCTTGTCCAAGACAACTTGCCCTGCCTGATCAACTGAGACATGCTGCATGTGCTAGGGCTTATCTTGCCTCCTGGGCATCCATTGTGCGGCCCCTCTCCATATTAGGGCTGCCTGAGCCCTATGCCGTATAGCCAGCAGACTGCATAGGCAACATGGCCGCATCTCCAGCAGCATAGACCTGTTTTCAGAACAGTGGCAAGCAACACTTGAAATGATGCCCAGAGCTAACCTTAGATCAAATGGGATCATGCTAGTTTCTTTTATTTTTGTATTATTACAATCGCCCGAATCAAATCAATTAGACAGCCACCTGCTCAATGCAAGGTAAACAAACATTTTGCAGCTGGTTTTCTTCTCGCTACTTGATTAGTGATGGAAACGGGGTAGTTTTAAATATTCTTAATAATAGAGTACTAATATAAAAAACAGAAAAATTCAAAAAAGGGGCAAACTTCTTACTCAGAACACACAATGAAAAATTAAAAAAAGGCAATAGCCGCTCACCTCGATTTTTCTGTCACCCAAAATCACATCCGACTGAACGAGATCATCACTGGTGATCAGAGTATGATCCCCTTCCATCTCCGATACCGCATAGCTCGTGTGATCAATAACCATCGCCGCGGAATCCTGAAACAATCTAAGAAATTAATGTTTTTTTTAAAACAAGAAAGTTTTAAGCACAACCAAATGAAAGAAGAAGTCAACTTGCCTCATCAAAGTCAACACCACACTCTGTGGCGATGCCCCGGATCAGATCAGAGGCAGACGAATCCGCCGCCAGTATCAAATCGTGCCCTGCGTCCACGAATTCTAGAACCGCGTTTTGGTCCAACGAACCTCCAAAACCTTAAAAAAAAAAAAGAACAGGAAAAAAAAATCAATATTGACTCTATGAAGGAATCGCGAGATCTGGGGATGAGAAATTATTTACGCTGTATGGATGGGGAGAAGACGATGAGGCCATCGTAAAGGTACTGGCCGTATCGCTGGAGCGATAGCTTGGGATCGTCGGCGAGCTTGAAGTCGAGATCGAAGCCTCGGGTCTGGAGGGACTTGAAGAAGACGGAGTGCGATGATCGCACGGCGAGGTCGTCCACCAGAACGAGAAGACGCCGGTCGGTGGGATTGTCGGCGGAGAACGAGAGGCAGAGGACAGGGAAGAGGAAGATCACGGCCAAGAAGATGGCCGCCAGCCTCGCCATGATCGGAACCACTGCTAGGGTTTTTTTTTTCTGGAGACCGAAGTGTTAAGAGAGAGAGGGGACTTTCGGCTTACAATGGATGACGACAATTCCTCCTTATTCGAGTCCAACCGGATATGGAACGGCCAAGGGGACGATCACCGGTCCAACCGTTGGATCAATCGGCCGGCGGAAAACAAATAAAAAGAAATAAGTTATGACTAAAATACAAGTATAAAGTTAGGCTATATACTTTATAATAATTTTTAAAATAATAATTTAAAAAATAATGAATTACTTAAATTAAAAAAGTAAATTATTAAAAATAATTTATACTTAAAATAAAAATAAAAATAAATATATTTTGATAGTCTCTAACTTCATGATCGAATTGGTGCAAAAATAAAGGTTTTATATTTTATCATGATTTGATCATGCAAACTTTGTGAATTTAAATCTATTATATTACATGCAAACTATGATCAAAGAAATTGATTTTTATTTTGTATATTGTATTATTTGTTTTAGTATACTTGTGCAATTAATATTATTCATTTATGTATTTCTTTGTTTATAGGTTAGAGATTACCAAAATATGTGAATTTTAGTTTGTATGCATTATTTATAGTGTAGATTATATTGAACAATATCAATCTTTAATTAGGATGATCTATCATTATTTTTAAAATTGTCAAATCTTTTTTCTAGAAATTCGACATGTAACGGTTAGTTAAAATAAGTAGTAGCGATTAAGATAGATAAAGCGGACGTATAAAAAGAATAAAGCTAACTAAAGAGTCACATTCAAAAAGAGGAATCAAAGAAAAAATTGGACATAGATTTGATTGGTTGAAATGAATACTCCTCAACTGTTTAAAGTTGACAAAATGTGACCGCATTGATAGCCCATCATGAGCCACAAACGTGACCATGGCTTAGTCCAAAGTAAGAAGTTACTTGTTCCCTTTATTGAGAAATTCTGAATTCTTCTATTAGTTTGAAACTATGCCATGGAATTGAGGAATAATATTACAATTTTATAATTTAAAAATGAACACGTGATAAAATTACGAACTCTGCCTATATAATATGCAATAATAATTGTGATTATATTGGGACATTGATGAGAATATTTAATTACTTGTATATATGGCATGAGTAGTTTATGTCAATTACATTTTTATTTTCTTTGTGTTTGTATCATAGTTTGCTTTCACATGTAATGCCTATCTCAAGGTTACATTGTGTATGTGCATATGGTTAGATACATGTCATCAAGCTCACATTCTTTCTTTTACTATTTTAAATACTCAGAGTTCTCATGAACAATAGGTTGCTTGTCAGATGGAGTAGCTCTATAGCTGTTAAATGTAAGTTCTAGTAGAATTTTAACTTGTATTAGCTATTCAGAGATTTTGAAATAAAATACTCAAAACTCTCATGGACAACAGGTTGCTTGTCAGATAGAGTGCCTATTAAATTTAAGTTCTAGTAAAATTTTATCTTGTATTAGTTGTTCAGAGATTTTGAAATCTTAGTAATCGAATCGGATAATTTATGTTTTTGGTTAGATATGAATTTTGATATTGGATGCTATACCTTTTATGGCTAATATGCTTAATTTTATGATGTATAGTTGGGATGTTTTATGCTAGAGCCACAATCTATATTATTGTTCAAAAATAGCAATTATATTATCCTCAACGTTATAAACTGATGGAAAGGTTTGCAAGTCCTTCAGATTTTCTAAATTCTTTTCAAGCACCATACGAAATCGGCAACCGTATGCCGACTCCACTTTGTACGGAACCGACCCTGGTGCAAACTACTGCGGACCCGACCCGTTTGAAATCCGGTCGGTTCTTTCACCTCCTCCTTGAAACGCCTTCGCCTTCGCCTTCGCCTTCGCAGTTGCTTCGCCGAGGTCTTTCCTTTCTCCTCCAAGAAAAAAGAAGACGACGAGGGCTCTCTGAGGAGTTGATACACCGTCGAGAAATTTCTCGCCTCTCCTATCTTCTCCTTCTCGCCGGCGATTCATACCAATGGCGTTCCTCGGATCCGCCATCCCCAGCGAGGTTCCAAATCCCTAATTCCCCCTCTCTGTAACGTATGATAATTATGGGCTTTTTATTGTTATTTGGGCGACGGAAACCGATATGTGGAAGGGGTTTCATATTTTTTATATGATCCTGAACTCGCATATGCATCCAAAATTACTGCAGTAATGTTGGATGAAGTTGAAGTCCACCGGAGGTTTTGTTATTGGATAATTCTTGGCCAGTTCTATAGATCATATGTTATTTTCATGAAGAAATTGTAAAGTTTGGAAAAAAAAGAAAAAAATGTTTTTAATGTGAGATGTTTGAAGTGTTTATTGATAATTCTTGGTTTGTATATGGATCAAGTTCATGATTTTTACAACATGAATCTGCACTTGATGGTTGGAAATTGAGAGTCAGTTGATGCTTCTGAAGAACGTTACATAACTTGAACGAACGAAAGTTCGAAACAGTACCTTTCCCATCCTCTTGATGAGAACATAGAACACGGACTGGAGATTGAAAGTGAAATTAAATTTCTGAGAGATAATGGAGTGTAAAAAATGACTAGGGAGAGAACACGGAAGTTTAGAGACAACTTAGTCTGCTTTTCCCTGATGTTTATGTTCCAAAACTTGAATCTTTTAGCGATGTGGTTAGCTCTGAATCTGATTCATGGATTGAAAATTGAAATAGTTTGTAAGGAAGAGTATAGAAGTGTCCTTGAAATGAATGAAAGCCAGGCCCAAGTTCACATGAGCTAAAATATCTTTTCAATCACACATAGTGAAAGTCTTGAGGAATTTTCTTACGGAGGATTATTTCAGAAGCTCATACCTCAACTTCTGTCATGCTTATCCGTGTGAAAGAAGGAACAATTGGTACTAAGGGTTGTTGACTTGTCTTATAATCTTATTCGGTGATCCTTAAATGATGATGGTTCAAGTATACGCTTCCGTTTATGATTTTGAGGAGATCATGAGTTGATGGAGTCTCACAAAAGTGATGATGAAAGATGTAGAGAGGAGGGATTATAATCCTATATATAGTTAACCTTAAGACGAGAATCATGAATGATTTTTTAAATTATTTCGAGTCATGAATTGAGCTCTTGTTTAGGAAGGTCAATTCATGGCCTGCATTTGTCTGACCTTTCCATGATGATCGATCATGTTTGTTTCAGTTGGGATTTTGTAGAATAGGCTGTGGTAAGTGGATATGCTTTTTTTTCTGTCTGTGAAGCTTTTTTATCAGGTGTTTTCAACTGCTTTGCTACACTTATCCAATTATATAAAGAGAGAGGGAGATAAAAATAATATTAGTTTATGAAGAACACTTTTATAGTTTTATTATTTGTGGACATCTTCAAACCAAGTCCAATGGTTTTTGGTGGTATTGGTTTACTTTGATCTGGCCGTCAGTCTCTATATTTTAATCTTATTGTGCAATCGTTCTCGTCTAAACATTCAAATTAAAGGATCAAAGTACGATCCATCAAAGTTTGAGAGCTTTCTATGGCTTACTCCTGACTTGGATTGAAGGCTCTAAAATTTGGTTATGAGCCTGTAGATAGGCATTGAGCAAGATAGAGACCTGCTGTGAAGTGTGGAGAATAGTTGGCAGGAAGGAAAGCAACCTCAGAAACTTGTAAATGCTCTAAATTAAGAAGAGATAAAGGGTAATTGAGGTTCTTTATCTGTTTGTATGAATAAATGCTTATTTATTTGGATTTGTGCTGCCTGCTTATATGATAACTCCTTCCAGATCTTAGACGACTACGAACAATATTCGGATTGTTGCTTTCGAGCTAATAGTTTTTTTTCAAGTATATGTGTCGCTTATGAAAATATATTGCATCGGCTTGATTTTTAGATCGAATTCCATGTTCACGAATCTTATATAACTTGCAGGTTGGATTGCGCTTGCTGCTTTGCCCGATTGGTTCTAACATTGTTATTAGAACAGCTTGGTGAGCTTTAGTGTCATTTTTTAAAATTATATTTGGCATGTAGAGGTTGTGCTTTGCATGTAAAAAAATTAACTGTTTGACCAAGAAACATGACCCATTAAATTGCTTGATGTTTATTGTATATGCAATAGAACTGCTTGTATTGCTCTTTACTGGTCAAAAGATTTTTGAATTGTCAAACATAAGCCGTGAAAACACTATCTTTGATATCTCATGTTTTTATATCACTTGCTTTTCGTTTGTGCAGCTGTACAGTAGGGATCGGTTTGCCCATTTACTCTACGTTCAAGGCTATAGAGAAGAAAGACCGGAATGAGCAAGAAAAGTGGCTCTTGTATTGGGCAGGTTAGTGATGACAATGGTTGTATGTTGGTTCATAATTCAAAATGGTGATCCTTCTCTCTCGTTGTACTCCCTCTCTCTCTCTCTCTACGCTAAAAGATGTACGGTGCAAACAGTCCTTTTTGTTGTCGCAATAATTGCCTTTAAGGGATCAATGAAAAAAATATATAATATAGTTCTAGTTTTCTTTATATTACCTATTTGACACACCATATTTATGACCAAGTAAGAAATGACCTGTAATCATCACCTTATGTATTCCTCTGCGTGTTTTTCTTCTTCTTCTTTTGATTCAGCACCTACTTTAGTGATTTTTGGCCTAGCGGTACCAAGACTATTACTATAAGAGATTTACAATGCTAGGTCAAATAGGATTATGTACCAGATATCCATTTTGTCCATGGTTTCATTAATTTTGTCTGCTTAAAATCTAACTTGTAAATGTTGAATCATGGGAAAGGACTGAGGAAAGGTGCCTGAATCCGTGGATTCTTAACAACCCAGTTAAGTGTAACCTTTTGTCCGAGCTACCTGATTACATAAAGGAGATTTATTTGTGGGAAACTTTGGCTATTCTTCTTTCGTGATGTTTTGTCTCACAAGTTTCATTAAACATTAATCATCTTGTATGTAAAGGCTTGTTTTTTCTATATCCTGTGTAGAAGGGAATCTTGTGATCATGGTCTTCTCACAAACAAAGCAGATTTTAGAATTGATGCCATTTCCCTACATGACTAGATAGATTTTCAGTTGCCTTTGATAACATGGGAACAGCCAATTATGTAGATGAAAGGTATCAATCCAAGAGGTAAATAGGATCGCAAGAAAAATTTGAAGAGAAGCACAAGCAATATAGCGCATGAAAGATTAATGCAGTCAAATGTGTTGGTAGCTTTGGATTGAACTACTGATGCACCGATCCACATCAGTTATGCGGTTCCATTGTAGTAAGTTATTAGCATTAGTATGTGCCTTAGTATTGTACTATACTGACACATGGTATGACATCCCAGTTCTGCTATGCTGGAACTGGCAGGCGAACTTTGTAATGTATGGGACCTTACTATACTGGTAACATACAGGTAGTTTAAACCTTGATTGGTTGTATTGTGATGGTGGATGAAGAGGCAATCAACCTCGATTTGCTTCATCCACTCATTTGTTGAATTCTTGGCATGTGAATAGCACTGATTATCATTAAATAGTGCATGTGTAATACAATCTATACCTTCATGTCATCAAGAAGGCATCAAGGCCAAATATTTTTAAGGAGCTCTTGTTTTTCATAATGTTATGAAGATTTTACCTTCAACTTTCTTGTACCCAATTTAATATTTCAGCAAACAGTTGCAAAAGTGCTGCTTGTTGTTTATGTACTCAGACAGAAAAACAGTTATTTCCTGACAGAAATACATGGCATTCTCTTTATTATGTACTTGTTGTTGTCTAGGCCTCCAACCCTTTCTGGTAACTGATAATTAAACTCATGTTTTTTGAAATTTGCAGCTTATGGATCTTTCAGTCTTGTGGAAGTGTTCTCTGACAAAATTCTTTCCTGGTATATTTATTTGCATAAAAACTTGATCTGATTTATTAATTATTTAAATGTTAGATTTTGGATTATTTGGTTGATATATATGCAGGATCTCCATCATATTGTTATGACTTGTTATGTCTGGAAAACTAGTGGTTTTGGGTGCAAGAACTAGTGACATTTCAGTTTGTGCACCAAGAATTGATACGACTATGGCTTCTCTCTGGGAAGCTTCCTTCGTGATTCCAGATATACTTTGAGTTTGACCCTGTCAGTTCCATCCATTTTTGCTTCATAGTCTATGAATACCATGCACCAAAGGGTCTTTTCCAGAAACTATGGAGTTCTGCATAACCCTGAAAATCACAATGCTACATGGAAAATTTCAGTAGATGGACAGTTTGTGCGCCAATAACTGATACTACTATGGCTTATGTCTGGGAAGATTCCTTCATGATTCCAGATATACTTTGAGTTTGACCCTGCCATATCCATGTATTTTTGCTTCATAATCTATGAATAGCATGCACGAAAGGTACTACGGAGTTCTGCATAGCCCTGAAAATCACAATACTATATGGAAAATTTCAGTGGTTGGACAGATAAATCCTTACCTAGATGTGACTTTGTAGTTTAGTTTAGATTTTAAACAAGATCATGAGAGAATTAAGTTTTTGCTTAATAACAATTTGGCTGTTATTGTAATCTTCATCATGTGCAAGATTAGGATAATATTCTCTGGCATTCAGCTAAACAAATGCTTTTTGGATCCTTACAATTAGCAATGCCAACATGCTGCAATTAAATTTTTTTTAAACATGTATTTGTTGATATGTTCATTTCGAGCTGATTTAAGGTGAAGGCCTTACTCGCTATTGAATCAAAAAATTTATAATTTAGTGTGGTTGTCTTGTCATATTTTCAGGTTTCCATTCTACTACCACATGAAGTTTGCTTTTCTTGTTTGGCTCCAACTCCCATCTGGTAATGTATGTAATTTGTACTCCATAACAGATTTGCTCTATATATCAGAATATTCATTTTAGCTGGCCATAGAGCTTTTTTTTAAAACATCAGAAATTATTCTAGTGTATAAAATAAATTCTATGATTTAGGATATTCTATGAATTCGTAGGCACATTCATTCATTGTAATCCTATCCAGTACCCTTACTTCCCACCTAACCCTGGATTCAGCTACAGTGGCTCCCTCCCCCTCCAAGCCAACTGGCTACCTATCTCCACTCTCAGATTGTCCCATTCCCTCTTCGTTGTCTACCCCAACCCCCCTTCCCAATCCTCAGTCTCTCGCATTGCCTCTTCCTTGTCTAAGTCCACCCCCTACTCCTCCTTGGGCGTACATGGCTTCCCTTGATCCTTTTGCCAATCTGGTAGGCTTCGGCGGTTTGGTTATGGTCCAGATTTATGTTTTGAGGAGTGATGGGTTTGGGGTAGCACCGTAGGAGAAAAGGGGACAGTGACAAAAATGGAGGAGTGAGGCAGGGAAGGGAGCAGGGTTGTCACTGGTAGGAGTAAAAGGAGCAGAGAGAGGGGGAGGGGGAGGAGGATGGAGGAATCTCTCTCTCTCTCTCTCTTTCTCTCTCTCTCTCTCTCTCTCACTCACACACACACATCTTGACTTATTTACCTATTGTGACCTGACCGAATTCAGATGCCCAATCTTAGCCCAACCTGCTCAATGACTGGACCTTGTTTCAAGTTGATCCACATTCTAGTAGGTAATTAAGTACCCGTTCTTTTGGGCATCTTTGGACACTGGGTCAGGTCCAGAAAAAAATATTCGAACCCTTACACAATGGCATAAGCTATATGTCATAATACTAAAATATTATCCATTTTTGACCATGTATGCATAGGCATAGCCATGTTCAAAAAAGCATGCTTTATGGCTTAATAATTTCGAACAGTGTCAATTTTGATCAGTTGTGTGGATTGTTGACTTGGATAGCCCTCTATGCATTCTGTCCACTCGATGCTTAGTTTTGAAGTTCCATAATATAGACATGCATCGGATTGGTCATATCAGTAAGTCTTTAAGGTGACTACACAGTTTGCTTGTTTGTTGCAATATTTCAGGGATCAAAACATTTATATGCGAGGCACCTGCGTCCATTCCTGTTGAAACATCAGGCTAGAGTTGATCGTCTACTTGGTTTCTTGTCCACTGAAATCGTACGTTTCTTGCTATGCCCCTCTTTTAATTGAATTAATAGGTGGGTCCTGTAATTAAATTTAGACATCCTTTTGCTCCTGTGTGGTTTGGAAAAATGTTATATATGTGAAGTTGTGAACTCTGAGCAGTTATCATGCTGTGCGGCCTGTTTCGTATTTTGAAACTTTTGGAATATGACTCAAATGATTCTTCATATTTTGTCTTTTTAAGTGCCCGATGTGCCAAACCCTTTAAAGAGAATACCTTTATTTTATACAGAAATATCTACTATCACATTGTCGAATGGTTTAGTCTTTAGGCAACCGTTGTCTAACAATCTCTTGGCTACTATTTAGAAGTTATTTGTACCATGTAAGCTAGTCCTGATTGTGTAACATTTAAGTTTTTGCAAATTTTTCTCATCAAATATTTTATGGAATCCAAGCTCTGCAACTTATAAACAGCAATACCTGCCATCATAATGTTGATGGGTTTAGCTGACCCTTGTCTAATAATCGTCTGTTGGCTACCATTTTAAATGTCATTTGTAGTATGTAAGCTAGGCGTGGTATGCAGAATTCAGACTTCTAATCTTTTTTTCATCGATAATGTTGGATATATGTTTTTCATAAGATAATGATAAATGAGATTTTGTTAAACATTCAGGAAAAGTTTATGAGCACACACGATGGAGAAATTCAGTTTATGAAAGCTCTGGTTGTTAAGTGTGCTACGACAGGTATGAAGACTCAAATCTTTTTTAGCGGTTTATTACTCTTTGTCATCTCATGGCATATGTTAGACAAACCTGCTTGTACTGAAAAGCATATCAGGACATGCATGAATGTTATTTTCCCATTTATGATTTTTCTTTTATGCTGGATCATGACCCAAGTTGTTTTAATTTTCAACATATGACAATGGGTTTTCCAGAGGCTTTCTTGGGATACTGTTTGAGCTAATTATAAGTAATAAAGATCTAGATTAAGCCTGTGCTTTCTCAAATCTTGTCCTTGGGCCCTTGGTCATTCAGGGTTCACTTTAGGTTCCCTATCAATATTTGTCAAAAGATTTCCTTCTTCTTCTTTTTCTTTTTTTTTTTCTTTTATTTCTACCATAGGATGTCAAAAAGATTTGGACATTTTCCTACATGTATTTGAGAGTGGAGAAAAATAGCAAGTTTTGTTTTTAGTGAACTAATATCTTTTATCCAGCAAGTCCATAATTTTCTTGGGTCATATCTCAGAGACCCCCTAGTCTTTATGCGCTTTTCTTTGCTGGAACCTAGCATGTCAGATACATCCACTTGACAAACTAGCAACATTTGTTGATTTTTATAATTAAGCATTTCATTAAATTTTTCTTCTGTAGTTCCAGTCTCCTCTGGACTTTTTCAATTGTTCTTGCTAGCTTGTTTAAGGAATTGTGTGTCAGCTCTTCCTGACAATTGGCTGATTCTTTTATAAAATCTCTGGAATCAGCTAATCAGATGTTGAAGGATATCACTCATCCAGTACGACCACAAGGGCAGAACATGATTGAGGGCCCAAGTCCACCCACAAGACAAGAGACTCATGATTCAGGGTCAGATGCTGATAATTGACTTTCAGCATGCCTGCCACTTGGCAGATCCTTATCCATTATATGCCGGCGTCTAATCTGATGAGGCACTATGCAGTGTAAATTTTTCATCTATGTTTTCTGCTTACCTAAGCTGTAAATATCCATATTATTTGAAGTAGTTGTCATTTGAAGTTAGCATGGTGTACACTGGCTTTGATACTCTCTTTCCAGATGGTGACACTAGCCTTGATCTGTAACTTACTTTTCAGCTTCATGTTGCTAGTTCAGTTTTCTTTCTAGCTTTACAGTCTTCGATTGCATGAGAAACAGAATGAGAGCTAATTTATCAGTTGAAATCATACCAGTTTGGGACATGTTAAGCAGATTTGGTGGAGGGTTTTGCTTCAATTAATGAGACTTTTGAGGAATGTTACATGCAAAGTATCAGTTCAAAGCAAATCCTCCATACGGTAGAATTAAGCTTGTATTTGAGCAATGATGTCTCAGATGTGAGACCTCTCGGCCTTGTTTGGATCAAAGCTTTCCAATAATGGTGGTGTTATTCTGAAATGAATCAAGATGGTGCTTTCGCCGAGTTTTTTGATGCCTTAAAATTGATTCTTAAGGAGATTGGATTTTGATCTAAGCATGCATCTTTTGGAGCCATTTTAGCCCATGATTACAGTTTTCTTCCAGAAACGGCAAGTTCACTACTTGGAAGACCCAATTATGCTTTCACTACATTAACGGTAGGGGGAAGGCAAGAGATTGTTTCCCAACTACAACATGAGAAATCTTCCTGAGATAGGCGAGGTGGAAGTAAATTACAGCACAATCCCATAAAGACATGCATCTCACTTTATAAAAGTTGAAAGAAAAACTACACACTTTCAGGCAGTCACCAAGTTTTTGTACCAGAGGCATGGGATTGATGCCGACATGAGAGCAATTTCTCTCTCTTTTGTCAGAATTAGCAAACTTCTCTTTGGCAAGAAGTCATAATCGACGAACTTGTTAGCCAAAAAAAGAAAAAACAAAGAAAGAAAGAAGATGGTAAAGAAGGGGAAGGGGGGAAGAAAAATAATCTGGAGCAACGAAAAAATTGCTACATCAATCCGTAAACCCCTCCCTTTTCCCAGCGTAATCTTCAATGACCTATAATCTCCAAAAAAACTCAAAAGCTCTTCAGAATCTGTTCCACGTACACTGGCAGCTCTTCAGAATCTGTTCCACGTATACTGGCAGCTTTACGTACCCTCTTCACGGGCAAAAAAGAGTCAAGGCTCCTAGAATGATGGTTGAGGAATAAAAAGGTTTAAATTCACCTCGACGTTGATTCAGGATTATCAAATGCCAGAATAGAACTTCCCATTGTTCCGATTGGAATCAACTTGACTTTTATGAACATGGTCACTGCCGTCACCACCAACTGATGCCACTGCTGATGACTCAGCTGCTGATGACTCAACCTTGCAGCCTAAAGCAGAAGCTACACCAGCCCCAAAGAAGCGAGTCAAGCCTGCCTGTTGCAGTAAATACGTTTAGTTTGATCGAATTATTTTTTAAAAGCAGTAGAAATTCTGTTAACATAACGAAGAGAGTTGAAGGACAAGAGATTGGATCTTTCCAACACAAGCACCATAACAAGGGAATAAGGACAAACATGGCCACTTAGAAGTAAGATGATGCATGGCTTTCGAAAGAAGAATTGTTGTGGGACAGCTTTGTTGGAAGGAGGGCTGATTTGAAAGTTAAGAGTGACCAGCATGCCAATAGTGATCCACATTTAGAAAGGATGCAGAGACATTACGAGAATTCTTCCGATGACGTTAAGGTTAAATTTCAATTATTCACTACAGTTAATGGTACAGCATTATTAGAGAATGATAATACTTCTGCAGACTTGATGAATTCTTTCAAATAGATAATGGTTTAATGATAAATGAAAATAATAATCAAGGCTGGCATCGAAAAGGTAAAAGAAGAGAAAAAAGAGAAGTATAGCTCACCTCTAATGACTCATTTTCTGCCTTCAGATCCCTGCAAAATTTCTTGAGATTTTCAACCTCTAAAGTTAGTGCACTATTCTCACCGTTCAGTTCATCCACCTTCCTTGCCAACTCCTCACATTCTTGCTGGCATCAGTGAAGAGAGAGACAATTAGGCTCCAGCAACTCCAGTTAATGAATAATAGAAAAGAAAAAAAAATAAATGAGTATGAGACTTCCAAGGTGCCATCAAGACCAAAGATACAAGTCTTGATATTACAAGCACAAACTTTTACTTACAAGATAAGCAACTAATATAAAGGAAACTGACAAAAAGGTACAGCAGGAATTTTCTTATTGTAGTCATACACCCAGCTTCCAGGAGTAATCATGAAGAAGGACCAACACTAATTAGCTTAGGAAAATAATAACATTCCACACTGATAGCATAATTGATGAGGAGCCATTTACAGCATATCACGAAGAACTCTAGGGGTACAAAAAAAATACGAACAAAAAGACTAGTTCTAAACTTGTAACATAACCATAGTCATAATCAACAAGCGTTACCGATACTATGGTCAGCTTTGTGATACTTTCTTCGCCCTTTGCCTGTTCGTTCTATTAGGAGCTGCATTCATCATCATTGCCAGATTTCTGATTTCTTCCTTGTCATGTTAAATTCTTGCATCCTCTTTCCTGATCCTTTGACATGAATAAAAGCCGGTCATCTTAGTAAGGCGTTCTTCAATCTTCATTGCACACTGTTCCAGCACATGCAATGGATATGCACATGCATCGCACATGGTTAGTGGACAGCTCTGATTCCATCGAAAAGGGCTCATGGGAAGCCAAGCACCATGTGGAGGCAGGGGGGATTGGGCAGTGGGGCTCAAGCATGCAGGGGAAGGTGCCCTTTTCTTTTTTCGGGCAACAGATGCGCATGCAAAACCAGAAATTTTGATAGAACCTTTTTTTGGGAAGTGTGAGGCTTTGGGCTTTGGAGGTGTCTTAGGTGTTCTAAGCCTATCCCATTATATATAGTAGAGATGACCACATATTATGAACCAACTGCCCGCACTGTATCCAAATCCTGCACTTTCAAAACAAACTTGTTCTTCGCGTATCCTTAAAGGTTTCATCATAGATCCAACTTAGCAATCCAATCTTGGGTGGGTAGGCTGGGGCATATGAAGGAAGATACCCTTTTCTTTTTCTGAGCAACAAGTGTACATTGCAAAAATGGATATTTTGATATACAGATCTCTCTCTCTCTCTCTCTCTCTCTCTGGGGAGGCGGCACGTGAAGCTTCAGACTTTGGAGCTGTGTAAGGAAGCCTTTCCTGGTACATATAGTAGAGATGACCATGTCTTGTGAATCATTCCACCACTTTGTATCCAATTAGTGCAATTCATGCACTTTCAAAATGTACTGGTTCTTGGCATACCCTTCAAGGTTTCACCACATATCCAACTCAACAATCTCATCTCTAAGGATATTACACCATTGAGCCTTTTTGTACTGTAATGTGATAGATCATCTTTTATTTTGAGGTAGGCCCTTGAGCTCGAGGCTTCCATCTTTCTGCTAACTTTCCACACAAGACTTAGTATGCATGCATTCTTTGAGATTATCCAATACCATTTTTCAATTTTTGACCTTATAAATTGTCATCCGATTCTATTGGTAACTTAATATTTTTTCATCAATTATCTTCAAGATTTCAATATTTGCCTGCCTTGCATGAAGATAAATGTATTCTAGAAATCATTGTTACTGAACTTAATCATTGACTGATAACATTGTCCCATTAAGCTTCATAAGTGACATAGTCACACAGAATGTTGGTCGCATGACTACATGCAACTGGCATATCTCACTTATTCTTACAATTGAAAGACAAAGTGCCCTTCAGCTAGCATACACCTCATTCTTAAGAGCTCATTTAGAAAAGACAATCTATTAATGAAACCGGCCTAGTTTAATATTCTAAACATTCGTGCATATTATATGGTTAAGAACCTCATTTAGATTAAAGCATTCAGATGAAAACATATTTTAATGTTTCAAGAGCTCAAACCAAAAACAGAAATCAAAACATACAGTGAAAAAATCAGCCTGTTTTGAGTTAATTATATCACAGAATTAGTAGAAAACAATCTGAACACATCACTAATTGGCAAACTGGTTTTTGAATGATTTTAGCCAAAACATTTCAACTTTTGCTGACAAGTTATCTAACCAAAATGGGGCAAAATTTTAATCCTTCTTGCATGAACTTAAAGCATACAACATATTTTCTTCCTTACTGAAGCATATCACGAGAAGTATTGCCCTTGTGCATAGCCCCCCACCCCTTCCTCCTTTGTAACCTTAAGCCCCTAGTATACAACTCAGTCAAAAACTTCTAGAGCTATTCTCTCCATTTACTACCAGAAGCACTCAACATCCCAGCTATTGATGCATCTAATTTCTACATCTTTTAAAAATCATTCTCCTTGTGTTTATTGTAGATATCACTAAAAAGTGAATCATATGCTTATCTATATGTTGTTTAACCTTGCTTCTGATCAGAAAACAAGGGAAAAAATAGGTGAGCAAAAGCATTTTTTTCTTCCATTTTTGACCTTGGAAACATTTAACATGTTCAGAAGGAAGCAGGAAAACGATACCTGCTTTCGTAGCCTTGACCTCCTTGCTGACTCCCTGTTTGATTGTTTTCTTCTCTCCCTCTTCAATTCCCGTTCATCCTGCCAAGATAGGAATAATGAGTAGATAAAAATCTAAGAAACTAAACAAGGCAAAAGAGAGTACAATTGTCAAAACTTGAACAAAAAGGCACGAACGTATTTTTCTAAGAAGATCAATCTGTACACATAATGAAGAAAATGAATATATATATATATATATATATATGTAAATAATGTGTATAAAATCCATAATTGGAGTAAGAAATCAAATCTAGCAAGTGTTACCTGTATCCGCTGCTGTTCAGTTGTGACCCCATCCCATCTCCCTGTTGCAGTTGCAATACCTGCTTTTGTAGGTCTAGCTCTAACAGGTACAGCTCCAGCATGGGAAGCATTCCATAGATCCATCCCTATATTCAAGTTAGTTGGAGGACTAGTTAGCACTATCCTCCCCGGTGCTGAAACTGGCAGTTTTGTGGCAGATCTTCCCCTACTACTGTAAGATGGTTCAGCAACAGCGCCACCATACTGGGCAGCAGTGATGCGCTGTGCAGTTTCCACTGAGCCAATCCGAGCAGATATTATGTTATTATAAATTTGAAATTTATCACGGACAATAAGCATTTCCACTACAGAACGCACCTTCTGCCATCATATTGCCATAACTTCTCTTTTTCGATGAAGATAAGTCCTGTAGATGAAAAAAAAGAATAATGATGCATCCTAAGCAAGATCAATAAGCATTTTTAATTTACAAGCCAATGACGGACAGAGTAACACCAAAGAAGCACCAAATAACACCTATGTTTCATTCGACTTAATCAGAGTAGTGGTTAAGCTGATGTACCATGAGAGTCAAGTCGCTGTTTAATTTAAGCTATTGACTTCTGGTTCTTTAAAAATACGTGTGTTCCATGGAAGAGACCAATGCATTACTAAAATATCAACAATTACCAGGAGGTGATATGGTATGATGCAAACGAACTCTTTTGAATCTCTAACATAACAAAAAACTCCACTGGAAAACAGATAAACTCGAACCATTGCATACCCTTGGTTCGGTGTTATCATCTCTTGTATCTGATGACCCCTCGCTTCCACTGTCACCGCTGCTTAAAAAGCAAGTAACCAAAGCAACTCATTATCACAACGAAGCTCTAGAACGTTGACAACCCAAAGTCAATCAAATATATTCAGTCAGTCGACTTGGTCAGAAGCAAATTTCACCTTCGGGAGGCGTTCTCCGCAGTACTCGAACTCACTTTACCGCCATCCCCTGACTTCCCTGGGGAACCCCCAGCATTCCCGGAACTTCCCTTGTTATCCGATGGCTCGGTAGTTGGGTAAGCCATGCCCTATCGAAACAACACCGCAATGCTATTGTCCTTTTTTTTTTTTGGTGAAAAATGCTATTGTCCTTCAAGAAACCAATTAATAGCTAAAACAGCAGCTGAGGGGCAGAGGATTCGACACTTACCACGGCCATGGAGGGGTGAGAATACAGTGCTCCATGGGAATACATCGGAGAGTACGCGATCGGGGTGCCATAAGGCGACACCAGATGCTGAAGACAAAGATCAATTCTTAGACGCAGAAATTCTTACCGGAGAGAACTCCAGAGAACTATGCAACTCACCTGCGCTCCCCAGACAAAGGGATGGGGTGCAGCAGCAGCCGCCGCCGCCGCCGCCGCCGCCGCCGCCGCTGCGGCTACAGCTCCGCTACCATAGAAAGCCTGCAGAGACGCTGCCCAGTCGGAGAACACATGCGCCGCCACTTGCGGCGGCGTTTGGGCTGGCGTCGGCGATTCTCGGGACGACGACGGAGGAGGAGGAGGAGCCGCAGCCAGAGCGGGCGAGGTAGAAGCAGCCGCTTCCGTCCTGGAAGGCTTCTCAGCGGCAGCGCCTGCGGTGGTGGTCTCCTCTGCAGACCCATCCGGAAATCTTACCTCCAACTTCTCTCTCTTCTTCTTTCCATCGTTCCCTCTTCCAACCGAACAGTACTGAAGTAGAATATCAGTGACATAACGTTGACAGAGAAAACTTTCATTAAAAAAAAAAAAAACTAAATAGAAAGAAGCAAGAACAAGATTGACATGCTGCTGATGGAAAAAACAAAAGAGCAGCGAATTTTCCGCTCGGGAAGAAACCAAAAAAAAAAAAGGAACAGCGAGGGTTCGAGATGGGATGAGATCTCGGGAGGTGGATTAGAATTAGGGGAAGGATTCGTGGTTGACGGGATCCGAGATATATATGGAAAGAGAGAGATTAAGAGGGTGGATCTTGTCTCTCTTTCTCTTGGCTGGCTCGTCCCGCGAGATGGAGGGAGTGGGAGATCGTGTCGAGGGGCCGCTCCTCGGGGACAGCGAGAGCTAGGGTTTGGACCGACGCGGCGATCGGCGCGCTCTCCAAATGCGGGATATTTATTGGGTTGGGGGGGGGGAGGCGACGCGGGCCGAGGCGGGTGGGCCCACCGGCCCGAGCACGAGCACGAGCACGCGCACGGAAGTACGAGAGATTTAAGGATAAATAGGTAAGCCTAGCAGCGAGACGAATACCGTCTTCCTTCCGTTGAAAAGCGGAAAAAAGAACTTGATTCTCAAACGTTGGTGTGCCGTTTTTTTTTTTTTTTGAAAAAAAATTGGCATCTAAATTTTGTTAATCAAATCTTGAATGGCATTGATGAGATCTATTTTCACAATCAAAATATATATTAGTTCATGTGGCATAATTAATTATTTTCATTGTCATATTCAAGAAAAATTTATGAAATTTCGGATCTGAACATAAATGGATCTAGGGTGCTCGGAGAATGGGAAAAAATTGGAAAGAAACTTGGCTCTAGGTTGAAAAATCTAGAGAAATAGAATTTTTAGTTTCTTTATAGAGGATGTTTAGTTATATTTAGCATCTAATATGAGGTCTAAAAGCTTGAGAGAGGTTGAATAGTTTAACAAATTTACTTACTTCATCAATGTATCAAATTTCGTAAGCTTGATAAATTGTTGAAAAAAAAATTGTCCTATTTTTCTCTCTTCAAGAACGTATCAATGATATTTAAATACATAAAAGAAAATATATTACCAGATATAGCATTCAAAAATCGAGGACTATAAAATGCTAATCACTTGCTTGAAACTTAAGGGTGATATTTGTATGATCTTCTTAACAAATTTTTATGTAATTCATTGATTCCAAAAATCAATAATTAGTAGTCTCGCAATGTACCACACCTTTTTTTTTTTTTGGTCACCATGCAATTTGTGGATACATGTTTTGGTAAAGAATGAAACTAAATAAAATGCTTAAGATCACAAGTACAAATGATTTTTATCAAGAAATACAAGATTTTACATAAAATATAGGGAGTCTGGTCCTTTGACACCTTGAATCCTTACTCGAACTTTAATGTATCATAAAGATGATGACAATATTGTCATAAGAAATTAACTAGGAACATCCATTAGTGAAATATGTAAACATATTTGGGTATTTAAAAGGAAGGCTAAGGTATTTGATAATGTGCTGGGGATCGACATTGCAATTGCGAGTTATAAAATCTGGAAAGCATCAAAGCAATATCTCTAACTCTCTGACCGGTAGTGACCCATTTGGTTGGTTTGGATTTAGATTTTGGTTGCCTTTTGGTTGATCATAAATCAGCAACAAATTTAGCAGCCAATGTCCAATGCGCCAGTCTGCGTACATTTTCAACTCGTCTAGCTTGCATGTGACCAAGTCGCCATTGCGTAATTTTTCTTTTAAGGTTTGGAGTTTCTGGTGAGACAAAGATATCGCTACGCTCGAAAGGTATTATTTAGATTTTCAAAAATCTCATTCAAAAAAACTAGTTGGAAGGTATTGTTTAAATTTCTTGATTTTGTATAAATATCTAAGACCTACCGGCAAATAACTGATATAGGACTAAATACATGCCGGCACGGATCTCACATATTTTTCTGTTTAAATTTTAACGTTCTCGCCAGAACTAAGGATTCAAATGATTAGCCCTAATAAAAATGTACTGCAACGTCTCCTAGTTCACATAGATTTTTGATCATATCTGTTTATATATATTTGTAATAATTCAGAACATCATCTAAAATGACTGATCGAAAAATATTAGTTGGGGTTTTTTTTTTTTTTCTTTCCTGCTTCTGATTGAGGTGTACCAGTGAACAAATGACTATGGACCAGAGGTGACCTTTCTCTAGCAACGCTAATCATCCAAAAGCCGACAGAGTATCTAAATTTTCTCCGGCAGCCGAGGTCACGATCACTTAAACAGTTACTTCAATAAGATTGCTATAGTAAACGGACAAAAAAAAGTAAAAAGCGCTCCGATAGAAAGAAATAAAGAGAGCTTGTCGGTTTCTTTACTGTAGGCCCGTGCCCGAGACCGAGGGGAGTGAGAGAGGCGGCAGGACTGAGAGCTCTTCTTCGTCCCAAATCGCCAGAGTTCCTCTCTCACCGCCGCAATGTGTCGCTCCTATAATCCTATTCGCATTCTTTTCCGCTCTAGGGCTTCCGGAGCGCTTCGCTAAGCGGCGGACTCGTTTTCTCGGGTGCTTCCAGGACTGGTAATTGGACTTCCGTCCCACTCCCATGCTCTTGATGCCTTCTTTTCTTGGCTTCTTTCTTTTTTGTAATTCTTCAATGTTTTCGACTACTGGGGCTTTTGGATTATAAAGTTCAGAGATTGAAGGGATTCATGGGATTTGGGTTTTTTGTTTTTTATGCTTCTTTGGATCTTCGATTTGGAAGTTTCTTTTTTCTTGGCAATGTACATCCAATTTGGTGGCTTTCTATCGGTGTATTTTTGGTAATTTGCTGGGAGATATTCGATAGATCGCGTGGTTTTTCGGGAATCAGATCAAAGAAGACTTTCCTTCCTTCCTTCTTTCTGCCTTTCCTTTTCTTTTACAATGCCAATCGTGATGTATGAAATAGATAGCACGAGGGATGCACCTTTTATTTTCTGTATCCTTATCATTAAGATGTTTGAATACTTCAAAAACATTTTTCTGGGTATATCTATTTATATACGTATATCTATATCTACATCTCTATATATAAAAGAAAATAAGATCAATGAGAACACATGACGTGAATTTACCCATGTCTATATTTGTGTCTAGTTTTACTCTTTTAACCTAAAAGAGTTATGCAAGTGCAAGGATAAAGTATGACAAAACTGTACATGGAACGTGCAAAGTGAAAAAGGAATGTAAAGGTTTAATATGATCGCATTGTAATTGGATATATCTAGTTTTGCAGGTCAAATTTAATTTTATTGTTTTTGGATATCTTATATCAGATATCATTCAATACCATGCCATGATAACATATAAACTAGAAATCTTTTGTTCTCAGCTTTTTCCAAAGCAACATCAGTCTGTTTTCTTCTTAATCATGCCATTCGTAGGATAAATATTTAGTTGCAATGTTAGGAAAATTTTGTATATAGAACATAGATGGGGCAGTGATACTCCACTTCTCGTGGAAACATATTCTTAGATGCTCTACCAACTAATGAAAATCAAGCTTGCTAGTGTTATCGGTTGTAGTTGATTTATTGCAAAACGGTGCTGCTGGAGCACTCTAAATAATTCAAGAACTGGAAGAAAGTCTGCACGTTAAAATCTTGACCGAGGTCAAATCCTTGGCCAGGTAACTAGGCCTTTGCAGAGGATTCCAGCATATGTCGGTTAATTTCTGGAATTCCAATGAACTACAGATTTTGCATGAGAGATATACTGCTCTTTCGTCGATTGTTGCAGCGTGGATAATTGGTATAATTAGTAAGTTAGGATAAGCTTTAACTTTAGTATTGATGATTTTGTATGTGAGGGACCCATGTAGAGATAAATTGAGATTTGGATGGTTTAGCGAACAATAACTAGATGACATCATTGAGGATCTGTATAAACTGACTCCAAAGATGGGTAATATGAGCTATATCTGGATGTTTAATAACTAAGTAGACTAATCTCCTGACCATTTTCTAATACAGAGTTGCATTAAATATTGGTCATTATTGTACTTAGCATACTTCAGGGTCAAGTAGTATGGCGTATTTATCATCTATGATATTATTTATAATTATGAGATCTCAAGTCATCTTTCATATTTGAAATATCAGCTAATGGTTCATTTTCTAGATGATCGGAAGACATCGAAACAGAGAAATAGCAAGATAACTCCTGCATCTGGAAAAAGGTTATAAAGGTCTTCCATTAAGCATTGTATACCTCAATGATGACTTTTCACACCATCAAAATATTTGTCTACAAAAGTTAAGAAACTTCTTAATGGGATGGATGCTGAGTCAATAAATTTCTGTTTGTAAGTGATGCCTGGAAGAATGCTACTAAGTTATGCAAAGCATGCTTGAGGTGCTTGTTTCCTCCCATGTCATGCCTTCATTTAGGTGGGAAATATCAGCTTCCACCTTAAGATATGTCAGGATCGTACAACAATTGTTATAATTGAAGCTTTCATGGTAGTCGTATATGAAGCACGTGCTCCCTATAACAGTGATGTCCGTGTCCATATGTAAACCCCAATACATGCTGAATACTTTCCGTAAGTATCAGATTTGGATACATCTGCTCCATCTTGAATGAATACTTTTTGGGGAATGCTGATATTTAAGAACTGTAAAGCAAAGTTTATGTCTTGAAGTCCTCAAGTTTGTTTCTTGATGACACTTTTCCAGTATTGAAGCAAGGAATCTATTAATCATATAAATGATAGTGGGACATTATTTGTTGATGAAAATTGGGGTATGGTTTTAGTTTTGCTTACATGCTGTTCTTTTTTTTCTCTCAGAAGTTGAAACTTGTGTTCCTTCTGCTATAAAATTATGCGGAAACACCCTCTGACTTATTTTCCCATTAAAATTTGGTGACAGTGTGCGGGTGCATGTCTCTTCGAAGAAATGACATCATCAACATGCCGTTGGTGTGTTGTCTTGGATTTTTCGGGCTTGTTTTTTTTTTTGTTGTTGTTCTTGTATCCTGTATTTTGATCCTTACTTTCACATAAAAATCATTGTTTTAATTTATATATAATATACAATATTTCATCAATCATTGCTATTTATGAAACTTCTGGGTCTGATATGATGTTATCTTACCTTCCCCCTCTAAGTTGTGCATCTGTCATTTAGCAGTTTCCCCTGTAATCTTGTCTGCTGACAGGCAAGCTGACACTTCGTTCCTTCAATATATGGTGAGAAGGAGCTAGCTGAAAGTATTCTTTTACCAGTGGAAGAAATATGAAGTCAGGCTCAAAGAAGGGGTGGGACTTCTGTGTTCTTTTTAAGTTTACTAATGCTATTCAGTTTGCCAAATGGCCAGCTTTTGGTTGTTTATATGTGTGTGGGAGATTCATTAAACTTTTGCCTTGTCATTAGAAAAAAAGTGAAGTTAGGCTTGCTGAAGAGTTGGTCTCTTCGCCTGAAAGGTAAATCTTCCACTCATTTCTGTATGTTCCCCAAGGTTCGTTCAGCTGAGAAAACAGATGGAAATGCACCAGTCTATCTGAATGTGTATGACCTTACGCCAATGAATGGATTTGTTTATTGGGCAGGCGTTGGAATATTCCATTCAGGTGTTGAAGGTATTGCTGGCCATTCCTTGACTGCTATATTGTATGATTAGGAATAATATCATTGCAACATATGCAAGTGTATGCACGTTGTTCCTTTAATGAATTGGTCAGTTTGATGAAGTATTTATATTTTTTGTATCCTTCACGTGTTTCAAGCTATGTGAGCTATGAGCCTGTAACTGAGTAGTTTCGGTGGCTGCAGATGAAAGATATGATTTTCATGTATTTGTGGACTATACATTAGTTACATGCTCAAAAATGTTTATTAGCCTCTTAAATCCTCAAACCTGAACTTAGTTAGCTATATAGCAAAGCTCAATTATGTCTAGTTTAGTGCACTTCTGTTTTGCAAGATGCCCTAATTTTTCAAAGTTGCTAATAACATCGTGAATAGGCTAATGTAATTTTATGCTGCCACTCTGTAGATTGTATTCTTTGATTTCTTATCCTTTTGTTTTTGCTTCTGTTTTAGACAAGTAAGAAATTTAAAGATATTCACAAAACGCAGAAAGCCAAGAATTAAACAGATGCATCAGATAGGAACAAGAGGGGGACAAAATCTACAACTTGGGAAGAACCACACTACAAATAGTTACACCAAGAAGAAAAAGAAAATAATGCCTTGGGTGGATGCGTACTGGTTTGTGATATGTTATGATATGCCCTTACCCTTCAAGAAAATTCTCCTCAATATAATCATGTTAAAAGCCCAAAACATTACTGAAAGATCCTCACACTAGGAGGAATGCACTGAACTATTCAGTTTGCTAAACATAAATGATATATCATCTAGTTGCCAGCATTCTGAATATCTCCCTGGAAAGAAATTTTTTAGTTCATGGAACAAGTGGATACACTTAGGTTCTTAAAGAACCATTTGTACATCATTAGAACTCTTGATTTTAGCTAGCACATGGAGGTAATCATTGATTAAACTAGCAGCATTATACCTAGAATGAGAAACATTAAATTCAAAGAACTATCCAGTTTTATAATAGATTCCACCATCCAACCAACTATTCTTATGAATGGTCTCAGGCCACTCAAAAGATGCTGGCATCATGAGAGAAAAAATAATATTTTCTTTTAATTTGTTTTTTAAAGACAATTAGGCATCCATAGGTGGATACCAAAAGGAAAAAAAATTATGAGAACATTATTTTGCAATGTGCTAAGTTAAAATGAAAGAGAAGGAAAAAAGAACAAGGAATAACAATTCTTCCAGCTGAAAATTCTTTCTTTTGTATTTGGTTTCCCTATACAATATAGCCCACTAATTGATTTATGTACCTCATGAATAGAATAGTGTAGTCTTATACAGAGCCATAGAGTTGCCCGTGCACTGTGCACAATTCATTAATTTAACTTCTATTCTTTACTATTGACACTTCTCTCGAAGCTTTTTACAACTGAATTTGTTACAAAACTAGCACATTTGATCTTCGCACAATTTAGTAACCATTGCATAGAGAGAATGTGCATCATAAATATTATAACTGATCCAGAAGGAGCACCGGACTCGATGTGGACCACTTTGGTCACGTGGGTAGGGCTGAATAGGGTTCGGGGCGAGATTCGCCACATTAGGAAGCTGAGTTGTGAGCCAAATTTTTGGAGGTCATAACTTAGTCATACGACGCTCGATTGAGATAATTTTTTTTAAAAAAATTAATAACTTTTCGAGATTTACTCCTTAAAGGGTGTGGCGTACCTAGTGATTAGGCCCAAATTCTATTGTTTGGGCCCTGAAGAGCCGGTCAAACCGAAAGTTTCTTTTTTAGAAAAGATTTTGATCAAGCGTATCTTCCAATCCGAGAAGAATCAGACTGAGCAACAAAAGACAAAGTTAATATATAAATCGAGATCTACCTCCAATATTTTAAATTTTTTGAGTTTATTTCTACTAGTCAGGAGGTTTAGCGTTACAAAGCTACTCATTGGCACACTTAGTGTTCTGTTCATTATGATATGTTAAAAGTCATACACAAAAACATGAGATAATCGACTTTTTTTAACCAAATAGAGAGGGATTCTATTCATCGATCAAAACGTAGCTTTATCAAAGATTTTCGATCGAGAAATCACCCTCAAAAAACAAGTGAAGTGAGGACTGGAAGTCCGAACGAAATGATAACTTGATTTTAACACCTGCAACTCCCTCCGAGGGGGACGAGGCCACAGGCTGAAGGGGGGAAACGCTCCATAAACTAAGTGTTTGGAAAATAAATTCTAGTGAAGCTATGAGAGGAATCCGATCCGAATTATGCAAGGGCGGATCTCACCATTATAATTAGAGGCTATATACCTTAATTTTATCATCATCAATGAAAGAAAAAGGGACGTAAATCCTACTTATGTAATTTTTTCATCTCTTTCTAATTTTCTTTAGAGCAATTCGAGTTGAGCGGGTTGAGAAAATTTTTTCTTCTCTCTGATTGGATCACTACCAGTGATACATTTCTTTAGATAAAGCTGCAAATCAATTTTGCCATCTTTGGTTCAGACAATGAAGATGATTTTAGTGGATGGAGGATACCAATGCGATGATAGAATGCCCTATAAACGAGGCAACAAAACAAATGATCCTCTTAGCTGGAGCAACAAATTGATAGAGAAAATTTTATTTTTAGACATGAGAATGGTTTGATCAACTACTTTAATTTTCAATAAGGTTAGAAAAATATTATCCTTCCAAAAGATGTCATGCTAGATGTATGTAGATCACGAGAAAACAAGAATAGATGAAATAAAAAGTACAAGTGAAAACTGTATAACTGGTAAAGAGAATGCGAAAGAAAAAAGGAGCTTGGAAAATATCTGACAAATGCATCCATTGAGATCTGAAGGAGAAACAGACCTTGCTGCAAGATTGGTAAAGGAATAGGGATACCACCAATTGGTGTGGATCTGGAAACTCGAAGCCATGAGAATATCTAAGTAGTAAACTAGAAATGTGGCATTAATTTTTGAATTGCTCTGGACTCCAATATTTATGAGGATAAGGATATGATGGTGGTGAGGAGCATAATAAACAAAGCATCATCTTTTGGTGAATCATTAGAGAACTTATTAATGAGCAACAGTGGGTTTAATACTTCTTGTGCTCAAGTTTCTGGCATTCACAACGTCAAAGTCAGTCTCCCAACAGCATAGATACCTAAGGGCACATTTGATTATGTTCTTCTGATAGGCTTGGTCTTGACTGTTGAATTGTGATCACCTCCATTTAGGTGGTCCTGGCATTTACAATGAATGCATCCATGTGATCAAATGAAGTGAAGCTTGTGGTTTAGAGGGAAAATGGAAAACGACAAGAAGCACAATCCTGGAGCAGAAGAAATTTCACTATCATTATTATTATTGGCATCGTCATCATCATCAGTATTTTAGATTACCACTGCAATGAAGATCTAATCATGACTTGGTGCAAGGCATAATGTCTTGATGAGGTAAGTAGTCTTGAATTGGTTAGTGCATAGGGCAAAAGTATGTCAGGAATCGGTATGGCTGTTGGTCATTGTTAAACTTTCCTAGCATTGAAACAATTTTGGTAAGTTTCTTTCTCCAACGTAGTTTCATTAAGGATTTTGATTTTGTTGTTTTCTTGTATTCTTTTCAACATGCAAGTATAAATGAAGCATAAGACTAATCTTTGTTATTTTAGATTTTGTTTGTGAATATCTAAAATGCAGAACAAAGTGCAAAAATTATCCTAGCATTTCCTTAATCTTAAGGGGGTTTTCAGTTGCTTATGGTTATTGTTCTCTGCAATTAAAGTTGCAGGGCAACAAGAAATTCAGCAACTGAAGTTGCAACTAATTGTTTGGTTTGCCTGCAGTTTCAGTTGCAGGCCCAGGGCTTTGGGGTTGATGAGATCACATTAGGATTTTAAAAAGGCTGGTGTCAGGGCTTGAGGGGAGTGAGGTGATGGGATCTACAGTCGGTGGACGTGATGCATGATAATTTTCATTCACCCTGCAAGTGATGTTTTGCAAATCAACTTATGGCCAATCTGGCCATGGGTGAAGAATATGAACCCAATTTGCAACTCCAGAACCTGGAAGACTTGTTGAAATAATTGTTCCCTCCATGTTCTCAAGGAAATGTAGATTCGTGCAATTAGTAATTAAAATCTGGTTTTTTTCCTTTTTTAAAAGCTTGAACTTTGATTTTTTTTTTTAAACAGTTAGATTGTTTAAATTGGAGTTAGTTATGTATTGTAAGAGTCTAAGAGATGTGGAAAGGTACTCTCATAAGAAAAAGGTAGATGGAGTTGGAATGGTATATTCCTCAAATTCAAAACTGTTTGTTTATACATAGTGTAGATAAGTATTCTAGAATGTACTAATGCTTTATGTATATACAGTTCATGGTGTGGAGTATGCATTTGGTGCACATGACTACCCAAGTAGTGGTGTCTTTGAAGTCGAGCCTCGTCGGTGTCCAGGCTTTAGATTTCGGAAGTCAATATTCATGGGCACAACATATTTAGACCCTATCCAGGTCAGAGAGTTTATGGAGCTCAATTCTGTAAAGTATAATGGAGATACCTACCACTTGATTGTTAAGAACTGCAACCATTTCTGCAAGGATATCTGTTATAAGTTGACCGGCAAATCAATTCCAAAATGGGTCAATCGACTTGCCAATATAGGTAATTTCATTTTTTATAGGTGTTTTTTGCTATGGTTAGGCGATACATCATAAGCTACTGATGTCACCATGGATTGCCTGCTTCACCTCATTCTAGTGCCTTATGCTATAATCACAAGTTTGTTATTATTAGGGGATAATATGGCAAATGTAAAATTTGAAAATTGGGCAAATTGCAAAATATTTGACAAGTTAAGGAAAACTACGTTGGAAACTCACAAATATTATATTAAATGAAAAAAATTGCAAAGATGTGTAAAATAATTATGCATACATATGCACATACATATACGCATGCATGCATGCGTGCTACAATAGAAAGCATGGTACCGCCCAATGAGCGACATTAAATTTCTTAAATATTCACACACGCACACACACACACATATATACATACATCCCCTACATGCTTGCATGCCACAATATGGATGCTACAATATAAGACATGATACTCCAATAATAAATCAATAAAACGAATATCAGATTAAAATTTATTAAAATATATACATAAACACACAGATATACAAACACATGCTACAATTGAAAGCATGATACAAGCAATAACAAAATTAATAAAATGAGTAACATATTAAAATTCATTAAAATTATTATTTTCCAGAGTTCATGAAAAGTGATATTTTAGGAGTTCTTAAATAATTGGGGATGGTTCTTTTCTTTTGATAACTACTGTTTAAGAATGAATACTCACTGATTCTTGGCCAATAAAGAATCGACTAATAATTTCTGGACTTTGTATTGAATGATGTAGCATTGCCTATATTACTATAGTTTCTTTCTGAGGGCTAGTCTGCTGGTTCATCTTTAGCTATTCAGCCATATGAAGAATCAGGTGTGGGATTTCTTGAAGCCTTTTCTTCACTGATCTTCTTTAGAAGGTAGGCCTGACACTCACACTACAAGCATTGTTTGTATGCTTATAGTTCAGCTGCATGATTCACGGTATATGGTCAATTTGCTTTTAGGGTATCATCAGGCAAATAGATTCTTGATATGCGCATATCCAGTGAAGCACCACCTATTTGCCTTTAGGGTGCTATCAGGCAAATAGATTCTTCATGTGCGCAGATCCAGTGAAGCACCTTTAGTGTTAAAACATGCAACCTTAGTTTTACACTGGAAAAAAATAACAAAGCATTATGCCGAACAATTTGATATCTGGGTTGGCATATTTAAAATTTGCCAATAATTTAATAGCCACTGCTTGCCCTCCTCAGCATAGGCTTGTTACTGGTTTCTACGACTAGCATGCAGACTCACAAGTACATTTGCCAAGCCTTTTCAACTACCATGTCTCAAAGGTCATATTTAAAAGCCTATTTTGTGCCTTGATTATTAAAAAATAAATGATTGTTTAAGCACCTGTGCTAGAAATCCCAAAACAAGATCGAAGGTGTAACACCAATATCCCTTCATGGCAACTTATGATCATACTAAATTGAATTGTTTCATACTACCTGTTCCATTTGTTGTATCCTTGTGACAGAATGAACAATAGATCAGTGCTTTCATTCTTCCTTCAATAGTACAATTTTTGGATTTGTATTCTATGGACTCTGTGCTCCTTTTGTTAAGTAATTTTATTAGTTTGATAGGCATGGTTTGCATGATTCTTGACTAGAAAGTATAATGTGTCATGTTGGTTTCAGCACCTTACTGTGTGTCTGCTGGTCGCAGCACCTTACTGTGTGTAATTCTCATTACAGCTAGGGCACATGATCTGCGTGTGATGTCATTGCTTACATTTGTTGTGCACCAACAGGGAAAACTGCATGAGTTTATTAAAAGCTCTGTGACTGTCCTGTTAAAATAAATAGGTTATCTTACCCCTCACCCACTTTACTCCGGAATAAGCCACTCCAGGCTATAGTGTGGAATACTTTTACTCCGGGTTAGGTGGAAAGAGTAGCTTTATCAACTCCCAAAATCTCCACTTTGCCATCGGATTCAATTGGTTTTTTTTTTATAACATTTGGTAGGTTAAAGTGGAATAAATGGGTTAAAGGGTCCATCGAAACCTCCTTTAACCTCAAAATGAACCCATCCTTTGTTACTTAGATTTATTTTGTTATAGACCTGTTTTGAACTATTTTACACTTTTAACTAATTCATAGAGGTCTAGCATTATAGATGGTCCTAAATATTTGTGCTGATTTTTAACTTCAGCTGTTCCAGTAATCTATCAATTGACATGACACATCCTTGCTTACACGTTTACAAGATCAAATACATGCAAAAATGAGCACATGCATTTGTTTTAGATTTTGTGTTATCAAGAAGTATTATATAATGATTACTACCAGTTTATACAGTATATCTGAATCTTAGATCCCTAAATATATCAACCTCGATATATCTGTCTTGTTCTTTGGTAGGTCAACTGTGAACACTGAGACTGACTGATGAAGTTATAACAAGAAAATCAGCACACATTTTTTTTTTTTTTAGAGTTTGTGTTACTACCAACTTATACAGCATATCCAAATCTTGGATTCTTAAATTTATTCTCTATCTTGTTATGTAGCAAGTAAACTGTGACCACTGAGATTGACTTATGAACTTAGAATGCAGTGCTTGAGTGGACTGCCCACAGTGGCAATGATGTAGCAATATTTTCATTCTACAGTTTTCAGATGGCGGCATGGGGTCGCTGAGTAACCCCATTAACCTGCTAGTACCATATCATGCTTTACTTGCCAATTTATGGTTCTGTTATTATCTCATCATTCTGCAGGTCTTAGGACTGCAGTTTCCCAAGTTTGTGGCATTGTAATATCCACATAATGTCCATAGTTATACTTGTTTGCTGCGTAAGCTCTTCTATAATTAGCCTTTTCAGCCTAAAACTATAACAATGTACCATAATAATATGTTTGGATTATTTTTCAGGCTCCCTATGCAGCTGCATCCTGCCTGAGGCGTTACAGATTTCTGCTGTTCGTCACAAGCCTGATTTTCAAGCAGATGATGGCGAGAGGATGAAGTTGAGAAGCACTTTTAGCTATCTAACTTCAGTCTCCATGCGTCAGAGGCAGTTGTCAGCCTCATCTGTCTTCTTGAGTTCCCCCTTGAAAGGTTGCCTTCAACCATGGGAGTTCCGCAGATCTGGTTCCCTCTATTGAAGGAGAGTTGAGAATGTCTCGTCAGCTGGTCAAACCCCGTGGCTTTATAGGAAACTGGTTTCAAACCATTGAAGGATTCAGGCTTATTTTGCTTTGTGGCAATCTACGCAGTCTATGCACAATGTAGAAAGCAGCAGGCCAGCAGCAAATATTATATAGTTTTCTTTGTTCAGGTTGGTCTTTGTCTCAAGAGCTCTGTTCTGTTGATGTGCAGACCTGTAACGTGCTTTCCACTGTCACAGCAGGCAACTCGGATATGTGCAATCTGTCATTCCTATTCTGCAAGATGCTAAAGCTTGGCTAACTTTATCTACGCTGCTTATACCCGAAGTTTGTTCATGGTATCTGCTGTTTTCCTATTTCATATCCTTCGGTTTTTTCCCATAGAGTAGTAGTTCTTTATGGCAAATGGTAGATTTTTGGTTGCATGTCATGTAGAATCATGAATACGACAGGGAGCTTTGATTGTTCGGATAAGTAGGTTTTTCTGCAGAAAAAAAGAACTATTTCGAAGTTTTCTTCAGGTACAACAATAGTTTGGCTTGGAGTTTGTTGGGGGAACTATGCTCTTTAGTGGAAGAGAATAGAACCTGCTCGTGCTAATTGTTTGGCTTTCTTAATTGTACATATCCGAAGCTCTTTCGTTCACTTAATTGTACTGTAATTTGCCCTTCGACTTGCCCATGATACGAGAATTGCAAGTGCTACCAATTGAGTTACCTAAGTGCCTCTGCTAATTCCTATGCACTTTAAAGGAAAAAATCTTATTCATTTCAAGTGAATGGACATTTATCTAGAATGTTTAGGTAATTTGGATTGTGCATAAAGCTCCTTCATTCAAATTTTGTTTTGTAATTTGGGCATGGTACAAGAAATGCAAGTACTACCAACAGAGTTTACCTGAATGCCTCTGTTAGTTCCCTGTACACTTCAAAAGGATAAATGCTTTCATTAGGTGTTAAATACGTCATCATTAGCTAATGTGATTGTCCTTTGCTTGTGTATGTAATACCCTAGCTATATAGTAGAATTTTTCATTTGCCTGCACAAATTTAATATGATTGTCACTATTTGTGTCAGTCATGTTATGGAATGCTCGTTTCCTGCACAAAAAAAGTTCTCTTTCCCATGAATTGATGCGATAAACCAGGAAGGTACTTAAATGCCAAGGTTTTTTTTTTCTGTCTTTATTGCAAGCATGCTTAAACTTGAGATCCCACAAGGTTTCAGCAATGGCACTATACAATCATAAGGAGTACTCCTCTCTAAGCCATTATTTACCCACTATATGCCTAAATTGGATTATGCTCGGACAGAACATTAGTCATTATAACGAGTGTGATGAAACATAAAGAGAAGTGGCTAGCAAAAGTGACACCTATAAATAATGGTGATTGCTATTTACTCCATCTAACGTTCTACCAGATCTTTTGAAATAATTTAGTGAATCTTGAGTCAACTGTTTAGAGGTAGAATTAAAGAACAGCCTCGTTTCGGTAAATATCATAATTTGAATACTTGTGGAAGATATCATTCTCATTAAATTAATAGCAAGAAGACTAAATAACAACTATTATTCCACCATTTGAGGATTCCAACACATGGACGCGTGCCATGCATGGTATCACGAGGACCGCAAAATCCGTTATGCAAAGTATCTAGATCTAGATTTGGACCGGATCAGTTTGTCGACCTTGACCGTCCTCCAATCCGAGCCGACAGCCGACCATTGACTTCTCCGTCCACGGCCTCTAAGCGGCCCCCACGTCGACACGACCTTCAACTAGCCTTATCCGTAAATAATAAAATTAGTAATTAATTAATAAAATAAAGACGACGTGCTTCTTCTTCCCGGTCGCATTTCATCGTTGGATTTCTTTTTTACCCCTGAAATCTGCCGTAATGACCTACAAAATCTACCACCGGATCTCATTCCTATCACTCTCTCTTGTTCTTTTTTGTCTTCAATGGATCCTATTATAGATGTAGAGAAGAAGAGGAGGGGAGAAGCCGTTGGAAGTGATCGGTTCTTTGATCTGGTTTTCTCATGAGAAACAGGGCCCGTTCTTCTAGTGCTTGCACTTCGCCGTCTCACGGGAAAATGAGGTAAGTTGTTCTTATTGTTCTGGTCGTTCTAAAGTTGGGTTCCTTCATTGCCAAATTGTTTTCCTCTCGTAGCTTGGAAGGAAACGTGTTGAATCTTAATAAATTTAGGAGTTTTAGATTGTGATGGAATGAAATACCTTTTGAATAATGGAACAAATATGGGCTATTTTTCTATCATTTTGCAGGATTTCCCCTTCCATTGGACATTGTTTTTCAGAATATACTTTGTGTGCGGAAGGGATTCATATGTTGATGAATTAGTTTTGATTGTGTCAACTGGATTTGCCAACTATTGTAATTGAGGGATTTTCTCATAGTTTTGGTGATTTTGGTTTGTTGGGCGAATTTTTAAATGAATTCTATTTGTTATTTTTTCCTAATCAGAGTTGATGAGCTTTTTGAAAGCTTTGACTTTGGAAACCCTAAGCATGCTTTAAGTTTTTAATCCGACAATGGAGAGGAGATAAATCTTCCACGTACGTCGATGATTTGTCCAGACCTTCTATCTCACGGAGCATGGGGTTTGGGTTTGGGCTGAAAATATCTCATGATGGAAGATGGATTAGAGATAATGAGGGAAATTCGTTCACCCATGGGATAAGAGAAAGAAGAGACTGGAGAATTTCTCCAAAAAACAGAGCCAGGGGCTGAAATTTTATGCAAATTTGCAACTTTTCAATGGCTTTTTGCTCATGAAAACTCTATGCTTGTAATATTAACTATAAAACATATATCAAAAAAAATCCACTCACTTCTCCAAACGGGTGATGCTGCAAAAGTAAAAGCTCTAATTGGAACTAAAACATAAAGAATGCGGCAAAAATTCATGACAATCGATGCAACTATTTATCATAATATCAGATGCAACATGCATGAGAACTATTCCATTAAAAAAAAAGAAGAAAACATGCATGAGAACTTAAAAAGGGATAGGCTTCATATGGTGGACTTCATGAAATGAGCTTCTTCTGGGGGCATCTTTAGGCCTGGTGGAGGGCTACCTATGGTAACATACGCATTTGCTCTAGGTGGGGGTGTGAGGGAATTCCCATTCTTTGTTTTTCAAACTAGCTTTTTTTGCATCCAAGGGATAAAAAAAAATCCTGAAAAAATTCTGTTTATCTTGACATATGAAAAACAAGGTAAAGCTGGTGAGCAATCGGCCCCTCTCCTTTTCATTCAAAAATTAAAGGGCTTGAGTGACATGCTTACACATGGTTAGGAAATTTGGTAACAATCTCTTATTCCAATGCGAAGTGTATATATGGTGGGTAATGTCTACTAATATATGTTCCGGTATGTAGTTTTGTTTTTGGGTCCACATACAGCATTCTCATGATGTTGTTTTAGTTTTGGCTGCATTCCATATAGGGCTATACATAAAGTACTAGTTTGTTTATACACCCCTTGTGAGCCTGTCTTTGTAATGCATATCCTTTGATTCGTAAAGCCTCTCCTGGGAGCCTCAGGGTATCTTGGAGAGCCTTGTCCCGAGGCGCAAAGCAAGGCAAGCCTCAGAAAAGCGTACAATCGCTATTATGATTAGCAATTATATGCTTCCATCTCTAAGTGATTGATCTAACTTCCAACATTACCATTTCTTGTGGTATAGTTATATGCTGACTAAAAATCAATAACTAGAATTCATTTTGCAACCTTTAGGGTGCATTCTCGAAAAAAAAAGCACCAATAATGTTTGCTGCAATAATCTGTTATTGCCATATATAGTCTGGGATATGCTTGGCAAGGGAAACTTATTCATGAATGTCAGATATAAAAAAGATATCTCTGATCTTCATCCAGCTATGCATGTCATCATTTTTTTCCTCTTATTCTGAATTGCATTTTGTTATCTTCTTATCTGCATGTCAGAAGATGAATGTAGAATATAGAACTAGAGAGTTTTTATTAATTTATACTTCTGTTGACTAAGGCTCCTATTTCATGCCATACTTGTTCTCATCTGACAGGGCAATGAAGATATTTGGGTTCTCTGTATCTCTTATTCTCATCAACATGGCTTCTATAATGGAGCGCGCTGATGAGAATCTCCTTCCAGCTGTTTACAAAGAAGTCAGTGAGGCCTTCAATGCTGGACCTACTGAGCTTGGATACCTTACATTCATACGAAACTTTGTGCAGGCGTTATCATCTCCCTTGGCAGGTGTACTTGCACTTCACTATGACCGTCCTGCAGTTCTTGCAATGGGCACTGCATTCTGGGCCTTATCAACAGCTGCAGTCGGTGCTAGTCAGCATTTTGGGCAGGTTGCAATCTGGAGAGCAGTGAATGGTTTTGGGCTGGCTATCGTGATCCCGGCACTGCAATCTTTCATTGCTGATAGTTATATGGATGGTGTGCGTGGTACTGGATTTGGATTATTGAGCCTTGTTGGTTCTATAGGGGGCATAGGAGGTGGTGTTTTGGCAACAGTCATGGCTGGGCAAGAATTCTGGGGAGTGCCAGGATGGCGTTTTGCCTTTGCCATGATGGCATCATTGAGTCTGCTGATTGGGTTTCTTGTTTACATGTTTGTTATTGACCCTAGAAGAACCACTCTGATGACTCATGGCACCGAGGAGGACTCTGAAAGGTAGCTATCTGATCTCTAGTTTCTTGAGACTCACTTAAGTGCATTGCCATTCTCATCCTTTTGGATTGTGTTGTTCACAAAGACAGCACTCTCTGCTTCAGACAATCTGTAATGCATCTTGGGTGGTTCCATTCTAAGATACAAACTATATTCCTAAAATGCTAAAAACTTGTTGAACCAATAGAAATGTAGATAGATGTGCAGTAGTTAACTCTGTTATTTACTTAGAAGTAACATTAAATAATTGTGGAGAGAAATTAGCAAATTGTTTATGATTGGATGGAGCTTTGTAAAAGAATTCAGACTGGCCTTAGGAATGATCCAGATTCTTTGCGTAAGTAAGTTCTTTGACTAATAGAAATGGTTATGCTGACAATTCATAAAGTTCTTTCCTTAAAAAAATAATTTGATTTTGCAAAGTTTGAATATCTTGGTAAACACAGTTGTCAATGATCCTTCAAATACGTGGTTACTGTTGAGTTGTTGTTTGGGGTCATTTTTTCTTAAGACATGGCATTACACACAATTTAAACAGGCAGGTTAAGAAATGAAGTATTTAGCGTGATCATCGTAAGTGTTAGTGATGCATTAATTTTCTTGTTTTTGGGGAAAAGTTAGACAGGTCTAACATGTCTTCATTAAGCTAATAAAATACAGAACAATGCCCCAGCAAAGGCCAGGGAAAGTCAAACAGAAAGACCAAAATACAAGAGAAACCACTTGCATGCAAAACAAACTAGTTACCCAAGATGCAGAATTCTGAAACAACCTTGAAACCCACAGCGAGGAGCCAAGGACCCTGAAAACTCGTTCAACTGCTAACAACTACTCTCTAAGCTGGGATTTGAGATTGCTGATGTTTGGACCTTAGTGATCAACCAAAAGAATTCTGATTGCTTGGCTCTCAATACTACTGACATCGAGAACCTCCATTTAGTGTCCTTCAGCAATGTTACTTCTGTTTGGAACAAGTGAAAACACTTCCTATTGTATGTCTAGCATCCATTTCACTGATTCCAATGATGCATTTAATTTTCGTATTTGCATTTTGATATCCAAACCCAAACTTTTTTTGATGGACTTTAGAACAGCTCAATGTTGGACAAAATGGTTGATTTCATAATTCTTTATCTTTATCTATTTTTTATATTAAACTGAAAACTCTCGAGCACCTTTCAACTTTGAGGCTCCGGACGAGTGGTTGTCTGAATGTCTGTCTTTGCCTGCCATAACTACCACAGGTTGAAAACAAATATACCCCAAGTTCTTCAGTTGTGCGGGTGCAAAATAAAAGATGTGGACTCCCAGATTGGGAGTGTACTTACCAAATTACATGATAAACAAAAAATAAAAAACTTTATTCAGATCATGGATAACAGCCATCTAAACTCCGCTTTATCACAAATGCTTATTTCCCTTGCCAAACTGTAGTCACTATTTAACTCAAACTCCTTTACGGCCTCAAATTCTGAGACTATTGGTGAACTTCACCTTTCTAGCGATTGCTTTTAAGCAGTAATGGCATTATTAATATAATCAATAAAAATAAAACATATTAAATTAAAAATTGGAAGTTTGACTTGTTAAATTATGCATCTTCTTGGATTTTTTTTTATTAAAAAAAAAAAAACAAAACTAGGATGGAGGAACCCCAACCATGAGGGCAAGACTCAAACCAAGGTCCTAGTACCAGCTCCCAAAGACTTCACCAACTGCACTAGTTGGTGCCCTCTCTTTGTGTATAATCTTTATAAAGTGTTCTGTTCTTCCATTTCTTCTCTGTGATTTTATCCTTTGTATACTGGTATATGCCCGGTATCTCCTGAACAATTGCTTCTCAAGTTATCTTGGTACCAAAGTAAATAGAACCTTGAGCTTGTTGCATTGTAAACTTTAAGAAAGTGATGTTGGCATTTGGCACAATATCTTAAACCAGCTTTTGGGTTGAAAGGTCATATAGTTGGAATCAAACTTTCTGATTCCTGATTAAATGCTTACTGATGGAAGTTCTTCAGGGCTGTTGGTGTTAGGAGTCTTTGGACTCAATTTGGTATATAGCCTCAACTCCCCTCTCCCTGTGCCCAAAAAAAAAGAAAAAAAAAACATAACTTTGAGGTTTATCTCTCGTTTGACCACCTTTCAAGTTTGAAGTTGCTCCATATATGTAATAATCCTTCACCTTCCTCATTCAAGTTTTTCCGCCTCCGTTTGTCATTGCTTTTTTCTTGGTCAAATGTGCACAAACTTGGCTTTGTACCATAATCAACCTGACTGGACCTGATTTGGACAATATTGGCTCGAAGACTCATCTTTTCCTATGGCTGTCTCAATTCCATCACATTCTTTTTCTTAAAACTTATGTCCTTTTCTCTCTCCGGTTGTGACAGTTTTCTTGGCTGTGACAGTAAAGCAGGCCAGTTTTCTTGCTGGATCTGTTCCCACATTGAGAAAAAGTTGTTTAGAATTATAGCTTCCGCTCCTATTCATTTGGGATCATTTACCATACGAAGAAAACTAAAAGTCATCAAATATTGATTTTTGAAAATAATCTTACATGTTTTGAACACCCAGTGCTCAAGCAGACATGGCTGGTGAAGAAATTTATAGTACTTCATAATCTGACATTAACATTCCAAATATTCCTGATTTTTTGGTCCCAACTATGATGATTAATGATGTGCATGTGCGTTGTGTGCATCAAGGGATTGTATATTTGATATAATATGGAAACTATTATATCTGATTAATCTTTTCTTTAAGTTCTTTACAATGCCTTGCTGCTTCTCTTGCGTGTATGTGCGTTGTGTGCTGTGCCTGCACACGTGCATGCGTGTGTGTGTGTGTATGTGTGTGTGTGTGTGTGTGTGTGTGAGAGAGAGAGAGAGAGAGAGAGAGAGATGGGGGATGCCGTATATTCATTTCATATGCATTTCCTGAACGTAACATGTGTCCACAACTTCAGGATATCAAAGTTTTAAATGATTGCAGTAATTGGAAAGGGATCTTGCACTAACCTATACACTCTTATCTTTTGCATGCAAATGCCAACACTAGTCAATGTTCTAGTAATATGTAGCTGTGTTGTTTCCTGGCTGTTTCAGGACCTCTCTGGTTGGTAAAGGTAGTGTACCTCCACCTTCTATCTGGGGTGATTCCTGGTTAGCAATGATATCTGTAATGAAAGTGCAAACATTTCAGATCATTGTCTTGCAGGGCATTGTCGGTTCACTGCCGTGGACGTCCATGGTTTTCTTCACATTGTGGTTCGAACTGATAGGTATGAACAGATCCAAAATCTTGAACATTTGACCTGATAAGCAACGATCCTCGAGAAACATTACATCAAAAATTTAGATTTCCACAGACAGATTCTTAATAAAATTAGAAACAGTGTTGGCATCTGTGTTTTTTAAAGGTATACAATTTAATCTTTCCTTTCAGGCTTTGACCATAATAGCTCAGCTGCCTTGAACAGTCTTTTTGCCATCGGATGTGCCATGGGCTCCCTCATGGGTGGATTCATAGCAGACCGGGTATCAAAGTTCTACCCAGACACAGGCCGTATCATGTGTGCTCAGTTCAGTGCCTTCATGGGCATTCCCTTCTCATGGATTGTGCTTGCAGTCATCCCTCAGTCTGTGAACAGTTGGAACGCCTTTGCTGTCGCTCTCTTCCTCATGGGCCTCTCTATCAGCTGGTGTGCTACTTGTGCTAATAACCCAATGTTTGCTGAGGTTGTCCCTTTGAAGCATCGTACCATGATATACGCCTTCGATCGTGCATTTGAAGGTTCATTCTCTTCATTTGCAGCACCTGCTGTCGGATATCTTACCGAGAAGATTTATGGTTATGATTCAAAGTCTCTGAGTTTAGCAAATGGATCTGTTCAAGGGGCATATGCACTCTCTAGGGGACTATTAACAATGACAGTCATTCCTTTTGGCTTATGTTGTTTGTTTTACAGCCCACTTTACATTATGTTTAAGCGTGACCGTGACAATGCTAGGATGGCTAGTTCAAAAGAGCTGGAGCTGACATGAGAAGGACCTCTCAGCTAATTATTACTGCTCTAGGATCTTCTCGTTAAATTCAACATTGAAAGACCAAACGCCTTTTTTCAGGCTGATCACACTGTAATAAGAATGCAAAAATCAAACACAGATCATGTATAGATTCTTGTACTCCAATCATCATGTTCTTATCCACTGCCATTCTTGATACAAAGTTGCGCTGCCTCCGGCATACACAATGCTCAGTCTTTGAACATGCAGGGCCCAAATAGGTGTATTTTGGTTGGTCTAGCTCTATTTGGAGCTACCTATTCTTTATGAGCTTTCGTTACATGCTATTAATTTTTCTTCATTACTGGGTCAGCTTATGTTTGACCTTCCTATCATCCATCACTGTCGCAAATCTGAAACAAAGGGTCTTTTTAAACTTGATTTCGAGCAGGCCTTCAGCCATCTAGACTGCTCTTTCCTCGGAACCATGTTTGAAGCTAGAGGTTTTCCACCCACTTGGATGAACTAGATTTCAGGTCTCCTCTCTCCCACCCTTTAACTGTCATCTTAATTAAAGGTATCCCAGGTAAATGCTTCCCATGCCATCGCGGGATTCGCCAAGGAGACCCGCTTTCTCCAGAGTCTGTTTACATTGGAAGCCGATGCCCTGATGCCCTAAAAAGTGACAGGTGCAATCATACCAATACTAATAAACCGGATCTCATTAGATTTCTACAGTTAAGCATGCTTCGGCAAGAGTAAAACTAGAATGGGTGATGTTTTCACAGACATTCTAAAAATCATCACCATTAAGCCCTGCCATTAATATTTGACAAGGTTTCAGGTCTTCAGATAAAACTGAGCAAGAGAGTTCCATCATCATTCTCAACTTAAGAGAGAGATGAGCTGGCTAGGTTGTTAAACTATAAGCTTGACACCTTTCCCTTTGTCTATGATGGACTGCCTATTAGTGATCGAAAACACCCCCAAGGAGCTTGGCTTATACATTGATAGAAAGGATTGATAGAAGGCTAGCTTCATGGAGAAGGAAAGTATCATCCGTAGCAGGATCCCTCTTTTTAGTGCAGTGTACATAGACAATACGTTCATATTATATAGCATTATGGCCATTTTGTCAATGTGGTTCTTTCCCTTCAACGGTATTCTTTTTATATGATCTATAGGAGTAGTGAAAAGACAAAATCTGGTGTATGCTTTTGAGACTATTTTGGATCTATCATCATTATTGCTGTTCCAATGCCTTCATCCTACTAGTTCTTAAACACTGAAGGATTACCGTATCAAAAAACAATAAAGGATTACTATGCCAAATTTATATATTTTTGTGGAAGTTTGCCACCCCAGAAAAGGCAAAAATATTCATGGTCAGGACCAAAATATCATCAGCACATTCCAATCCTTGTGTGAAATGGCTCATAGTCATACACATATCATGGATGTGGTCCGAGATTTTGACTATATACATATCATGTATATGATATGAACATGTCCGGAAATTCCAATCCTTTTGCGAAATATTTCATAATCATACACATATCCCTGTGTGAAATGGTTCGACGGATGGCAGGGTCAGGACTAACTCTCCAGGGGAAGGATTGGAATTTCCTGATGATATCCCAGTCCATGATATGTATATGACTATGCTACTACAAGTCAAACCTTCAAGCCAACATGTACACCTAGTCAAAATCTGACTCATTTTTAAAGAATCAGCAGAAACAAGGTTTTAACCTGACCTTTACATAACATACGTACATACATATATACACACGTATGAACAAACACATATATAATTTCATAATAAATGACTACTGGAAAAAGGCATAATGAAATAGGAAGATGGAACCTTTTCTATCCACCCTTATGAATTGATTTAAAATGTATGCGAAAAAGCCAGCCTGAACTTACACAGGTTCTAACATTAAGGTTGCGACAAAGCAATGTGAAATCTCAAATAGAAAGGGTAACTGAACCAGCTATCATGATAGCAAAAGACAAGCTCATTTCTCTTGAAATAGGAGCTTCAAAGGACAGCAGTAGATGAATCCATGCAATGCACCGATATCAGTTTTCACCTCCGAAGCTGTACAGAAGAAGAATGGATTTTTATCAAGAACTGGATGCACTGATGTAGGATACCACAACTGTAATGTCATCAAGTTTGCCTCCGTAGAACCGATACCCAGCATCTTGGGCAGCAGATGAGAAAGGTGTTTGCCGGTTCCTATCCTGCGCTCTCTGGCGGGCAAGTGCAGCTATCTTCTGAGCTGTCACTTGAGGCCCCAACCTGGCTCTGACAGCATGGACAACAACAGCTGTAACTTCATTATTATATAAATTATCAAACAGCCCATCTGTTCCTGCTATGATGACATCGCCAGGTGCAACAGGGAAGGTAAATACCTGAAGACATGCAAATAAAAGGGCGCCAATTAATCCACACAAATGTGCCAAATTCATACACTATAAGGCTATAGAGCTTGCTAAAAGGAACAAAATAGCTAAAGCTATTTCTTTGCTGCCTAATACATGGCCCACATCTGACCAGAAGTTTCTCTCTTTTTTTCTTTCTTTTTTTCTTTCTTTCTTTGTTTCTTTCTTTTTTCTTTTTTTCTTTTTTTTGTTTTTACCCCTCAAAACACAGCTGACAAGAAATTAAACGGTTATATCACTACAGACTGATTCTTGTTCTCTCTTGCTAGAAAATCTGGGTTCAATATAATGTACAGGGTTGGAGAAGCTGTTAGCCAAGCTAAAGGCTTAACCTCTAAGGTCCCATCCCGATGACCAGCTCAAATTACATTGAGGTATGAAAGGGTGGTTCTAATTTCTGTTGCAGCCAAGTCAAAGAGCTGTGATTTGATAGTTTTGGATGCACGAACTGTTCTAGTTTCAGTTAAGACAAGTATTTCACATTGTTTGCAATATGTTTATATATTTTTCTGAAAAAAAACATTACATACTACTTTCTACAATATGCAACCTTTGGAGATATAATGTATAGCTTGAGGGGCTGCTAGGATGCCCAGATGAGTTATCCATTGCGTAAACCCCATCTAGAGCAATCTAGAGCGATCACCAGGAAGTAGTTACACAGGAGGAAGAAGCTTTCAATTGCATCAGCCCAGGAAAACATAATCCCTAAAAATAGATTTATGCCAAATTCCATTGAAAAGCTGATTTATGCATCCTGGTTTTAAGAGATTAACTATAACCTAGTTTTCCTAAGGGTAAGCTTTAGTGCAATGGTAAGATTACTCCATTGTGACCTGGAGATCACAAGTTTGAAACACAGATACAACCTCTTGGCATGCGAGGGCAAGGCTGCATATATCTAACCCTCTCCGGATCCTATAATGACGGAAGCCTCGTGCATTAAGCTGCTCTTTTTCTATTTATTACCTGGTTTTCCTGATTAGGAAAACTCCTCTCTTCTCACAGAAAACTATTCTCTTGCCACAGCTTACAACTCTTCCATCATTAGCCTAAGTTGGTCCCAAGGATAACACATCTGAACATCCAAACAAGGCCTTAGTGACCAAAACCAAGTATTGTTAAAAAAATAAAGAAGAAAAAATAAAGCTTAAAAGTAGAAAATTAAAAAAAAGCAATAAAAATTAGTTGGACAACATCTTAACACCATAATGTTATTTGGTCAAAACAACATAAGTTTTATTCTTTTACAAATTTATATATTCTAATTGTATTTTCTGGTTTTTGTTGACACTTGATGAAAAACAACATTTACAAAGTCTTTGTTCACATAAAATTTAAAATATTGACGTACCAAGACGTCTTAAGAAAGGTAATATTTCATAGATTTCTTGCACTCAACAAAAACATGATTTATAATTTGTTCGAATCAAAAAAAATTTAGTTCAATTTTGCGAACAAACTTCCTAAAAGCTTGATTTGAAGAATTTAAGAAAAGAGGTTTCAGCCTCATATATGCTACTTTCAGAAGGAATTGATTAATTTCAACTAAAACTGCCAAAACTCAAGTGGTTTTGGATCAGCTCATGTTTTCTTTCAAAATAAATAATATTCTATGACACCTCCAAAATGGTCAGAATGATTGAGGAGAGGAGAACAGGTAAATAGAGAATTAAGAGAAATTAATGGAGGGCATCTATCCTGCAATCCCAATATTTTTCAGATATCAAAAATCACCATTCAGTTTGTGTTCAGTTCTCTTAAAAAACCCAAGCAAGGAGATTGTTTGCATCTTTTCAGCTTTTCTATTTAATAATTGTCACCTCATAGGAGATATTCCTGGGATACGGCTACAATTTTCTGCTAAAGTATTCTAGTAGAGCAGTTTAGATCATCCCCATCCTCAGCTGAAAAGTAGCTAATCATTTAGGGAGGTGAAATATCCAATATATGGTATTTTACACATGCAAAACCCTACCCAAAATAGCTGCCTACTTACTTTAGGTGAGGTTGATAATCTAGTTTGCACTCCAAGGTATGGCATACAAATTCATGCATAATGCATTTGAACTTCGTTGGGAAGGCATGCCCAAATTTCTGAAGTTATTAATTAAAATCAAAAGAAATAGCATTTCTGATCCAGCGCTGTTGTCACTGATAATTTGTTATCGTCATTCATGCCATGCAACTGGCTGTCAGATTACCTTACTGGTGATACAAGGATGACTAGCAAGAGAGCATGTAGCTTATTTAAGTCTGAATAAACCATCCTTTCATCACCAAAATGTAAGGTGCTCAAAAACATTTAAGCCTCCTGTCACTTGTAAAGCACAACCGGAGGAGGCTTGAATGCCACACAATCAGCCACTGCAAGTAGATGAATGTAAAACTATTAGACTAGTGACAAAATACTATCGATGACTAAAGGAATTCTCACATATTATGTGAACCAGTTGTCATATGCATTCCTCAAAAAATTATCTGTGCTTAATGGAAAAGACATGGTTATTAGGCACTATTGATGGGTTCTACAAATAATTCTTGACTTCTTGAAAAAAATCATGGACTATGTTAATTTCTTTCAGAATCTGTTGGTATTGCCATTTCTCCGAGATGTCTTCACTATGTTACAATAACAAAAGCGGATGTCCCAATGCACAAGGCTTCCGCCACTGTGGTGTTTGGATGGGGTCAGACGTACGCAACCTTACCCCTTGCATGTGGAAAGGCTTTTTCCGTGTTTGGATCCCGTGACACCTTGGTCACAATAGAGCAACCTTACCATCGCACCAAGACCTGCCCTCTTGTGTTTCATTACTTCGCTACATTAAGACTATTTATCTTTTATTCTTTTAACTCAGCCACACCCTCAAATTACAAATGTGCCCTTGACATATTAAATCTAATAGTGGCATTTGTTACTAGGGTTAGTTAGAATTAAAGCCCGCGTGAATTAGAAGAGAAGAGCCCCAACACTTGATCCTTAATTTAGTTCACGCAAGCAAGATTCGCCGTCTCGATACCCGACCCCGTACCGATGCCATACTAGCACAGTGTCAGTACGGAATCTTTTTAGCATACCGATACTCGATACACCACCCATAACGAGTACCGGTACCGAACTAGTACGGTATAGTACATTCCATACTGCTCGATTTGGGCCGCTACAACGTACCATGCATGCAAGTATGCAACAAGAATTGATAACAGGAGAAGGCATAAGGTTTAACTGACCTGGGCAGAACTTGGGAGGTCACTGCCATTGCCACTCTCAAGTTGATAAGTGAAATTGAAGTCATGTTGTTGTACAGGTGACCTGAAGATGGTACAGCCATCCCTGACAACTATGAAGCCACTGTCCCCTAGGTTTACAGCATGAATACCCTGCAAATAGAAAGACAAACAAATAAAACGTAAGCAATGTTTATTATGTGAAAAGTTTCAGCATGCAGAAAGCTACATTAAATCATAAAAATAACTTCGTAATTAAGATAAACTCTTCACGATATATTGTACAACATTTATCTATTTTCAAACACTAGTGAGAATACTGATGCAGTATGGACATGCGCATAGACATTTATATTCAGGTCTATACCTGCATAGTCATTGTGAAGCTATATAATTAACTTGTAAAGGGCATCACACACAAAATAGCATCCATTTCAACACTATGCTTGGACAGATGACATGTGTTTTGGAGGCAAGGCTAATGGCAGATCCTTATCCCCATGTAAAAATTAATATGCATGCTTCCCGAAAGAAAGCACTGTCAAATGCAGCATAACATGATGTAGAGATTGACCTCTACTTACTCCCTAGCTTCCAGTTATGCCTTTAGCATATTCAGATCTAAAATACTAGCCAAATTGGAACTATGAGACAATATGTACCGAATACTCAAACATGTGGGGGTAGCAACAGATCAATGATTGGTGAAAGATGACGAACAACAACAGAAAGGACATCACCAAAAGATGCTAAATTGTTCTGGTAATTACAATATTCAATAGTGACAACAAATGAGAGTAATACATGTGAATCACTAATCAATTCTTATAACAGATCTTTAAATAGGAATAAGATAGGTTAGGCATTATGAAAATAGATTACTATTATAGGCATGGTTAATTTATGGCAAATTTGGGGAAACAGAAAGCATCATCAAATATCCTATTACTGATTAGCGATGCACCATTATTGTTGACGCATATTTATCTAGCTGGCTAATTGGATAGCAAATTGCAAATTTAGAAGGAAATGTATTCAAAATATAAATTCGTTCCACATAAAAATTAACTGTTATTTCTTCTTTAATATTATTTTTCTACCTTTCATAAATCTGGCTATATCTTCTTCTACCAAAACCGCGTCATATATCAAAACACTAATTTGTCGTGGCATTAATGCAGCCAACTAATTTGAATTTTTAAACCTGCCCTACCAAAATTTCCACTCAAAAATAGCAAATTCTAGAAACTATGAACCCAAAACAAATTCACTGAACAAGACAACTTGCAAGCTCTTCATGAACATTTGCTTGAACTTGGTATATTATTGAATTCATTGGCACTGCTCTTCAGATCTCTTCGATATATTGGCCCAAGTCATCTTCAGCACTATACCTTCAGTTGTAAGGAATCAAGTAATATACTAAATAGAGGGACATTAGATAGTCATGAACAGTCTGAAAGTAAGGTTCCTAATATGATCAACTTATGATATTGCATGTATCTCCATCTTGTGAAAGAATCAAATCATGCATGGGGCAAGCCCCGCGGGGTGCGGGGGGTGGAGATGCCGCGGCTAACATTAGAAGTTCAGATGATCTTTCTTTTTAAGCTTTTACCTACCTGAGATGTTAGAACTACAATACTGTTTATTTTAACCAAGCATCCCACAAGTTCAGTATGATAGGAGAAACCACAGCTACCTGAAGGTGCCAATAAGGAAGCCTCTTGCCGGCCATGCCCCTTATTCCCCACTCTTCACACACCTGTTGAGTCATAGTAGTAACTTTATTTCATTTCTTCCATGTTTTGGGGAAAATTGCCATAACATTCCTATGATTCAAAATCCTAGTTTAGAAAGGATGAGGATTTTGGGGGGTTTAAAAGAAGGGATACTGTCATAATTTTGTGAACTTTTGCAAGAATAAAAATCAGACATCTTCACCTCTCCGATTCTTTTGATGTTTATATTGCACACGAGACTAAGCATAGCCCTAGAGGTGATACACTCAATCTATTGCTTATACATGGAAGAAATATGGAGGAAGGGAGATCAGATTTTTTTTTTAATTTTTCATATCTGAAAACTATTGTGAGTTGAAGCTCTGATGCAGAGCCACATCGGCAATTTTCCCCAATTATGACTGACTACTTCAAGTGGTCCATCTATCTAAGATTGTAGGTCTCTGTTTAAGTGTAATTCCCAACTTCAACCAAACTGTTTTCAGAAGTAGGACTCCACACCATGAAGACAGTCATTTTTAAGATGAGATGACTCATCTTGGAGAATATATTTACAATGGTTAACCAGAAAAGGTGGCATGATATTTCTATGGTGTATTGCATGCATTTGTAAAGAAATACATGCAACCAAGTCATCAGATACATTAAAGATGAATGCTAAAATATTCTTTGACCAATATAGTTGATTCAGTCATAAATGAATGCTCTCATATGTACATTGCAGTTACTGACAAACATCAGAGAAAAAAGTGCATATTGCAGTAATGTATTTATGTTAAACACAAAATAACAACAAAATTATGCTATTTAAGAAACCAAATATGCATAATTATACCAAAAGAAAGGGTCAAACAACTATCAGCCTATTTGTTAATCATAATGCACCATTGTGCAATGTAATGTACATGTCATATAGAATGATAGTAACAAGTAAAATTGTCCATACATTCCACTCAGCCTACAGGACATTTATAATGCCAAGAAGGGCATCCTGGCATGGTCCATATCTTAAAAATGCTATGTGCTTCTACAATTTAAAGTGATTAGAGATGGTATCATAAATTCAGTGCTAAATATAATAGCTGTTCCTGAAGTGGGAGAAATTGAAGATTTATTCAAAACAAGTGCCACTAAATAAATGTTAAGCCTAATACCATAAAAGAGCAGCTATATTTCCCAACTTTTCAACGCCCATAATGACCCTAATTCGATCTCTCCCTCAAAGGTTTAAAGTTTAAACCATGCTAAACTTCTACAGAAAAGGATCCTAAACTTGCTGGTTTCTGATAAGGAGTCCATGGAGGAAACTCTCCTTAAGTTGGAAATTTCATAATTCTACATGAATCATAAGAGTTCCACATCCTCCAAAGTCCAAATTCATATTGATTTATTGGTCATACAAAACTAAATCTTATCTTGATCAAGAACACAATACAACAGATAAATCTCAAGCGATTTCTTGAGGAAGGAATATATTAGCACCTAATCCATGCTTTTTTTTTCCAAAATTTGTCCTGTATCTTATATTTTTAGTAGTTGCGCATGCCTAATAACTTGTGTTATTGGGGCAGCAAAGGGAAAAGGAAATTAAAAACCTGATGTGTAAGAGCAATGATGCATGCTGTTGATGATCCCTTTGCTTTGGTGCTGGAATAAGCCTTCTCTAGAACCCTTGCTGGATCAATGGACCCCTTTGGCTCTTCTCGAATTGCGGACACTGAGTTAGATATAAGCTCTCGAGCATATTGTCCTGCATCAACTCCAAGGTCTGCCCAGCCACCAACACCATCTGCCACACCAATGGCTTGCTCCTCAACACATATGAAATGAGCATCCTCCCCACCAGTTTCTTCCTTATCTGGGTGCGGCAGGTAACAAGATCCAGAAAGCAGCTTCAAAGACCTATCACCCAGTACTTTTCTGTAACCCAAAAACAGATAATTTATCCAAATCATAAAAGCAGTTTCACTAGCAACAAATACGTCCACATTAAACATCAAAGTTAACTAGAACTTATATGAGAAAACTTCTGACATGGGGAAATCATAATATCGGGTAAGCCCCCAACCAAGTTCAGATAAAAAGTCCATCTCATTATTAGAAAACTCTCAAAAATAATCCTATTAATAAACAATGAGATCTTGGTTACTGTTAATCTCAACAACTGACATGGCCTACTTGGCAGATTTGACACATAAGCAGTTTAAGCTACTAGGTAATGGTCAATTTTTCTGTGAGTTACCAGAAAAATGATGACTTTTGAGTTCTAATACATGCAAAATATACAATAACTACTGATAAAGAAGATATGCTACAGAACTGAGGATAATGACAGAAAATAGAAGGCTGTATCTGTCAATAACTCATTTTGCATTAATAATGGAACGAAACACAGCCAAAAAGACCAAAGAAAAAAATATGACTTATTCTCAACAATCGAGCCATCCTGCATAGCATTCTCTCTGTGGAATGGTACAGTACCAGCAGGATGCACTTGTACCATTGGGATGAGAGTCCTTGGCTCAGCATATGATGACATTGCAAATTTATACAGTTCAGGCACCCTCACTTAAAAATTATCATTTGAATGAGTTCAATCTTCTATTTGCACTCTGCCAAACCTCCTCAATCTCATGCCAAATTATAGTCCTGGTTTTTTTCTTGTTTAATCCAATGTAAGGCTAATTCACATCAATTAGGGTTTCGTTTCTTTGAGTCGGGTAATACATACACAGAATCATGCTTAAACTTCTACAGGAGAGAAAATACTTGTTTGAGTGCCCAAAATATATGTCTATTTAGAATAAAAAGTAATTAAATACAGGCCAGAATATAGACAACGTAAAAAGGGATTTCCTAGCATATAACAGCCTGTTTTCCGTTTATCTTCTGGTAGGCCCATGTACGTTTATATGCCAGTGCATACCTTAGCACAAGACAGAACTATATATTTCGAGCACTTACATGATATGCAGTGCTAATTTTTTTCCCCTAACCCATCTGTTCTGGTCAACTTTACAAACTCATTTTGCTGTCCATTTCTTTTTAGACCTCTATGGTCCAACCCCCCTAGACAAGACTCACCAAATTTCTTTGCACTACCTTCACTTTACCTTTTCTTATTGCAGATCTTCCATCTAAACCCAAGTCCTCTCCTCTATGAGTGAAGTTTAGGCCAGAGTTTTTCCAACGTGTCACTAAATTAAGTTTCAGATTTCATGCATTATTTTCCCCTTCTAAACAAAGTCATATTAAAAAAATTCAAATGGCAAGGTTGATTTATTTTTAAAAAAAAACTAAAGTAGTAAATGCCACTGTATACGATGAAAATTTTGACCATGACAACCAGTTCAATGGCATTTGAATCCATCTCACTTATGAATCCAATTACTTTTTACCTGTAAAAATTTCCATCTTTAATCACAACAAACCCTTTCCAATGCAATGATGATCAAGCTGCAGCAGCATCTATACAAACATGTAATATAACATCAATAGGCCAATACTATAAACTACATATGCACATGCAATGTTCTATTGAAATGCGATCAGTCAATTGGCAATAGTGCAACTATTAAATGGATGTGTCCAGAAACATACTGGTCAAAGGGTACGGCTAAATTTTCAAACTGCTCTTCCTGTGAAGTTTCATCCAGAGACACGTCAGGGGCTGCCCCAGCAGAGTATGGTACTGTACACTGCGACTGAAAATCTTGTACCCCTGGCTCTAAGGAAAAATTAGACTTCCAACTTGTCCCAGTTGCATTAGACCAGAAACACCTGTAGACCATATTAGTACCCCAGGGTTGTCTATTTCTCAAGCTACCACTTATTCTTCTGCAATGATCAAGACCTTTATAGCTATAACAGATAACAGCTCGCATCGCAGAATTCAAAATCTGTCCACTGCTGCTCATATTCTCCAGATGCCGAGCACCCAGTTCAGCTCTACCCAATAAAGAATTGCAAGCAGACATTATATTTCTCTGGACTAAACTGCAAGCAAATCTTTGGTTGGGCTCAGAAGGCAGAGGGTCAGTGTTGTGCAAACAAGGTTGGGAAGAAGGTCCAGTCACAGAAAGCACAGAAAAGGTGCGAGAGAGCGTTCCAATAAGGAAAGATGGTCCCTTGCGACGATCACCTGTAATGAAATTTCTTAGGACAGTAAAAGAAGACTGGGGAGGCTGATCAATGCTGTGGCCAAGAGTGGAGAAGGGTTGTGACGGGAAGGACAAGGTATTGCCAAACAAGAAGTTCTGGCCCCGGCCTAGTAGGAATTCTGATGAAGCTTGCAGCCCTTTGTTCCTTGAAAAATAAATAGATGGCATCTTATCCTCGCAGGCGCAGAGGGGTTCTTCAAACAATCAGACGCCAGTCCAAGGACCGACATAAAACAGAATATCTCATTACTCTTGATGCATCAGCCAAATCCAAATCACTTTCCTTCGGTGATCCGATGGAACCAGAAACCTGATAAAGAGAAGAGGATCGAAAACAGGAAGGTTGAGACATGGAGAACAGAAAAGAAAATATAGCACCCCAGTCGAAATGTTGCGAAAGAAACAAAACTGTAATTTGAAGTACTATACATAGAACGACCTACTAGTAAATCAAAATCATAAACTTAGAAAGAAAATCCCCTCCCGACCAAAAAAAAAAAAATCTTCGACCACAAAATCCGTTCCTGAGAGCCGGATGAAAGAGAGAAACAACCTAAAGAACAACCTTCGACCCAAAATCTTAACCCAAGATCGTGCAAAAACAATTTTTCAGAGAAACGAAGAAAGAAAACAAGCCTAACCAGAGAAAATCCCCACCAGAAATCACCAAAACAACTAACCAAGGAGAGGAAAAAGAACCCTTTATTAAAATTTGTGAAAATAAAGAGTAAAAAAAAAAGGAACAAAAATATCAGGAAAAAACCCAAAAGAAAACAAATATATCGAAAGAAAAAGGAAGATATTTTGAAATCCTAAAGCACCTGATGACGACGATGAGAGCCTTCCAAGATTCGCGGATCCGCTCTCTCTTTCTCTCCCTCCCTTACTCTATTTCCTTTTTCTTCTTTTCTTCTCTGTGGGAGGACACGAGAGGATCGGAGAGGAGAGAAGCAAGGGATCCACGCGCTCTTCCTCTACTCCCCTCCCCTTGGTTCAGCCGATAATAGGCACTGGGAGAGAGAAGGAGAGCGAGACGGTATAATCACCGCCCTCTTGGAGCCCCTTTTATCCTAGCTAACCCTAAAGTTAGAAACGCGTCGGCCCGGTTCCTATTTGCTGTGGACTTGCTCCCTCCCTTCTTCCCCGTATCATAATCCCCCCCGTCACGGGTGCTTTGATCTCGGTTATCAAAGGTTATCATCGAATGGAACGGATTTCCTATTTTACCATAATTTCTCTAGCATCTATTATAAAAAATAATAATAATAAATCAAAACAAGTTTATTATTACTACCAAAATTCATCAGTCCCATAATTTAAAAAATAAATAAATAAAAATCATGCATGCGAATAAGGGCTATCGCTCGCATCCTCTCTTTTTTTCCCCCTTATCAAGCCTTTCCTCTTCGTTTTCAAGCCCTCTCCCCCTTTCATGAGATCTTCCTTCTTCTTTTTGAATCTCTTTTTTGTTCTCGAAATCTCTCTCTTTTTTCAAGATCAAAGAAACTTACAGTATGTATCACAAAGCCAGCGAGTATATATCACTTGGCTATATACTATGTACTAGTGAACACCATGTTCTGAAAACTATATATCGATTTACCTAGAGATGTGTGTTCGGACAATAAATGATTATTTTGTTAAGTGTGTATTACCTGATTATGTACTGCGTATTAGTGAATACCATATTCTGAAAACTCTGTATCGATTTATCTGAAAGTATATGTTAGAACGCTTGAGGCGTGTATTACCTAACCTTGTACTATGTTTTGGTAAAGAACATATTCTAGCCCTAGCAAAAAAAAATATATATTTTAGAAATATTGTATCAATTTACCTAGATGTATATATTAGGTCACTACTGAATGTGTATCTCAGAAATTTATAGTATGCATCGAAAAGTTGACGAGTGTGTTTTACTTGGCCATGTATTGGTGAATTTCATGTTCTGAAAATTGTATATCAATTTATGCAGAGATGTGTATTGAAACGGTAAATAAATATTTTGCTAGGCGTGTATCATCTGACTATATAGTATGTACTGGTGAACATCATATTTTTGAAATTATGTATCGATTTACTTGGAGACGTATATTGAGACGTTGGTTGATTATTTTATTTAATATATATTATCTGGTCATATATTATGTATTATGTATTATTCAGCTTTTTTTTGTTTTTTGTTTTTTTAAAGTTATGAAACGGACGGACCCGTTAGTCCTAGTTTGATTTTAAGATTTCCTCTTCAACATGCGCGTCAGAGTAAGTATAGCAAAATAAGATATTTTGTTTTGTGCGCACCATGTTCGTGGGAAATGGTTCGCGTCAAAGATCTTGGAGAGAGGTCAGATTTTGGGAGATATTTTGCGGCTTAAGCGAGCCCCGTGGGTCTTTCAAGTGTCGCATAGCTTTCTGTACCCCCAAAAAAAAAATGCCGCATACGTTTAGGGAGGGCAATCTTCCTGCTGGTTTCCTTAGCAAATATATATATGGGCTCGTTTGGTTCGCAGGAAAGGGAGGGGGGAAAGTGTGGTCAACGGAAAAGTAATGAAATGCCTCTTGTTTGGTTGGAGTTTTCAAAGGAGAGAGATGGGAAAGTTGTATTCCCATGGGAATATGATTCCCACATTTCATGGGAAAGTCTTTCCCATGAGAAACATGGGAAAGTTACTTTCCCATGAGGTGGGAATCACTCCTTTTTTATTTTTTCCCAAAAAGACCCTTCAGCATTAAAGAAGCATTAAAGAGGCATTAAAGACCTAATTTTTATTAAGGGCATAATAGGAATTATACATAACTTTCCTAGGAAAGTGGATGGTCAACCAAACATAAGCACTTTGGAAATTTGTCACTTTCCCATGGTTAACCAAACATGCCAAAAGTGCTTTCCTAGGTATTCTCTTCCTAGGAATCTGATTCCCAGGAATCATATTCCTAGAAGGGAAAATACTTCCCGCGAACCAAACGAGCCCCATATATATCTTCCTGCTGATTTCTCGACTGCAGCAGCGCCGGATGAGGACATCTGTTGGAGCGCAGGAGATTATATTCCTCCAAAGCTTAATGCTCTAATCTCTGCTGATGCCTACGAGACTCTGTTTTCCTAAAATTTTGATTCGGCCCGACCAATCACCTAGGCTCTATTCCGACTAAAAATATATATTTTAAATAACGATGTTATAACCATTACAATGACCGTTAGGATAGCTCCGACCACCTCCTATTATATCATTTATATAATATTATAAAACTTTATTTAACATAAATAGCAGCTACCTTGTATTTTCTAAAATCATAATTTTATTAATAAAAAAATTAATGGAAAGATAATGGTGTTATTTTTCCGTTATCATCCATCAATTCTCATTATAATGCAGTTAGAATAACCATTATAATATTTTTTTTAATATTAAAAATTGAGAATATTATTCTCAATGCAATTAATAGCCGTTATAATGGTCCATAACTGGAGGTCCATTGTGACCAGTCGCAGAAATATTCAAGCCAAAGGTATAAAAGGTAATAAGGTAGGATTTAAGTTGAGCCAGACTCGGGTTAAGATTCGTAACCTGCCTGCGGATGAACAGAAGCCCCAGCTTTTTTTTTTTTTTTGTACTTGCTTCCAAATCATTAGCAAATATCATCCGTTCAGTTCCCCACTTCATCCCCCTCTCTACGGAGGTCTGTCTTTGCTGCATCCTCTGCTAAACCCGACTACATTCATAGCATCCAATCCCAACACTCAAATCAACTTGCGAGGATAGACCTGTACTACTTCCTGAAGGATCAATACCAATGCACTACTCATATGAACCCTTACTTTTGGAACATATCAGAATATTTTGACATGCTTCTGTGTCATGTGAGTTATCCTAACAGTATAGGGTGCCAAAAACGCATATTTCCTTCATACATAAATTAAACTAATATTGTACAACTCCAATTGCACCAGAGCCTCCGGAAAACCCTCATCACCATCTCAGATGGGCAGTGAATTAAGGTGCTACGGAAAAAGAATTCAAGAGAAACGAGCAATTAGTCATCGTATTCTCCTTGGGCAAACTTGCCCTCTGGGTAATAGATAGCAACAACTTCTTTCCCCCCGAATTTCCTTCCATGCATCCCCTGCCTGGCTTTCGAAGATCCTTCTGTGTCTGCATATTCCAAGAATACCTGGAAAAGATAGAACAAACAGTGAAAGCATTGATTAGCGGCATTAAACAATGATTGAATAATCACAATAAAACCTTAGAGTATAATTAGTAAGAACTCCCCACAAACAATAATTCCTGAGTAAAATTAGATGGTTAAACCACAATGATCCCATGACATAGGATTGATGTAGAACATATCTGAGCCGGAATAAATTCAGGGTGAGAGTCAAAAATAGCATGTAATGTTCACATTATGCCTCAAATAACTCGGGCGCATTTTGGAACAGTAAAGGTTCATGGATTGAAGCAGAACATTTAAAACCCAAACTCATTCCAGATTCAATATAAAACAAAGGGTATCTAGAAAAGGTTTTAATTTTCAAGCCTGCAACCATGAAAAGTAAGCCAGCAATATTCCCAGCAGAGTATTTCATAATATAACAACACTGGTACTAATCATCGATTTCTCTTTTTTTAATATAAACTGACCTTTCCAACTCCAGGAGATGGTTCTCCACCAGGACCTGGTCGAGGAATGATGACGTTTACCAGTTTACCTGCAAAAGCATCACCTCTTCAGATGTCTTCAAATATCCAAGTACACAAAATACCATCTTAAGTACAAAAAAGAGAGGGCAACTATGGTATCTTCAGTGAGTTAAGCCAGATTCTCAATAGCACAAGGTTCAACAAAAGGATGTAAAACAAAACAAAAAAGAGACAAACAAACTTGACAAACTAATAAATGTACAATGTGAGACAAAAGATGGCTCAGTCATCAGAGCAGTTGTTATACCATATTTCTCTCCTTCACTTCTCATATCTTCCACAATATCTACATATTCTTCATCATTTTCAAGTTCGTCTGGACTAACAGCCTGTGTTAAGCATACCACCTTGGTTGGAAGGGGCACCATTTGGTACGCAAGCTTCTGAAAAAAAAATATATACATTAAAAATGAAAACCAGTAATGTCTGCCAAATATCAATTGTCACTCATTAAGAAGGTTGACAAAAATTATATGAAAGATAATAAAAATTTCAATCCATTCAAGAAGTTCAGAGCAAGTTAGAGACGTATTAAAGATTCTAGAAAGAGCTGGAAATAGAAGCAAGCAAGCATGCAAATATGCACACCCAAAGAAAATCTTGCTGCCTTATGATAGTTAAATCTTCTGAGGTCACCTAAGATGCTGATAGAAGTCTGAAATTCTAGAAATGAGATTCTTTTTGAACTTTTCAAAGATGTATTTGCTTGGACTAAGGATCCTTGAGCCACTTCACTCGACACTCAGAAAACCAGCATCCACAGTTACAGCAGTCACTACGAACAATTTTTGAATGTCGAACATTCTTAAACCTAATCACATGCATGAACAGGGATTTCAAAATGGGAAGCAAACATAATAATAATAGTCAATACAAATTTTAAATGACACCAAAGTGAGCCCACGAGACACTGATGCATGAGCGCACTGTCATAACAAGTTAACCACACTAGAAACACCACTTAGAAAAGAAAACAAGACAAAGCTTAAATTATCAATTACACAGGATCCGACGTTTTGCCAATTGAACAGAAATAGAATGATGTAACTGCATATTACCTGCAACGGCACCTGCTGTTGTCCCTGTAGTAACACATTTTCTTGCTCCGGCCTAGCCTGGGCTACACTTTGGTTTGCACGTCTAACAGTAAAGGTTTTATCTCCCATTTTGATGCCATTTAGCGCTGCACATGCAATGTCTGTGACCGCGGGGTCCTGGTAAACACAGAAGGCATAGCCTTTTGAATTACCAGTTTCCCTGTCCTTAACGAGACTAAAACCTCGAAGAGGTCCAAACATCTCGAGCAACTCTCGTAGCTTTTCTTCTGTAAAAAATTGTGGAATCCCACCCACAAAAATACGATCAGGACCATCAAGCACACCAGCAGAACCTGGTGTAAGCCCAGCTGCAGCGAGATTAAGATTGGGGTTGGGTTGGCTTGGGCCAAGTGTAGCAGCAAGAGCAGGGTTGTAATCAGTTGGCCTTCTCACTTTCACAGGTGCCCCCTGGATATGTGCAATATCAGGTGCAAAGAGGTTAGCAGCATCTTAACAATTTTAAGTAACTCATGCACACACAACATATAACTAAAATGGCTCTGCTAGAGAAGACCCAAACCTCAAATATGATGCCATCCAAGGCCATCGCATTGCTTGCCTCTTCCACTGACCTCATTTCAACAAAAGCAAACATCTTCTCATGATTTATATACACATTAACAACAGCATCACCTTCAAAAAAATAATGGCACCAAATCAGTAAACTGTCATTTTAATGGAAAGAAAACAATGAAAAGTTTGGATACGTGAAGAGAAACCTGGCCCAGCAGTGTTTCCTCCAATTGCAGCCATAACTTGATTAAAAAAGGCACCAACTGACTGCAAGCAAGTTTTAAAAAAAGTCAGGCAAAATAATGTAATATCGGATAAATGATATGCGATAGTAGCATGTTCTTCAAAATAAAGAAATGGTTCAAGGTGCAATCCTAGAGCATAGAGCACAAAGTTGACAGTAGAGGACCATCCAGAGAGAGAACGGGAAGACAAATAATGCACCCATAAGAATATAATATATATCCTCATAGATAGTAACCTTGAGTTCTATTAAGGTTGTTCATGAAAGTCATTGCCTTTGACACTCATCACCAGAAAATATTTATATGGTAATCTTCTCAATAACCAATTAAGCATATAATAACATCAAAGGTAAGCACTCAATAGGAATGCTTAGCAAACAAGAATCTACAAACTAACGACAAGTATTAAGGACAAAACATGATGATTACAATCATGACATCCCTAGAAGCCCATCCTTAAATCTTATATACTGGACCTGTTCCCACTCAGCTTGCCTCCTAAATGCCTTTGGGCAATCTCTTTCCCGTGCAAGTTTCCAGAATAAGCACATTGCATCTGCAAGGAATTTGTTTGGAATTTACTTCTTCACCTAAAGAAACCTTGGATGGTTGCATTCCAGCTCCATTAGCTTAAACTGCAAAAAATATAAGATAGAGACATCCCACCCCACCATCCAGTCTTCCAGGATATGGCAAATTCTCCACTTGCCCAAGGTTGCACTATGTGAAAATTCAGCATTGACTCTCTCTCTTTTGTTTTTCAAGTGAGAAAATTCGCATTAACTCATTAGTGGTCGACATTTGGTTAGGGACCTGGTTATACGGCTGATGAAGAATGATCAAATGGATGAAGCTTCAGTAGTTAAATTGTATAACAAGGTATGAAATATGACCTTTAGCTTCCATGTGCAGGATAATAAGAACAAAATTTATTTTTCTGGAAATATAACCTAAGAAAAAATTGTCTCAACTGTGCTATAAGTGGGGATATTGTTGCATAATTATATCGGAGGTAAACTTGATCAAAAAAATTAGGAGATAAAGTCTGATTTGGTCATCAAGGGTTTTAATGAAGAGAGAAATTTCATGTTTGCTCTGTATTCACAGAAATTCAAACATCTGGTTATATTTTGAATAATGAGAAGGGATAAGAGTACAGGGGTTCAAATTTGTGGATCAATTGATGGGTTAGACAGGTAGCTGGGAATCTCGAAGGATAAAAGTGTAAAAATTTTAAAGTGAAGAGGAAAAGTAAAGAATAGAAAGAACTTGAAAAGGACAGTGATAATGCACCACCAAAATGCAATGCCAAATTGTCGTATCTATAATCCAAGAAGAACTAAGAACCACCCCTTTAGAGCATACATATAACTGACACATTTAAAAGATGTGTGATAGATGCTTGCTTATTGCTAAATATGTAAAGGTGTAAATTAAATAAGCCCTTAAATAAGGGCATTGTAACTCAATGAAACTTTAGAGGTACAATATAAAAAAATAATAAAAAAATGCTTGCAAAATCTTAGGAGAGAATTAGGGGAAAAAATGAAAAACGGGCGGTGTTGAGACTTTCAAACAGAAAGAAATAGTTCGAAAGATACAAAGTTTAGATTATCATTGAATACGACGCAAGAGGACACCTGAACATTTTCAATAACCTATACCCACAAAACGGATCCTTTAGGAATCAATCATACCCACAAACAAACTTTACAAAGTTCAAGAAAATTTCTGAAGAAATTTAAGTAAATCTAAACTTTTTGACATAGGCATGGTCATCCTCAGCAAGTTTCCAAAATGCCATCAGGATATGCGGGTGATTGTAGTATTGCGTAGCCCACATGCAGTATGCAGCGCAAATAGTAGCACATATAGGATTGGCAGTTTAGAAAATATCCATATAAAGCAATAGATTAAAATAGTGAAATAAACGAGATTCTGAGTACCCTCTTCATGTTTTTTGAGATCTTATTTAAGTAGAGTATGATATTGACCTAAAAAGACAACATCCATGTGTCGACAGTGCTTAAGCAATCCAATCCAATGAATAGTCAGAATATAAGCACCAAAGATGTATGAACAAAATCTAACTTTAGGCTACCAACCTAATAAATAAACATATGGTATTTAAGCTACTAATCTTCAAAAGTATAATCGAAAATCAATCTTCTTCTAAGCAAGTAAAACAAACCAAACAACGACCCATCATAATCACAATCTATATGCATCTGCATCTCAGACGTTTGCTGCCTAAATATATGTGGGCAACTAGTGGGCCACCATAAGGCTCCACCATCTATGGGGACTTCAAGTGGTCCAATGAGCATGGACCACGTACATATGTAGCAGCATGGACCACAATTTAGAATATCGATCCTCAAATTAAAAAAAAAAAATCATAAACATTTAGATGATTATGTTTAAATTCTTATCAAACAAGGAAATAATATATTAAACTCTAAATTGGTGCAAGACATAATTTGTTAATAATCTTTTTTTTTTGAAAATTTTACCTATTCTAATGTTTCAACACAAAATCACTAACATCATTCGCCTAAAGGTCCAAAACAATACTAAATACTATCAAGTGATCCCAAATTATATTGTTAACTCGTCATATTTTTCTTTAGTTTTAATAGTTTTGTATTATAATTCTTTTTATTGGTTGAGACCTACCAAAACTAAACTAACTTGCCCAGGTTAAACTAAATTAAGTTTAAAAACATTGCTTAAGACTTAAGAGTGTTTTGTTTACATATAACAAATCAGAAATAGAACAACAGGACCCTAACACTCTACATTGATTGACTGAAAAATAAAGAGGAGTTATTTGCAATCTAACCATATTGAGTAAATCTCCATAAAATTGCTAAAGTTGTAAAGTTGCCCATGTACTAAACTGTCCACTTCATCACTTTGCCATGTTCACAACATTATCCATGTAGAACAATAAGTTTCGGGCCGCGGGGGGCTGGCGGAGGCCTCTCCTTCTCCCTCCTTCCTCTGCTCGCTCTCTCCTTCTCTTCTTCTTCCCCGGCTCCTGCTGGGTTCTCTCGGTACCGAACATGCTGAACCAGTACCGTACCGATACGGTAGGCGACCGGTACGGCATCCCTTGGTTTTAACACAATCCGAAATATCATATTTCAGGTGTAGGTTAAGTTCATGATGACTAAATTTAGTTTGAATGTACCCAATACATTTGCACCCGTAATATATCTGCTACACAAGCCACACACATTATTTCTACAGAAACAGAGCATGCTTCATAAAAGCATAAATTAGAAGATAGTTTTCCTCTTCTTTTAAAAGCTACTTCTTTACATTTCCTTATATAAGAAGCAATTTTATAAAGCATGACGAAAGAACCCCTTTTTTCTCTAAGTGTTTTATTTTTAAAGACAAAAGGAGCCTTTCTTGGGAAATGACAAAGAAACCCTAACACAGCTCACCAATTGATCAGATTTTATAAAGAAAACATTGATCAAGATTTTCATAAATCACTGACCAAGATTTTCATATGTATAATATAAAAATAATAAAATAATAAAAAACCTTAAACCTCCATCTCCTTTAAGATTGTTTCTACTCTACAGTAACGTACTAGCACATGTCTTGCATGGACATGTGATTAGCTACAAAAAGGAGCCTGGTGACAAAATGTCTTCTATGGCCTAGAGGAATGATAAATCAATGCAAAAAGCATATCCTTCAGAGGATAGTGAATACTCATGCAAAATGCAAAAGCTTTTACATGGATAACAACAGAAAACATAAAGATGAGATAACTGATGAATTACGCAAGAAACATGTGCGATTCAAGTGGGCAAACCTGCTCATTAGCAGTAGCAGAAAGGCCTCCAACATAAACACGCCGAGCATGTCGAGTTGCCTAGAGATAACAAAAATAATTTCAGATCAGACAATATAATGATCATGTTAAATTATCACAATTTAGTCAATCATTAAACCTGCCGTGTCATTGCCTGATAAGGCATCAAAGAGAGAGCTCACAACGGCATGAATACAGTCATAAATATATGAATACTTAAATAATATATTCATATGCAACAAAAAAATAAAAGAACGAACAAACCTGTCCAGCTGTTGATGGAAACATGATTGGAAACATCCCCATACTGGCATTTGTGGCCCCAGCATTTGTGGCCCCAGTCATCTGACCTGTAAAACCAATAAAATTAAAACAAAACACAATACATAAGCCTATCATAGCAAGCAGCAGAAAGGTATGAACAACTTCATGTTCATATGTCATCAGTAAAATAGATACAACCTGGCCCTGTCCAATTTATCATCTAGAACGTATATACATGCTGGAGGAAAAAATTGTAAGAATACCAAAACTGAATAGTTGCCGATTGAAGGTGAACAGAACCATCAAACCAGTGCATTGATTCCAAAAAAATGCTACAGTAGTCAGCATGGTGGGACAAGTGACCCAACATTGCCTTCTTACAACAACTTACATGCAAAAAATAAACAAACAGCCACCAAAAAAAAAGAACAACAAAACCGTACTCAGCTTTCATATAAAATCTAAAGGTGAAAAATAGAAAACATAACTTCACATCCAAGTCTAGCAGTTTTAATTAAAATGGAGAGCCATTAAAATGGATATTAATACAACTAGTGCTTACCCAAGTAGAACATGCATCTCAATATTATTTTTCCTAATTAAACACAAATAAAGAAACAGTACAGACACCAATATGTGATTTCCTTGGTGGCCGTACGTACCTGCAACAACTGCACCAGGTATCATAGTAGTTGCAGGTGGAATGTCAAAACCGCTAATACGTTTGCTGCATTTCAAAAGAAAGAATAAATATTATGAATTAGCAGATCCATAACAGCTAGATTAGATAAATAGCCAACTATATGATAATAATGCTCCATGAAGCAAAAAGAATGAGCCATAAAGAAGGATAAGGTCACAAAACTAGGTTCAGAAACTAGCCAATAAACTACATCCATAAGCAACAGGTTGTGACTCAGCAGTTTTAGTTTCATTGATCTGGCTTCTCCTTGAAGAGAGCAAATTTCCGATTCATATAATGCTTTGACTTAAGCCTTCCCTACCTATCATGGTTCGCCGTACCAGCCCGAACTGGACCGCACGAGGCGTGTACCATACTGTACCGGTTCGGTACCGGAACTTGGTACGGATGGCATACCGACATTAGATATGCCGAAAAGACCACACACCGTACCGACATAATGCTAGTGTAGCACCAATATATGAACAGGGACCAAGACGGCGAACCTTGCTACCTATCCAACCAAAAGACCTTTTTTATGGTTGCAAGCACCCTGACTGCATCAACAAGATGGAGCTAAGTAATTCATAAAAAAGGTGTATCATGCAGCGGCACATATTCATTTTACAGTGACCATGTCCCACAGGCTGAGATGAAAGTAATATGATAGGGGCTTGTGCTAAGCCAGGTGGTAATTCAAATTGCAAGTCTAGAATTTTAGAAAGCTCTATGGTGGTGGCTCCAGCACAGATTCACCTGACAGCCAGAGATGCCAAACTGATGATTCAGAACAAGGCAGAAGACAATAAAAGTCTCCCATATGTACAAGCAAGGCAACCAGCTAAAGAGTGGTTGGTGAGAAATAGTAACAGTAATAAAAAGTTAAAAAGAAAAAAGAAGGGTAGGAAAGTAAACATGCTATCTTTTGCTTTAACAATTTTCAAGCTGGTTAGACAAGATTCAATGAGATTCCATTATAAAGTTAAATTTTTGCACATAAACAGAAGAAACTATCACCGACTGCTTAATACAACAATAAAAGATGCCTCTTGGAAATGATAGTACTTTCATAATCAGAGACTTTCATGTTCTCTAGCAAAAGACAAGCTACCCAAGCATTAAGTGACTATAAGCATTAAGCAATACCTTATGTTCAGGCAATGACTATTATATAGTCAAGAAATGGTTCAAAACCCCCAAAATTCACCTTTCTCACAAGTTCAAAGGAACTGCATTTAATTTCTTGTCCTAAATATGCTTGTGTGCTTGCATTATCTCTTTTAAAGCTCAATACTGCCTTATCATCCCTGCTAGCCCTCTATCATGCTAGTACTGTCATATGTCTTATTCTATGAACTTATCATATTAGTGATAATTACATAGCATCACTATGGTTTATCCTGAGATTTAAGGGATATTGACATTGAAGAATCTTGATAAAAATATAGAATATTCTAATTTATCATATTGCCAAACGTGAACTCCTCTTATTTGAACCAACTTTTCAGATTATCCCTTTACCTTATACGCATTGAATTAGTCTCCTTATTCTGCTCCTTTCCCCTCTCCACATCTCTTTGTCTCTTCTTCCCCTCGTTCCTCTTTAACTCTTCTCTTCTTTGCTTACCCCTTCATCCCTGCCCCTAACCACCAAACTCCACCCTCACATCCAACTATTCTCGAGCCTACAGCCCACCTCACACTCCTATTGATCACCTCTTTTCCTCTGCTTTCTTCCAATTATCTCCTCCTCTTGCACACCCTATTCCTCTTTCCTTCTCCTCCTATTACAGTCCCCTCACCCACCCCCCAAGGCCTACACCTTGGCCCTGTCCTAACCCCTGGATTAGCAAGCCTAGTCTAGGCACAGGCTTTCAAAAGCTGCAATGGTTTAATTCTAGGATAATCCTCCCATCATCAACTTAGATGTCTTCAAGTAACTTCCTGCTTCCTTCATCAGAATCATCCCATGCTACCAAATTTGAGGTTCCTTTTCAGTAGCTTAAGCATCAACATTTCCCAATTTGCAAATGTTATTGACTACAGATCATGTTTGTTAAAAAACCCATAAGAGCGCATGGACTGTGTAAAAAGAAAACAAAGATATCCTTTGAACCTTGCATCAAGGATGAATGAGTAGGTCTTCACAATATTTGTGCACATACAGAAAATAGGCAAACTCATAAAGACACATATGGACTTGAAATAAAAATTCAAATGTATATCACAGGATTTCTATACTACAGGAGAACACCACAATGGAATAGCTCTAACACTGCACTACACAGACCCATGTGGTCTTTAAGATAGAAGTTAAGTGCTCGCTCACAGATTATATGAAAGATTGAAAAGTCATGAACAAGAATATCATACAACAGCACAATGCTGCAATGGAATAATACTAACATTGCATCACACAATATATTCTTTAAATCATAAGTGCTTGGTTGGACATCATATGAGAGATCCTAAAAAATATAATGTCCAAATAAATTGCAAATAATATAATATAAGAATCCCATAACAGAACCAGTCCTTACATGATAGATTTGCCTATAAATAACACTTCTTTTCCTTGCTAATTAAAAGTGTTTCTTCAACATAGTTATCTGAACATATAAGACAGAAAACACAGGCAATCTCATGCCAGGAAGCAAGACCAAAAACATGTCTTTGAAACCTTCTTTAACATAAATCATGTGCATAAGCCTGTTGGTTATTTGTTATTTACCTCTTTGATCTTGAGCGCGAACGAGACCTTGATCTATGACCAGATCTACCCCTCGACTGTGATCTATGATGAGATCTACCCCTTGACCATGATCGAGACCTATGGCTATGATACTCATCTCTGTCTCTATCATAATCCCTATACCTGAAATGAGCATAGAGAGAATTAATATAATTGTAGCATTAAATAAGGTGAGCAGCATCCAATAATAAGACAGTCGTTAGAAACAAGCTATAAAACTGACAATGAAGGACTGGAAACAAGATTTTTAGGAAAAGAATAACCCACTGGATCATGCATACCCTGAGATATTGATACGTAACATGCCTATATGGCTATATTTAAGAAAGTCTTGTGCATCATATCATGTAGGCTTTACATAACAGAACATAAACTTGTAGCAATACAATACCCATGTATGGTAAACCAATTAACAACAAAGAATAACCATATTACGCGAGTTGGAGACAAAAATCTCAAGAATCAATAAATTCACATACAAAATATGATCAGACTATATAGTACAGTGGTATCGAGTCATTCTTTAACATCTTTAACTAAACACATTGTTGATGAGCAACTAAAATGCATAAATAAAATAGTTATGACTGCCACATGAATTATTGGCAGCCCAAACTATTATCACTATGTATGCAAAAATATAAATTTATAATTTGATGCATAAAAGATGCAATCTATGTACCTTTCATGATCTTGGGTATGGTGATGGCCACGATCATCAGATTTCCTGCGGCTATGCTCTCTCCTTTCACTTCGCTCCCTATGGTCCCTGTGATGATGGTCTCTGTCCCTTTCCCTGTCTCGTTCCCTATACATGTCCCTGTCTCGTTCCCCATCCCTCTCCCTTTCCTCATCACGTTCTCTTTCTCGTTCTCGTCCTCTACCCTTCTCCCTTCCCATATCTCTCTCTCTGTCTCTGCTTTTCGAAGAATCTCTTTCATATTCCTGAGAATCGCTCAGGAATTACCTGAAGATTGTCAGTGAAAATCAAAAGGAATAGAAGTCCAACAAAAGCTAAAAGATGCATTAGACCGTAAAAGACCCTGGACCTTTAGAGGAATCTCTGAGGGAAAATTTAATGCCCCGAGTATTCTTATGGATCTGGTCCAATATATCTACAACTTATTAGACTCGAACAACGTAACAGAGAGAGAAAAGTTTATAATACTCTTTGATCGAGCGCACAATAATCTCTACTAACAAAGAAAAGAAAAAAGAAGAAAAAAAAAATCCAAAGATAACCCTAAGGCTACCCTTCTATCGATTCAATCCATCAAAAGCATAATTAATTCTTGCAGAAAAATAAACTGATCTTTCCATCCAAGAAACCGGCTGCTCCTATTAAACAAAGTAGAAACCCTAACCCGTATCAAAACCAACACAAATCCCAAACTCTTAAGACGACTAAATCCACAAAATACTTAAAAGAAAAGTCACGCTTGCCAGCAAGAAATCGTTTTAATCCAACATTGGTTCTAGCAACACAAATATATGAACGAATTCCAGGTGAAAATAACGTATCTTTACCAAATCTCCAAGGGGAATAGAGAGCAAGAGATGGAAAGCCAAGTTACCTCGGACTTGGGGTCTCCGTAGCCCGGCATGTTTCGAACTTCTCCCTTCGTCCTACCTATCTCGCTCTTATTCTCTCTCGTCTCCTACTCCCGATCGCTCGCTCTTATTCTATCTCGTCTTTTTCTCCCGATCGCACGAGAGCGACAATGCTGCGGGAAGCCGGGGGGGGGGGGGGTGGGGGGTTGTAAGGAGAGAGTGACGAGTAACGACTCGGCGGGGTTTCTTAGGCACGACTCGGCGGGGGCGCATAGGCCTGTAGCCCGAGAGCTCTCTATAGTTACGCCCGTTTTTACTAAGTAGGTTTTGCGTTATGACGATTGATGATGAAATAATACCAATGCCGTGTCAAAATAGGGGTATGATTAGTTGAAAGGGAATGAGAGCCGTTAGATTTGCTCTCACGAGCATCGGATGTGCCCGGGAAACCCGAACTCCCCAGGAGGTTGGTCCGAGTCCGACTGCGTATGAACTCGGTACTAATTTCCCGACTTTATGCGGCTCCGCCGGCACCCTAGATAGACTGCTCACGGGAATTGAATGAGAAACCAAACTCACCTTGGGCTCCCGCTCAAGGACACTCGACTCGATTGGTTTACAAGGAAAAAAAAAAATATATATATATATATATATATATTATTTAGTTAGAGTTAAGAAAAATATAATATTTTTGTAGAAATAAAATTTTCATATTTTATTAGAAAGAAAAATACATAAAAAAATATGGAAAAGCTACTTTCTTATCAATTAGGAATTGGGAATTTTTTGATAAACCATCAAAATCTATAAGTAAGATCTTTTCTTTATTAAAAGTATCATAGGTATTTCATACAACTTTTTTAGAAAAGTACATGCTCAACAAAACATAAGCTACTTTGAAATATGTTACTTTTTCATGGTCAACCCAAAATAATTTTTCTAGGCATCATATTTTCAGGAATTATCTTTTCGAAAAAAATATTTCAGTAAAAAAAACTCTTTCGGTGCATCAGACGAGTCCTAAATAAAATCGGTCAAACTTGCCTCCTTTCTAATTTATTAAAAGAAGTGCACTTACCAAAAAAAGAATGCACCTTATCCACTAGTTATACTTATAATATAGTGAAGGTGCAAATACATATTTCTTCACTACAAGGTCTTAGGTATGTGATAAATGATGGATCAAAAAAACATACATTCATGTATAATATGTAATACACCTCGGATCTGTAGCATAGACTAAATGCACCTTAAAGTCATTTAAAGCTCCTCTATTGGGCAACAGTTATAGCTCAGCCCACGAACGCACGTCCCATGCACATCCACCCTTTCCAATAATGTGCATAATGTGTAGATAGTTATTGCTCGCTGAGTAATTAAGACACACATCCATCTTTTGCAGTAACTAGTACCAATCATCACTCTATATAAACCAAACCAAGAGGACCTTCAAGTGCGCTAATGCCTCCAAGTTTCATTGTTAGGATCTCCACTGTTCTCCAAACCTAATCTAACTTAGGCATCAGAGAATTTCCCATCGGATAAAACCTAGCAACCCTTGTTACTTTTCCTTTTCTTTTCTTTGCAGGTCCTGCCTATTTGCTCTGATCTCTAACCAAGCCAATCAAGCACCAATCTCAAAAGCACATCTAAGTTGGGTCAGATTTTGGCAGAAACAATATGCTTTCCTGATATTCCATTTGTTTTACATGTTGCATTTCCAATCTAGATAGGCTTAAGCTTCACCATATCCAACGATTCATTATAAAATTGGATTTTGAAAGATGTGACTCTGGTATAAAGTCATAGAAATCTTAATTGAAGGAGAAGTTTAGCATGGTTTAAACATCTAATAAGGTAGAAATCTGGAGTTATTATTGGAAGTGAAAATAAAAAAAGCTTCATGAACTAATTGTGGCAGCAGGGTTTTTTCTTAATAAGACCTAAGTCCACTTCCATGACAAGCGAACAGCCAAACACAAGGTTTATTCCATCGCTGTTGTGGCGCAACCAAATTAGCGGCCGCGTCAATAAATATGGCTATGATTAAACCAATCAAAGAAAAGCATGCAACAAAACCATATGAAGCATGTCTTATTTAGTCCTGCTAAATAGATTGTTGCAGTGGTGTGGGGGGTGTGGATCTAAAATAAGTCAGATTATTAGTGTAACTCAGGAACATGACCACCACATGAGACCAAAACACTAAAACAATACCCATTTGAAAAGCTACTTATATTCATGAAACAATTAGATAATCAGTTTTGCAACTTTTCTTTGAGAAAATAACTTGCAATAAATTGACATATGCAATGTGCCGATTTAAATGAAAATCTTAAGGGAACAAGATGTAAACCAAGATTCAAAGAGAGTATTCATAGAGGCAGCAGCAGTAGAAAGGGCTACAGGCACACTGGAATGGATGAAGGCAAAGTCATGCCATGGGAGTTTGCATTATAAGATACATAGAGACAAAATCAGAGATTTATTACTCGGGTGATCTCCACCAGATTAAGCTAGTCTACTTAGTGCTCTTGATCTGGTTCCGCGATATGCAAACTAACTTTTTCAAACTTGTAGTACCATTAGAGAATGAATTATTTGCATGACTTACTTCTTTTGATGATTGCCACTGGTAGACCGCAATAGCAAACCCCTCTGTTGGAGGGGTATTCTGGAGTTGTATTTCCTATATTAACATCCTTAAATGAGGACACACAAAGCTCACTGCATGAATGTCATAATATCATTTCCCTTCAGTTGAAAGCAGTTTTTAGGAGTATTGGGCACAAGACACATTCTGTCGATTATCCTAAACAAAAATTGCTTCCAACTTTATTGATTACACTCGTCTTTTTTCTCCTGATATGACCACCTGTTTACACAGCCTTCGAATGGATACAGCCCATAGAATCAGCAAGCACAATATCCCAGAGTGGAGCAGAAATGAACTAAAATTCCAAGTCACCGAGCCAGCATGGTTTGCAACAAAAGATGCCACCAAGTCTGCTGCAACTTCAACTCAATATTAGTGGGAAAAAACATGTGCAATTTTCTTTAAGGAAAGATCCTTGCAAGCACCTGTGATTTTTATGTAATTTGAACACCACTTTGCTTGGATTTCATTCTGTTCACTTCAGGGAAGATCCTTGATCAATATATAAACCTCTACACATAAAGATGGAAGAAAGCCAGCATATCAGTAACTTTATTCAGATGAAAGATGGAGACATTGAATATGGGAAATTAAACATATCCTTGCCGGGCTTTCTTCAATGCTCTGGCATTAATTCCTAGCCTCCACCTTTGGAAACCTCTTTCCCAACTTAAATGCAGAAAATTGGTAGGCAGCCTGTGTTTCTGTGATTACATGACTGCTGCTTCCCCTTTTATTCTCCAGTTGTTTATCGAAAATCGTAGATGACTGGCGCAGGATCTCAAAAAGTGAAGAACCTGAACTTCCATTGCCCTCAACTTTTGTTCTAGAAGAAGCTGGTTTCAACTGTGAGCCCCTGAACTTAGACGATGAAGTATGCTTAGGTTCGTTTTCTGCTTGGTCCTGCCCATCACAATCAATTTAAGTGGAACCATTGACCATAATTTCAGCTGAGAAAAGACAAAATTACAAAGATAGTGTTTGTGTGTGTGTGTGTGTATATGTATATGTATATGATTATATATATAGATTTCCTGAAACTAGTCATTCTGAGGGTAAGCTGAGGGCCTTTGAATTAATTTTCTGTTGTTTGCCTTCAAATTAAAATATAGAAAAAGAAATGTTCTTCCAAAAATGGCCAATTCTTTCCCCAGAAGTAAACGTGACCCCATCCAAAATCTGAAAGCATTGGAATCTTGAACAGGAACCTTACCATATCTGAGAGATTGTCAGTAGTTGAGATACCACTCCTACTATTGGTGTCATCCCGACTAAAAATGAATGTCCGCACAGTTGTTGATCCTTGCTTGTGGGAAGATGGTAATGAACTACTTGTTGCTCGACCCAGAAAAGATGACTACAACACAGGCCATCAATAATTCATATGATATGACAAACAATATTGAATGTAAAGCTGTCAAAGCAACTATATCTCTTGATACGAGTGAAGTATCACTCAATCTGTTTCCATAGATCATATTTAATATGTAAAATGACAAGCTACAGCCACTGAAGCTAACAAAAAACTTTCATAGATTCAAATTTATTGAAGAAACAAGCGATCCTCTAACTGTTAATCTATAATCTCATAAATGTCTTCATATATATCAAACATATGCTGCACATTTTTGAATTTTAAGAGAGTGGTATGGCCATCTTTGGTAATTTAGAACTTTAAATAAAATCCAATGTTGACATTATTCAAATAGTACGAGCAGCTACCTGTTTTGGTACTAACATGTGCATTTCCAATGAAACCAATAACTAGCTGTCAATAGACATCATATTTCCTAAACAGGTACAGTCCATGACATGAAACTTTCAGGTAAGCTCACCTTTGAAGAGCTATTGCTGTTCCCTCCCATCATCAGCATGTTAAAGTTAGCTACAAGCATTTTAAAGGTGTAAAAGGTTAGAATAAGAATATAAAAATGCATTCCATAATGCAATTGCAAATGTAGAAGGAAGAAACTTGAGGAAGGGCATTGTTTATACATGTTGCTGTTTTTCCTCTCTTCTTGGAATCGGGAGCAATATTCAGCTTCTTTATAAGACCAAAGACTTCTCTGGAATGTTCATCCTCTACTGGAGACACAAATGAGGATTCCTCCTGGATACAAAATGAAGCTCGTTATAATCTTTGAATTATATTGCACAAGTATTAAGTATAGAGAAATAAGAAAGGAATTCTCCGGGTTTAGTGTCTCCAGATTCAGCTCCAACTCATTCTTAAACACACCAATAAGCCATTACAGCTAAATTACTGACAGATACAGCCAGGGATAATAGGATGACCAACTGTTTATCCATTTGTTAAGTCAGGAAAGAAATATATTCTTGGTGCCAATACAAGAGGAAAATTAGGTCAAAGTGAATCCTTTTCCACACAACCAAATGCATTTGTACTTTATAGTTACCACTCATTCACAGCCACCCATATCTATCTGTTGGCCTGTGAGCATAGAAACACCTAAACTGTCTTCTTTCGTTACTTTGGCTACTTGATCCACAACTGCACGATTGACGTCATAAGGTCCTGCTGCTTTGTCATCAAGCATCTCAAATTGGAAGATTAATCCTTGTGGCGATATAAGTTCAAAACTGAAGGTCATTATCCTATTGCTTTTCACGATTCTCCAATTATTTTGCAAAATAGGTTGCTAGTTTCCCTCTTAGTTTGACAGAGAAAATGATTAAAAAAACATGAGATGCCCAGACATTATTCTGAGCCACACAAGAGTCATAAAAGCTCAAAGAGAAAATGAGGTATGTTATAGAACAATTGAATAAGCCACAAAAATGACCCCAGAGAAAGGACAGGAAAACAACTATCTAACTGATTAGTTTAAGTTGTTCTTCCAATCATAGATCTTATAGCAAAGGATAAGAGACAGCATTGACATCGAGAAGGCCGAAAGGTTGCATTAGCCATTCATGCAAATAAAATGAATAAACCAAGGGAAAACCTACTTACCATCTGCTTTGATAGACATTGGCGAATTAGAGTCTGCTCTGTTTCCTCATCATCTGATGGAACATAAGCATCGTGATCATCAGTAAACATTTGTGCAATCATTTGTTTTGCCTTCTTCGAATTATTCCGGACGAAATTTGCTGGAGGCAGATCATATGATGCTTTATCTTCAGAATCTTCACCTAATTCTTCATCATCCTCCTCATCAAGTACTGTAGGTTCTTTCTGATATTTACCATATTTTAGTCTCTGCAAAACATTATCTGTTGCTGCTGCATCCTGTTGCTCAAGCCACTTCTGATGAAGCTGATTACGCTTTTCATGATCTATAGGTGCCTCCTCAAAACCACTGGCAATCAGATCATCAAACACTTCATTTTCATCACTTTCATCATCCTCTTCATCTTCAGGAAACCTTGTTAGATCATGGTCACTATCATCTTCTTCTTCAGCCTCATCATCTAGAAATGCTTTTGCTGGAACACCTTCTGGATATGAGTCCATGACAGCAGCCTTGTGAGGATGAGGATCAATGTTTTCCTTGTCATTGTCTTCTTCTGATGATGATGAACTGAGAAGAATATCACCAAGCAACAAGGTAAGTCATCAACAACATTGAATCTTAATATAGAAAATCCAAAATGGCAATATGGTATGAAAAAATTACTAGGACTTTCTAACAGTGAAATAGTGTGCCAGAGACATCAATTTACTCATCGACATAAAAAAAGGAAAAACAAGAGAGAGAAGGTCTGGATCATGGCACCCACCCACCCTCCCCCCCCCCCCAACAAAAAAAAAAAAAAAATCCGAAGGAAATAAATTGCTACATAATGTAAGGAAATACCAATGACGAGCATTTCAAGAATATGCAACCCAATTGTCTATCCAGAGAATATATAACATGCACACATTATGCGCATGCATGCTAATACATACATTTGATAGAACATATATTGCCAAGGACTAAATTGCAAGTTTATTACATACTCCATCTATGGCATGTATGGCACCGGTAGTTTGTAGAACATGAGCGTACATACCTGTCTAGTTTATACAATCTTTATCCACTGTATAGATGTGCATCAAGTGAATGCACTGAAAGCCAGTACATAGCAGAACGATTTGCACCCTTCTTTCTCATTTCTAACTGAAGCCTAATCATCCTAAATAACCTATTTCTTTTCTATTTAAGATGATCTAGAACTCGTTCCCACCAATTTTCCTTCACTTTCTTTTCTTTCACTTTTTGAGGTTTTGAAGATAATTTGTAGTATGTAAGCTTCCAGAATGCTTCTGATATATGATGAGGAATGACCACCTACCATCAACTTACAAGAGATATCCACATCACCTATTAAAATATGGATCCATCCTCATGAATAATGTACACTAGAATTTCATGGCCCATTTAGGCAGTCCATGAAAGTCGAATAGAAAAACACATTAAGCCCCTCAAACAAAATGGAAAAACAGGCCTTTAGGTGGTTCCTTTCAGTATCCGGATCCCAAGAAAGGCGCATAACAAGTGAGAGGATGCAAAATACACTTTTTAACAAAAAGGTAAGGCAAGGTCCAGTGGCATGCTCCATATCTTTCCCTGCCACCTTCCAGTGTGTGCTAAGCAATTGACATAGAATGACAAGGTGCACATAATGTGCCAGCCTTAAGCCAAGCATGATAACAATACAAGGTAATAATCAACATGACCTATCAAACACAACAGAAACACCACTTATATCAGATGCAGGTGACTATCACAATCTTCAGGTAGAAACAATTGGCGATGATGGTAACATGTGATCTTCAAGAATTAAGATGACATGACCTACAATGCAGAGCTCAATATTTGTGCTTTCAATCAGAAAGTCAAACAATGAAGTATGGAAGTCAAACCCAAACAGCAACTACTATACCTTCTTGTTCAACAGATCAAAGCAGGCATTTGATAGCAACTCTTGTTATTTTCTCCAATATATTTTGTTTCATTTTTTCCCATTACTAACAATTGTTGCCATGTAAAATGCAATTAATCAAAAGATAGCATGGGTGAATGTTTAGCCCCACAGCAACCCAACAATGAAAATCCAAATGAGCATACATGGATATTGTGCCACACCAAACAATGCATCCATATATGCTGAAGAGCTGAGAAGAATCGACATTAGGAGTTTGATGGTCAGGATGAGTGAAATCAGCGAGATATCAACAAAAGTAAATTTGCATTACCAATCCTAGCTTTAAACAAGATTTTTTATTATTATTTACTGAAAAAAGGGAATTAGAAAGTTCAAATTTCTTACACATCAGCAGGATCAGGTTTTGAGCTTGAAGCAGGCAAGGACGGACTAAGAACATCTATAGTATCATCAGCACCATCATCAAACTGGTTCTTCTCTCTGTTGCTTTGTTTGGAGTCTTTAGAAACATTCTGCAACAAAAATAGGCAAATAACCAACAGTTAAAGATGAAACCTTCTTAGAATAAGTAAACGAAACCTTTAAATACTAAACATGGAAAAGAGACCTGTGTGTCATTATTTGGAATCTGAAAGGAGTCCTCCAGGTGTGCATCAGAAGCCTGGATTTTCATTGAAAAAAAGGGGCATTCTTTACTTTCTTCCATAAGTAAATTGAATTGTCACCAAAAAAAATGATAGTCAAGGATGCTAGCCAATAGAGCCTACAACTAACTTGCATGCAAAATTCCTTAATTTTATCAAGCTACCAACAAAAGAAGCTTGTCATACACTTAAAATTTTAATAAGCAATGGTGTTGAAAGAATCAAATTCTTATGAATAAAATATGTTGGGGCAATGGCAGAAAGTGATAATCATAGTTTAGCAATAGAAAGGACTAGGTTTGAACAATAGCTATAACCATAATCACCAACACTTTTTTAATCCTTCATTGCCCTTTCTAAATAATTCATTGCTAAATCATATAAAAGCTTGAATATGCTCATAAACATATTATGACTGCTCATGTGCATGTGTTTGTTTTATATTAATATTGATTATGTTCATACCCATATTGCAAATAAAGACTATGAGGTTTGGAATGTAAGGTTGATCCAAAGTTTTTTACTCGTCATCCTAAAGGAGATGCGGGCATTATAGGGATTTGTAACCTCGATAAAACACTTCAGTCTAACATTTTACACAAGCCAATATTTCACCTATGAGGACCTGTGTAGGCATATGCTTTGTCCCACATTAGCTATGCGCTAGAAAGATCTTGGGCAAAGTTTGCCATACCATATCAGACCAGACGATACAAGGCGTACCGTACCATACCGATTTGGTACTGGTACATGATATGAAGGGCGTATCGATACTCGGTATGCAAACCAACCTTGCATCGTACCGACCAAGTGATAGTATGACGCTGGTACGGAGTCCAGTACCAAGACAACATACCTTGATCTTGGGTACTTATTGCAACATAGGCCTATTTAGGGTTGACCACATGCCAATCATGATGGTTTGTGATTGAATTTGAGTGAATTTAAACCCTTAGTCTAGCAAGGACATCAAAGATTAAATGGGTGGAGTATATAAGAATCGATGCAGGCATGTCTTTAGTCCTACATTGACTATGCGCTAAAAAGACTTTGGATACTTATACATGACTAACAAACCCAAATAATACGTTCCAGCTAACCTTTTTGGGTAAGGTCCTAGTTCGTTACACCACCACACTCAAAAAGTCTGTTAACCACATATTTACATTCAAAAAACATTTATATTTGTTCAAGATATTCCAACTTCTTCAAAAATTTCCACCTGTGTCACTATATTTTCATCTGATGTACAACACAAATTTGAACCTTCCACCATAGAAAGCCCCCTCAAACCTTTGTTGTGCACACCCATGATATATCTAATAGTTCTCCATCACTCTGCCCACAGTTTGCTTACTTTTCCCTCAGCTCAATAATCTCAGCTCAGACATGCTCACCTTACGTGCTTGGACTCTCTCTATTGCTCAACATTTTGAATCATACAACACGCATACCTTGTTGCCATCTTACATATTCCCCCAGGTCTTAAGGGAAGTTTACTTGACATGACATTTTAGAAGAGTCTCTATATTGCATATCTGATTATAACTCGTAAATATATCTTTAACCATCTCTCGATTATTCTGTATACCATGTCTCATGAAACTTCTTTATCATCAGTCTTTATTGCAGTCAATGATAATGTTACTTCACCGGCATTGCTGTACATACACTAGCTGGTTCTATTAAATTTTAGACCATTATATTAACTCATCCTACTGCATAACACTATTATCAGGAAATAATATAAACAATGGTACCTCCTGTTTAGTATGATAAATTCACCTATCACCTTCAAATAAAAGTGATGTTTAATGTTACAAAAGAGCAATAAATCTGAGGATGATGTGCACATTAAAATAAAGCTCAATAGCGTGAAGTAAAAATTTCTAACACGTATATGAAGTACAGCCATTTGATTTGAGCATGCCATTTAGTGTCTTCTAATAGGAAAACAAACTGACATAAGGCGGATAAATGGTTGGCAAATACTGAAGTCTAGTGTGAAGCCTCCTTTCTTTGTCCACATTATTTAAATAATTTTTTTTAAAAAAATAGAGATCCACCAACACAATTGATAACCTTGCTATAGGTAACATTCTCATGGCAGCTCAGAAAACTTGCACTGCTGTCACCATCCATAGCTTGGACAGCATCATCCTGCAACTGTACAACTACTTCTATGATATTGATAGTTCTTGGGAAAGTAGTTTACAAAAAACAACTTTTCATGCTTTCTCACACATAAAGAAATGTTTGAAAAAAACATACAGAGACATAGCATTTTTGGGGAGGAAGGAGACGTACCATTTTTGATGTCTCATTGTTTTCCTTCCCATTATTAGACCCAGATAGATCAGAGACGTGAGACATCTCAGCCGCAGAACAATCAGTATCAGCAATAGAATCAGAATGATAGAGAACGCTAGGTCTGCAATCAGTGGTAATTTCCAATAGTTTACTTTTTTCCAGCATTTGACATGAATATTGCAAAATTTGGTATTTACATAATAGCAAAAATGGATTTGATGACTCACTTTTTTGATACTTCCAACTTCCTTAGCCTGATCTTCTCCAAAACAGATGATATCGGCTTCTGAACAAGAGGCACAGGTTTAAATGAAGCATCTCTAGTTTCTGCCTCAAAATGAAATAGATAAAAAAAAATTATTAGCTTATCGTCTTCGTCTTACTGATTAAAAGGCACCAATATAGATATAATAATAAAAATATGACGTTTTAGGTCTCCTGGACTTTAGGGTGAAGATCGAACTGAACAAACTGGAAAAAGAAAAGGAGAAACAGGATTGCATATACCGCGCAACAGTCTCTGAGATTCAGCATGAATTTGCTCCAGATTAGCCATCCTCTCCTGTGGAACAAAATGGAAAAGTAGGTCAACAACAAATAAAACCCAGAAAATTTTTCCTACTGAAATAAAAAATACATATATCCAAAAAATCGCCACCTTCTCAAGTCTTCTCTTCTCTCGAATGGATTCTTCTGGTCTGCCTTCCTGGCCGGCCAACTCACCAGACTTCTTCTTCTTCTTCTTTTTCTTCTTCTCCGTGATATCTTCTTCCCCTTCCAAATTCAGCCGCTTCTTTGCCGATCTCTCCTTCCTCAGATCATCCATTATTCCCCCCATTCCAATTCTTCCACTCTCTCCTCCCCAAGAGGAACCCCCCCACCATTCTTCTGCTTCTTCTCCTTCTTCCATGTCCCGAGGCTGCCAGGATTTAGATGCATCCCTCGGGTCTGGAAACAAAGGATCGAGCTCGTCGTCAGAAGCCATTCCCTTGCCCAAATCCTCTGATGCAGGCGCCGGATCGACCGCATCCGCCGCGGATCCCTCCAAATCCGGCACCTCTCGCGCATCAGGGAGATCCTCGGAAGCGGAATGGTAAGAGGGATCGGGATCTAGGGTTGGAGCGATCGGCGGATCGGAAACCCTAGGTCCGGATGCCTTCCTCAGGCGTTTCAGCTTTCGCTGAGGGATGGGTGAGGAGGGTTCTTCGTAGAAAGGGAGGAGGGGGGCGTCCTCGAAGCTCTCCATTCCCCTTCGAGCTGTGGAAAGGAGACGATGTGGAGGTCGGATGCTCCCAAGCGCGGCGAAACAGGGAAGGAAGGGAAGATATACGAGAAAGAGGCGGGCAGATTAGAATTCTAAAAGCTTTGGCGCCAAAGCGGCGGGATGGCTTTGGCGAACACGAAGATCCCGGTGAGCTTACCGCCGTGGGATTGCTCGCCTGATTCATTTTTGTCCCGCGTTAGCATGTTGCGGAATGGTCATTGACCGTTGATCGACGGGATGGCTTTGGCGAACCCGAACATCCCGGTAAGCTTACCGCCGTGGGATTGCTCGCTTGATTCATTCAAGCCCCGTGTTAACATGTTGAGGAATGGTCGTTGATCGAAAAGGGATAAATGCAAGTCTTCACAAATTAAAAGCATTTGATCCATCACTGAAATTAGATCCATAATTGAAATCGGAATGGATTGAAATAGTACTTAAAAAGGTCAGATTTCCTAACGAGTTTGGTTTGTGCCTCAAATCAGAATTGTAATCGAAATAGGATTGAATATCAGGAAAGAATTGGAATTGAATTTTGAGAGGTTAAAGCATCCTTATTCCTTTCTCGAACCGGAATATTTCTCCAACCAAAAAACTAAAATAGAAATTATTCATTTTCGCACCTATTTCAAAGTCCAACTCCTTCCGATCAAACATTATCGTAAAATAATCTAGGCTCAAATTTCACCTCATTCCAATATGTCTATGTGCTAGAAATAATTAAATCTCATCCACCCTCTCCTCACCACCATTGAATTGTTGTTCATAAAGGTCCATAAGAGAACATCCCTACGAAAAATAAATGCTAGCTTTTTTGAATAAAGTCCTGAGTTGTTACAGTACCAATAAAATGAACATATCTAGTCAGTTGCCAAAATGTCTTGGGAGGCACGTATCAGTGAGAAAGAGGATTGAATCATCATGGTCGAACCAGTCCTATGCCATCTATATGGAGTTATCTAAGAATCAAGTCACGATCCGCCAAAGGCCTTGAATTCATGCAAATGGGTGAAAGAATACACAGATTCTGGAAAAATGTTTTGATGTTCAGTTTTCCCGATGGTGCTCTATTCATGTATATTTATAGGGACTTTGAGTTTGCATAACAAACAGATTTGCATAACAAACAGATTACAAAAACTAGATACAAGTATTGAGATCTTTGAACTAATCCATCAGAGAGTCTTTAGGAGATGAGCTGGAATATGTGATATGTTCAGAGTTCAAATATTCAGGTACCGAGGAATAAGGAAATGCATCAGCATCTCCATATACGTTAACAGCCCCCCTCAAGCTGAGCGGGGGTGGAAGCACCATCAGCTTGCCTCGCAAATAAGAGAACCGATGAGTAGTAAGTCCCTTGGTGAACAGATCTGCCAATTGATCATGAGTACTGACATATTTCACAGTAATGTCGCCATTGACAACTTTTTCTCTGATAAAATGGAAATCCACCTCCACATGTTTTGTACGAGCGTGAAATACAGGATTGGAAGCCAAGGAGATGGCACTCACATTGTCACACCATAGAACAGGAGTGGAAGACAAGGGGAGCTGAAGTTCGCGCAGGAGCATCCTTAACCAATACAACTCTGCTGTGGCAAGAGCAAGAGATCTATATTCAGCCTCGGTACTTGACCGGGAAACCACAGGTTGTTTCTTGGCAGACCATGAAACTAAGCAGGGACCAAAGAAAACACCATAGCCAGAGGTAGATCGGCGATCATCGGGATTACCAGCCCAATCAGAATCACAAAATGCTTGAAGATGGAGAGAACCCTTCGAAAACCAGATACCATAATTTATGGTTCCTTTAAGGTACCGTAGAACACGTTTAGCAGCAGACCAATGAGTCGTTGAAGGGCGATGCATGTGTTGACACAACTGGTTAACTGAGTAGGAAATGTCAGGTCGTGTGAGTGTGCAATACTGTAATGCCCCCACAATTTTTCGATATTCAGTAACATCATCATCAACAAGCAAATCACCATCCAAAGTGGACATTTTAGAGCCAATAATACATGGAGAGGCAATGGGCTTAGCACCCACCATGCGAGCACGACTCAAAAGATCACTAATATATTTTGATTGGCGTAAGTGAATACCATCAGAGTCACGAAAAGCCTGAATGCCAAGAAAAAAATTTAACTGACCAAGATCCTTTAGCCGAAACTCCTTCTGAAGGCTGGCAATAATAGATGAAATAACCGAAGGGTGAGAGCCAGTAACTAGTATATCATCGACATATACTAGAACAAAGATATGAACATCACGAAGATGATACAAAAAGAGAGAAGAGTCCACCGCTGAGCAGAAGAAGCCCAACTCAAGAAGAGAATCCTGAAGTCTGGTAAACCAAGCACGAGGTGCTTGTTTAAGGCCATACAAAGCCTTGTGTAAGCGACACACATGATCTGGATATTGAGGATCCATAAAGCCCTTAGGCTGCTCCATATATACTTCCTCTGTTAAGACACCATTCAAAAAGGCATTAGAAACGTCCAGTTGATGAATACCCCAATCAAACTGAACAGCCAATGTCAAAAGAACCCGGACTGTGGAAGGTTTGATTACTGGACTAAAAGTCTCAGTGAAATCAACACCACTGCACTGATCAAATCCTTTCGCCACAAGTCTTGCTTTGAAGCGGTCAATGGAGCCATCCTGCTTCTGTTTAATCCTGTAAACCCATTTATTACGAACAACATTATGATGAGAGGGCCTAGGACAAAGAGACCAGGTACCATTAGCAATCAACGCATCAAACTCCTCTCCCATCGCAGCACGCCACTCCGGTGATTGCACTGCCTTAGAAAAGCATGTCGGCTCAGGGGGTAAGGTGACAGTATGCAGGGCTTTGAGGGGATGACGAGTAGAATAATAAACATGGTAATCCGGAAAAAGTTTAGGACGAAGACTGCCAGTTTGTGAACGTGTAATAGCACGGGGCACAAGTGAATTGATATTAGCTGGAGAAGTGGTAGGGTGAAGTTGGTTGTCTGTAGGAGATGACTCATGTGAAGCAGCTGAGTCATTATTGGTAGGAGGAGGGGTCAAGGATTCGATAGGGCCTAGATTTGGTGGTGGGGATATAGTAGGAGAGGTAATAGAAATATGGGGAGGTTCAGTGGTAGGGCTAATAGGCAACGTAAGAGGGTTATGAGTAAGAAAAATAGTAGGAGAAAATAAAGGAGGAGAAGAATTCAAAGGATCATTACCTGGTAGTGTTGGAGGGCCAACAGGAAGCTCACCAGAGTCATGAGGCAACGGGCGAGATGTAGTGGAGGCCGAGTGAGTGGAATTATCCAAAGCGGGAAACAATCCTTCATCAAACACAACATGACGGGATATGTAGACACGTTTTGTGACAGGATCAAAACATCGATACCCTTGATGACTGGAGCTATAACCGAGGAGAATGCATTGCTTGCTACGGAACGTGAGTTTATGAGAGGCATAAGGACGTAAAAGAGGGTAACATGCACACCCAAAGGTACGTAGAAAAGAGTAATCTGGTTGTTTTCCGAAAAGTTTAAAAAAAGGAGATAAATGATCCAAAACTGGAGTGGGTAAGCGATTGATTAAAAACGTGGAGGTTAAAAATGCATCAACCCAAAATTCCATGGGAAGACCAGATTGGGCAAGGAGAGATAAACCCATGTCCATTATGTGTCTGTGTTTTCGTTCTGCTAATCCGTTTTGTTGAGCTGTGTAAGGACAACTTAAACGTTGGAGGATACCATTGTCAGCCAAGAACTGTTTAAAACGAGCTGAGATATATTCACCACCATTGTCCGATTGTAGTTGTTTAATTTTCATGGAAAATTGATTTTCAACTAATAATTTAAATCGGATAAAGCATGAATATACGTCAGCTTTGGATTGCAATGGATAAACCCAAGTGAATCGCGAAAAATCATCAATAAATAAAACATAAGCAATACAACCACCATTGGAACGGGTGGAACAAGACCATACGTCCGAATGAATAAGAGCAAGAGGACAAGTTGACAGACGACTAGATTCATGAAAAGGATGCTGTTTGTGTTTACCTAACTGACAGGGAACACAAACACCTATGTCTTTTAAGGATCCACTAACAGGTAAGGTGAAATCCTTAATTATTCTGGAAACAATAGGAGGGGACGGATGTCCTAATCTAGAATGCCAAATTGAAACAGGGACTTTGATACCAAGAAAAGCAGTAAACGGACCATGTGTGAGTGAAGAATCCTTCCGCAGCTGAATTGGATAAAGGCCACCTTCACTCTTTCCCTGGAGTAGCATCTTGCCCGTCTGCACATCATGAACAAAATAATGAGTACCAGTAAGTATGAAGTAACAATTGTTATCAATGCAAAACTGGTTAATTGACAAGAGATTGGCAAAGGCCTGAGGACAGTGAAAGACACGAGGCATGGAAAGATTTGAAGGAGTGTTGATAAGGACAGAACCAGTGTGAGCAATTTGTAAGCCAGTGCCATTGCCGACAGCAATATTGTCACCTCCTGTGTACGGCTGCTTCAGGGAGAGGTGTTCCAAATTTGCAGTAATATGCTTATTTGCACCGCTGTCCGCATACCAAATTCCACCACTAGAAGTATCATTGAGTTTTGCTAGAAAAGCATCATTCAGTTGAGCAACCATAGCAGCTAGAGTTTGTGGCGGATGCCTGCCTTGATAGGAGAAGTCAAACCTGTGAAAACAATCCAGGGCACGATGACTCAATTTCCCACAAATTTGACAAGCTCTTGGATTAATGGTGTCGCTGGATGGTGGTGAGAATTGGGGCATGGGCAGCAAAGGAGCACCCGAGTGGGATGAAGAGGCACCAGATTTGTAAGGGGGCTTAAACCTGCCATTGCCACGGGTGGAAGGTTGAGAAAGGTGGCGAGCAGCAAAGGCAAATGAATGCTCAGGAGAAGCAGATTTCTGATGAGAGTCAAGTAGAGCTTCAAACGCAAGCAATTCTTCTTG